>NW_003852399.1:24899759-25026310 GCF_000181295.1 Otolemur garnettii | reverse complement strand
CCAGGGGGACAGCTTGAGGCTCTGTCTCAAAAAAAAAAAAAAAAAAAGAATAGGAGGCTAAATAAAAACTCATGGTAAATTAACAAAGAGATCCTAGAAACTAAAAATGTGACAGCAGAAACTTTTAAAATTTAATAAGTGATTCTGAAGATACAATTTAGAAAATCTCCCTATGCAATATCAAAAGAAAGAGAAGAAGGGGGAGGAAGACAAAGAGAAGAAAGAAGAGAAAGGCAAATAAGAGCTGAGTATCAAACCAAGACGTCCAGTGGAGAAGAGCAGAGATTCTGGAAGAGAAAGTATCTGAGAGTAAGTTGCCAAATGAGAAAATGAGAAAATTTCCCAAAATGAAGGGCCCAAGCCTCTAGACTAAATGTGCCCATGCACCTGCCCATGGGTCTGGCCCAGTAAATGAAGAAGACCTCAATGAGGCACAGTACAAAATTTTGTAAAATTGTTAGCATGTCAGCGAAGATTCAAAATGTTCTAGAGAGAAATAATGGATCATTTTTTAAAAAAGACTTAAAAATCAGAATTGCATTTTTGAAACTTGTCAACAGCAACATTAGCCAACAAAATGCCCTTTTCAGTGAAAGGTAGAAGATAATGGAATGTCATCTTTAAAATGTTAATGGGAAAGTTTTCTAGTGAAGGAAGAACTGCATACAAAGTTAGTCTCTAAATCAAGAATTAGATTCTGATAAATAAATTGTTATATACGCAAGTATTCAGAATTACGTCCAATGTACCCTTTCTTAAGATGTTTTTCTGAGGAAACTACTAGAGGTTATAGTCTATAAAAATAAGGATGAAAACAAAGGAAGAGGAAAATATGAGAGGCACAGGACGCATCCAACAAGAGAAAGAGGGGAAGGATTTTCCCAAGATGGTAATGAAGTGGATTCTCAGAATGGACTTATGTAGCAGACCTGGAAAATGATCAGACCTGGTTGAAATAGGACGTCTCCAAGAAACACACAAAGAAGAAAGTAGTAGAACACCAGAAGTGGTGAACCCTACTGACAAAACGGTTCAGCTCTCCTGGGTCACGGGCATTGGCAATTAAGTCCAAAATAATTAAAAATATTATGCAAGAAATGAAATGTAATCATATCACATCTATCCACATGGTTTATGTGTTAGCTATAGTTAGGCAACTATAATAACATAAATAGTGAATATTGTTCTATCCCATGGTTATTAAATTGTTATTTGGGAGAACGTGGGGGATAAGAGCAAGTTTGCAATGGAGAATTGAGGGAGAGCTAGAAGTGATAAGGAGGGAGGTTCCTAAGGAGCTAAATCTTCATCTTCCATTATAAGGAGGTAATGTCAAAATTGGAAAACCAACAACAGCAGTATAAGCAGATTATTCAGAAATACAATGGCACTCGTGGGCTGTAACTACCTTGCACTGACCTGTGAAAGATGAGTTAAATTCTCAAAATTTTTTTGAGTTGATTGTTAAATACAGCTGTTATTAAAAAAATAAATTATATAAAACTTACAATTAAATAAGTTATATTAAAAGCCAAGGTCATAAATCTCAAAATATATCACTTCTCTCCATGTGGAAAAACAAGGAAAAGATTTTTCCCTAGAGTCTCTAGAGGGAATCAGCCCTATCCACACATTGTTTGCAGCCCAGTGAGTCTCAGTCTGGACTTCTAACTTTCAGAACTAAATAATAACAAATCTGTGTTACTGTGAGTCATTAAGTTTGTAGTAATTCGTTATAGTAGCAAAGGGAAACTAATGCAGAAAAGGTTCCTCCTGGCTTGAGTGGTCAGTAGGGCTGAGGGGGCAAGACACTGGGGTATCCCTGGCCTGGGGTAAGTTCACTATGGCGCTCAGCCCACACTGGGAGAGACCACTGTGGTTCTAGCTGTCACGAACAATATCCACAGAAATGCTAACAACATGGATTGAACACGTGCATGGGAAGAGCCGAGGGAACAAAGAACTTGTGAAAAGCCTGCAAGACACAGTCTGAGCAAGCCAAAATACGTATTTTAAGACCATATGTGTGATATTTAAAGCAAACAAAACAAGCTTACCAAAGTCTGCTTCAAGAAAAGTAAACTTGCAAAATTTGCAATCTAAAAGAACAAATACAAACACAAACATGGTAACCAAATCATTTCTATCCTCAAATTAATATGAAATTTAAAAAGAAAAAGAAAAGAACTGTTAAAAAGGAAAAACGAACAAATACATTCATGGCAATGAGTCATTAGACAGCTATGTGTTGAGTACCTGCCGTAAAGATAACCTTAGGTTTCTGCTGTGTTCTCCCAGAGATGGCTGCGCTTCTCACATACATGGTTCCATCTGAGACTCTATGAGTTTTGGAGATAGGAAGGCAGATGACAAAATCAATAAAAGTAGGTACCTGCCTGTGTCCCCAAGTCTTGGCCTCATGTGCAGTGCTTTTGTCCACTGTATGGTGGTGCTATGGTAGATAGAAGATGTATACTTTGCCCTCAAAGAATTTACAATTGTTTGCCATATCACAGTTATGCAACCAGCATGACAAAAACGAAAATAATTCCTCAAATTTGCAAAAGAAACCCTCACCAGGCTGCCCTCAAGTAAGGCCGTTGCATTTCAGGTATTCATTTACAGGTTTGTAACTGCCATGTCTGACTAAAAATTAATTAGTAAATTAAAATCAATCAGAAATAAAGACAACATTGCACAAATATTACAATGTAAGTTAATGGAGAAATTAATAGGATTATAAAAATTTGTTTGAGGCACAGTTTTTCAGGAACAGAGTTATGACATAAATTAAATTAAATCTACATAATTAATAACTATTTATAGCAATTGTGACATTTTCTGGGACTTAGAGTATTTCCCCTAACCAAGTTCCCTTTGAGCTTGTTCCAAATGAATAGTGTTTTCTTTTCTTTTTTATTTTATTTTTTTGCCGTTTTTGGCCGGGATCGGGTTTGAACCCGCCACCTCTGGTATATGGGGCTGGCACCCTACTCTTTTGAGCCACAGGCGCTGCCCTGAACGGTGTTTTCTTAATTATAACCCATGAGCTCTTCTTGGGCTTAATCTTTTTAAGTCTTGGATAAAATTTAGAAAATATTTAGCATGTGATTCAATTTACTAGGCTTTTTTCTAAAAGTAACCTATTCCCATGACAAGCAAATATTAATTAGTGACTAATTTCTGATAGCATAACCAAGAAGGAACTCAATTTTGATTAAAATTTTGTTGATGACAAATACCTATGTACAGCTGTGTACACTTGTCACTAATTTTGATTACTGTCATTTAGTATTTAATCTAACGCTAGTTTTCTCTAACAGGGACAAATAGAAATCCTTCCAGCATTTGGGGGAGATTCAAAGTCAGGTCACATGCCCAGTTCCCGGTTCCCTGGAATTAGTGCTATGTGACTGAAAAAGTTTTTCAGCTTTCTCTGGTAGCTCACTACTTTTTAATACCAATAAGAAACGTCTGCTAAGCAGCCAGTCTTCCTTTATTTCTTTGGGACCCCACGCTGTTCCCTCGCTCCTTTTCTCCCTTCCCTCCCATCTTCCCTTCTCTCACTCCCCGCTCTCTGCTCTCTTCTCTCTTTCTCATCCCTTCCCCCACTCTCTTCTCTCTCTCTCTAATATAAAACAAACTCATACTTTTATATCCTAATACAAACATAAATAAACGTTTGTTAAGTACTTGTTATTTCCCCCACTGCTCTGCTCCAAATGTGACACATTATTTCGCCCAATCTTCATAGCATCTTAAGGAGTCAGAAGCTCCTGTCATCCTTATCTTCCAGGTCAGGATGTGAAGCCCAGGAAGGAAACCCAAGCCTGTAAGTCCCCACAGCCACTCAGCGGTGGTGCTGGGTTCAAGTCCAAGCGGGCTGATTCTGGAGCCTCCTGCCAGCACCGCCCTCAGAACGCCCACCTGTCTCCCTCGACCTCCCCCTCACTACAGAACCCACTCACTTCCTTTTATTTAAAAATCATGCTCACAGTGTAAAGCGTGGGGTAGAAGAAGATCAGAGCATGTCTCACTCATGGCTATTTTTTTAATCAACCTCAAGTTTTTTCTTTGACCAACTAGATGTACCCAGTCAATCTAGATCATGGCTCTGTAACTGCTACAGGGATGAGGTTTCTTTTCATTTGCCACCTGCACCTCTGCCAAAAACTTGTTTTCAATTTTTAGAAAGACTGTATCCCCTTTCCTTTCTCTCTGGAATGTCTTAAAACAAGTTTTTTGGGTTTGTTTTGTTTTTCTAATCAAGGCTTCCATTGTCATGGCCCTCCCCGCCCCCCTCCCAGCCAGGAGGATGTGGGCTTATATTCCATTCTGTGGTTGGCATGCTCACAGAAATAGGGGACTGGCCACGGAGGATGACTCCCTGGTAAGGCAGGTCCTGCTCCTGCACTAAATGGCATTAAGTTTCTTATCATTCCACATATTAACATCACATCAGGTTAAAAGCTTTGAAACAGGCTCGGCGCCTATAGCTCAACCGGCTAAGGCGCCAGCCACGTACACCTAAGCTGTCGGGTTCGAATCCCCAGCCCGGACCCGCCAAACAACGATGATGGCTGCAACCAAAAAAATAGCCGGGCGTTGTGGCGAGCGCCTGTGGTCCCAGCTACTTGGGAGGCGGAGGCAGGAGACTCGCTTGAGCCCAGGAGTTGGAGGTTGCTGTGAGCTGTAATGCCACGGCACTCTGCCCAGGGGGACAGCTTGAGGCTCTGTCTCAAAAAAAAAAAAAAAAAAAAAAGCTTTGAAACAAACAAAAGTACTTTTAAGGGATTATAAGCCATTGGCTAGGATGGAGAGGACTATTTTGGACAGAAGGGCGAAGGAAGGATTCTGTGAGGCAGTGACATTTGACAAAGACCTAGATGAAACGCAGGAGCAAGTCATGCGAGTGACGGGGAGGAAAGAGCAAAGTAGGGCAGTGGTTTCAGCACCTCGAAAGGCATGCTTTTTAAAAACACTGATACTTGCTGGTTCCTGATCTGAGTGGAAATTTTTTCAATTTTACTCCATTCAATATAATATTGGCTGTGGGTTTGCTGTAGATGGCCTCTATTTGTTTAAGAAATGTCCCTTCTATACTTATTTTCTTAAGCATTCTGATCATGAAAGGATATTGGATATTATCAAAAGCTTTTTCTACATCAATTGAGAAAATCATATGGTCTGTTTTTTATTTTGTTTATGTGATGTGTTATATTTATAGATTTACGTATACTGAACCAGCCTTGAGACCCTGGGATAAAACCCACTTGATCACGGTATATGATTTGTTTGATGTGTTGCTGGATTCTGTTTGCTAGGATCTTATTGACTATTTTTGCATCAATAGTCATTGGAGATATTGGTCTATAATTTTCTTTTCTTGTTGGGTAACTATAGTCCAGGATGAAGGAGAGAAGTGGAGGGGGATGGTAGGATAGGGTAGAGGTTTGATAGAGGGAGAGTAAATGGTGGGACCACACATATGGAGCATACTACAAGGGTATAAGTCAAACCTATCAAGTATAGAACATAAAGGTCTTAACCTAATAATTAAGTAAATGAAGTGAAAGCTATATTAATTAGTTTGATGTAAGCACTCCAAATTGTATAAAAATTAACACATTGTACCCCACAAATGCATAAATGTATTTATGATCTATATGTATATGACTTAATAAAAGGAAAAAAATAAAAACACTGATACCTGGGTGGCACCTGTGGCTTTGGTAGGGTGCCAGCCCCATAAACCGAGGGTGGCAGGGTTCGAACACAACCCCAGCCAGCTAAACTGCACTGGTAACTGCAACAAAAAATAGGTAGGCGTTGTGGAGGGTGCCTGTAGTCCCACCTACTTGAGAGGCTGAGGCAAGAGAATTGCTTAAGCCCAAGAGTTGGAGGTTGCTGTGAGCTGTGACATCACAGAGCTCTACTGAGGGCAACAGAGTGAGATGCTGTCTCAAAAAAAAACAAAACAAAACACTGATGCCCAGTCACCATACTTGAGCAATGAAGTCAAAATCTCAGGGGGTCAGGGCCAAGCACAGTGTTTTTTTTTTGTTGTTGTTGTTTTTTAAGGTCCTCAAGTGATCTAACATGCAGAACAAAGAACAAAACTGCATTAATCGGCAATCAGACAGTATAATATACTTTTGAAAGCATTATCTCTGCTGTATATCATTTTAGCTAAGCCCAGTTGACCTTATAAGACACTTAATACCCATGAAGAGAGTCTACAGCCATTACACTATAGTTTGGAGAACACAGAACTTTTTGCTTCAAGTCACCTGTGGAGCTGTGAGCTCTCATCTCTTCCAAGATGCTAACAGTGTATGCAAAGGCACACACTGCATCTGCACAAGGATATTCACAACCAACAACATAACAAGACTCTGGCCAACAAAAGCCACCGTGCACTGCAGGGTGATGGAATGCCAGCGCTGACCAAGGTTGGTGGGATTAATTACTGGTGCTTCCCTGGAATGGTAGCATCTCAAATGTCAAGGGAGCAAAGGAGAGGGACCTGATGGGGGGTGGAGGTGGAATTAGGGGTGGACAGGCATGGTAAGGTAACAAGAAACAGCCTCTTTATAAAGATTTGAGAAGAAAAGCCATATTGTCCATGACCTGATAGGATTGTTCCCATTTTCCAGAGGGACAAACAGTATTTGTAATCTTTATCTATCTTGAATGAAGGACTCAGTCGAATTGTTCACAGATTCACCAACAGGTGGTGAGAGTGATGTTGCTCGAGCTCTCTCATCAGAAGGGGAGGCAATTCAAGGACTCGACAAGAAATCAGGGGCTTCTTGCTTCTCCCTGGTCACTGACAGACATGCACATGCGTACATCTAAGATTATGTGCATAAATACTCTGGCCTTCACCCAGTTTTGCTTTGAATAGTGAAAACTGATGTGCTTTACTAAACTTCTATATTCATTTTAGCCAATGAAATTTTGTCATTCTTCTCAATTAAGTTTACACCAAAGAATGGCCCAAATAGAATAGTTTGATTTCCCTTCTCTAGTGTTTGTTAGAATTCAAAGCATGGAGTCAATTCCCTTTCCCCCAACTTTGTGTGTAGGAAGGACTCCTGGAGGTATGAGCCTCTTTCTCATTGTTTTAGGGGTGAAGCAATGTTTTCTCCAAATCAGTCCTTTGGAGAGAGAAGTAGATGTGTATACCTTCTGCCCTTCCTCTTTCTTTCTCTTTAGGGTTCTTTGGCCTGCAGGAAGCATGTCCTATATCTGGTCTATCAAAATATATCAGAATCAGACCTTCTGTCATTATTGCCATTTCCACCACCAACCACTGCCAGGAGCACTGCAGTGGCCTCCTAACCAGTGTCCCTAGTTCTGCCTGCTCTCTCCAGCCTCCTAACAAACACAGCAGCCAGGGTGGTCTCACTTATACTTGAAGTCAGGGCACATCACTCCTATGCTCAAAGTCTTCCAGTGGCTTCCCTCACTCTTAGAATAAGTGCCAAAGTCCTTGTCTTCAAGAGGCCTACATGCTCTCACCCCCTCTTCCTCTCTGGCCACCACCTCCTACCACCAGCCGTCACCCCACTCTCTCTGCTCCAGCCACTCTGGCCTCCTGCACTCCCAGTACACACCCAAGCACCAAGGCCTGTGCACTTGGTCCTCCCTCTTCCTGGTATGGTCTCCTCCTGCTAAATATCCACCAGGTCGCCTCCCTCATTTCCTTCTGGCCTTCACTAAAAAGTCCTCTTCTTGGTGGGGCCATCCCTGTCACTTGGATCTAAAATTCCAAACCTCCCTAGCTTCACTTTCCTTACATGTTTTTTCTCTTTAGCAACCATCACTTTCTAACATACTACACATTTTACTTATTTATGTTGTTCCTTATCTTACGTGTGAACTCCATAAGGACATGATTTTTTGTCTTGTTCACAGCTTTATCCCAAGTACCTCACATAGTGCCCGACCCATGGTAGTAACTCAATACATAATTGTGGAATGATAAATGATGATGAAGTCATTTCTTAAACATTTCTGAAATAATTTTGAACTTCACCTTAATGGACTGAAATTTTGATTTTGGGGGGATTTTTTTTTTTTAACTCAAAAGGCCAAGAGCTTTTGATTTTGGACTTTAATTCCTTCGAATTTTAGAGATTTTACTGGCAAGGGGATTTATGTTATAGACTTTATTTTTTGTCTATGAAATTTAGAATGGAAAAGGATTTATAGCAAGTTTAGGGCACTGCCATATTGTTGGCATGTTATTAATATTTGCCTTAAGGTTTTCATTTTTATCTCACTGCTAAATCTCTGATGAACCTATCAGACAATGTGGCATGATTAGGGATGAATTTTCAGCAGCCTCAGTAATTAAATTAACTCATCATCTCTGAACTTAGCCTTAAAGCTCATTGTTCACTCATTCAGTAAAACATTGTTCATGCCTAGGTGTGTTATCCTTACTCACTTAAACTAGAGGTTGGTTGCAAATTGGAAAGTTGAAAGCTATTTCCCTTTTTATTTTTTTGGCTTGAATATTGTTTAAAATAAAATAAAAATTGATTTCTAGTTTTGTTAAGATGTAGTGACACTAAGGTACTACATTTCTTCTGCCTCCTTTTGTAGGAGCAGACAGTCTCCATGTGACCACAGCCCAGCTCCAGGCATCCAATTATGCTACTTGTAGATGCAAGCAGTGGCCCCTGATCTAGGCCTCTATCCTTAGAGGGCCCCATCTGGTCTTCTTCTGGCTGTGCTTCTCCTCATGGATTAAGGACTCTCAGAGCCAAGGGCATATGCCCACAATGAGCTTGCACTGACCTCCTCCTAAATCCTGACAACCCTCCAGGTGTCTGAGATACTGGAATTCCCTGTCCAATTGGTCCACATTGGAATAATAAAATATCTGTGTAATCCCTTGCTTGCGTAGGTCTTCCCAAGGGCAGACAGAGCAGCACTAGCACAGAAGGCAGGGATGGTACAGGGTGGAGCTGGAAAATGTAGGGCCAGGAAGTTCACATCTGTGCTTGGCCTCCCAAAGACATCCACATCCTAGCCCCCATAACCTATGAACATGTTACTTTCCATGGTAGAGACTTCATAGATGTGATTAAGTCAAGGATCTTAGGATGGAGAGATTATCCTGGATTATCTGGACCAGTTCAGTGTAGTTATAAGAATTTTTCTGAAAAGGGCAGGTGGGTCAGGGTCAGAAGCAGATGTAAGATGGAAGCAAGAAGCTAGAGTGATAAGAGCAAGGGCTGATGAACCAAGGTATGTAGGCAGCTTGTAGAGGCCAAGAAAGTCAAAGAAATAGATTCTCCCCTCAGTGCCTCCAGAAGGAAGGCAGCCCTGCTGAGTCTTTGATTTTAGACTCTGACCTTCAGAATTACATGATAATTAATTTGCATCCTTTTAGGTCGCTAAGTTTATATTACTTTGTTACAGCAGCTATAGGAAACTAATATAGCCTGATTGCATAGGATTCCTGTGGGAGGAGCCAGGGCCGGGAAGGAAGAGAAAGTGAGAGGCTGCAGGCTCCTATCTGTATGCTTGCCTCAGACACCTTCAAACATTAATTTATAACAATGCAGGCTAAAAAGGTCCGTCTTAATGAAAGACTTAAGGCAACATATGTACATGCATTCTGATTTTTAAGTATTAGGTCTGTGTAGTTGACCAACATTTCTAGGTATTGTTAGTATCAAGGCATTTAAGTAATCCACCCACTTATATATTAGTTATAAAATCATTCAGGATGTGCTACAAAGAATAATTAATTAAATCACAATAAACCAGATGCAATAAAAAACATTTTGTTGCGGCTTCATTGCACGCATCTTTTTGAAAAGCTTCAGATTAAATTTCTCTGAATCAAACTTCACAAATATTTACATGTATTTTCTGTTCCCAGGAAATAGCCACCATAATATACTATTCGAAAGTTTGAAAGTTGAGGAAATTAAAAACAGAAAAGAGCCCAGTTCATCAGCCCGGGCAACATATTAATTCTCCAAAAGAGAAGAGTGAATTCCATGTTGTAGTCTTTCCAACTCAACCTCCCACATCCCCTTCACTTCATATACAGAAGTTTTCCCCATTAGAAATACGATTGCTTCAGTGGTTCAGATATACAGAAAAAAGACTCTTTTCTCTACCAAAGAGCAGTGCTAGAAATGAGAGTTTCAGAAACAGACAGAACAAATACCTAATAAGAAGACGTTTTCCCATTGTTTCTGTTTTATCTTAAAGGGACTCTATTAAATGATGATTTGGCTGTACATATACCAGAGTCCCCTTGTTCACATAAAGTTCATAGGCAAAAATAAACAAGAAGCAAAATCATATAAAAGAAAGTGGACTTATGAATCTGATTTTTTTCTGGTCCAATGATTTAAGTTGTTACTTTGCTTGAACCATTTCCGGAAGCAGCCAAGGGTGGCAAGATGGGCTGTCAAACTCACTTCAACTCAGTGGACCACACTATGCAATTAATTCTCTTCTGGAAGAGGCCAACCCACTGCTGCTGCTGAGACTCAGACTCCACACAAAGGTTTGACTTTGTCAAAGACTTGAGATAGTCAAGAAAATTCTGAAAAGTCAAACATTCTTTGTTTATTTGTTTGTTTGTTTGTTTCGAGGGAAAAGGTCTGAAGAAGTAAGATCCATGGGTCAGCCTCTAAAGAGACCCAAGAGTAATATGGAGAAGACAAAATAAATAGGGAACAAGGGAAAGGAGACCTTCTAGGGACAGTTCTCTGACCAAAGAAGAAGAAAGAAGAAAGAAAAAATTCTCATAAGCCACGTAAAGAACATCTGGCAGAAATTGACCTGAAAAATGTAATTCAGATGGGTGTTCCCTGAAGTCTGAAAAGAAACCAAAACCTTACTATAAACATACCAGTTAAAGTTTTAGAAGAAGAGTGAATGAGATTGCATTTCATGTGCTTTGCGATCAAATGCTTGAGTTTTTCCTAAATTCATCACAGGAAAGGGTAATCAATAGAACTCTTGACAAAGCCTAACAAAGAGCTTGTTGTCTTTGGGCTCTCTGAAATTTGTTCTCTCTGAAGTGTGGGCCATCCCCAATCTCCTCAGAGCCTCCCAGCCCCTGACCTCTTTTGGAGAGGATGGAAAGCATATCAGTACACTCTCTTAGTAGGCACTATTTTTAAATAGAAAAATCTGGAAAAAACATAAAACAATACAGAAGTTTTTCCCAATTGGCCTTGATGCAGCTGACTTGGCTCCTAACACCCCTCCTTCCCCCTCATCAAAATTCTATGAGATTAGAATTCATCAGCTTCCAAAGGGGCCTAGTACAATACATGCTGGACCCCAACGCGGTCCCCCCAACAGGGCTGTAACCATCTGCAGGCACTTACTTCAGCTGTGTGCCAGGGAAGATGTTCCCAAACAGAGATATTTTAATCCTCTGGAATTCAGATTTTAAACAAAAAATATTTGCAATTTAAATTTGACTAACCCTTGCAGATATGTGGGCCTGCACCAATCAGATTTGTATTATGACAAAGGCTAAGGTCATTCTCTTTCTTAATATGCTAGAGAAATCTAGAATTGTATCTAATTCTTTCAGTCTGGTAGTATTAAATGTATCTCTCATGCCAAGGCCATAATATGCCAACGAGGGGCTAACCTGTTCCAAGGCCATGTGCCAGTGAGGGGCTAACCTGTTCCAAGGCCATATGCCAATGAGGGGCTAACCTATTCAGGGTGTGGCTCTGCCAGAAGGAAGTGTCCAGAAGAAAGCCATCCTGTTGAACCTTCAAGTAGAACCCATGGATTAATCAGTTCTCACACCATAAATGAGAGAGAGTCCAAAAGTCCAAAATGAGAAGGACACGAGCTCAGCACAGTCTCTCATCTTCCATTTAAGTCTATGCTTCTGTGAGTGGCTTCACTTATCTCCAGTTATTTCCACACTACCCTTCTCACTTTTCTGCTACTTTATTTTACTACAGTTAATTGCTCTTTTTCATTATCCCTTTCCTTTGCTGTGGATTCCTATTTTCAAGCCTGTAAAATAATCTTTCTTTCCTCCCTCCAGCTCCCCTTGGCCTCTCCTTCAAAGGGAAGGCTTAGTCACTCTATACCACATTCCAAACCAAAATAAAGCAAGGAATCTCCAATGCCCTAGAATGAGATTCCTAATGTCTTTCCTCCCAAGGTCTGAGGTCACTAGAAGAAGGTTCCTGAGGGCAGGGAAACTTCCAGGGCTCTCCCATCAGCTTCATGGAAGTATTTCCCAAAGAGTGGAAGGCAAATCACTAATGTTACTCCAGACTCAAAGCAATGTGTAGTTATGGTGGATTATGGCTGTGGATTATTTTAATGTGGATTAGAAAAAAATACCTGGCATATCCAATTTCATAGCTACTCATTAACTGTTACTGCTGCTTAGGGCAAATGTAAGTTAAAATATACAAAGGGAGCTGTTTAAAGAAAGAGATTAAGTAAAAAAAAAAAAGCATAGTAGAATGCAATATGGTAAAAAATCATAGAGATGGGGCATGAATGACGAATGCTTGGGAAATGCTGTTTGATGGAAATGACTTGGAACTGGGAAGAGTGGGACATGATGTCAGCTGCTGGCCCAATGTACTGCCTCCTCCTTCACGACGTCCTGAGCTGGGGGTAGAGGGTGGGAAAGCAGCTGTTACCCTATGATTCACCACACTAGGCTTCACAATTTCACACTAGGGACCAAAAATACGTAGAAATGTTTCTGAATACATAAATCAAATTCATATTATGTTATAACCAAGGATGTCTTTGCCATTAAATTCACAATTAGGAGCACTCCAGTCCAAATCCTTTCAGTTTAGAGGCTATAGCCGACAGACATCACATGATTTGGCCCAATATCAACCCAGGGAATAATGACAGAACTAGAACTTAAACCTCAGACTTTATTCATTCTAAATCTTTCTATTACATTATTGCTGCTAGATAAGTCTTTCTGATACCCCAACAGTCTTATCTATTTCCAATTATGCCTCAAGAGATTTAAGAGAGAGGTAGGAGATAAAATCAGGTAGCATAGGATAGGGAAAACTGTGCGAGGACTTATAGACTGGGTTGAGGATTTTCAGGAGGTTCAGTCCAAAGGTAGAACTGATAGCTGGAGAATTAGCAGTGAATAAAAGAGATAAAAAAACTTTGGCCATCATGGAGGTATACATTTTAATTGGGGCATAAAATCTATAATCTGAAATTGCAAATCACCTATGTCTAAACGCCAAGTAAGTAGCAGATCAGGATCATGATACATGCCCTGGGAATGATCTCTGTGATTTATCTGGCCAGCTGTGATCTGGTGGCCGCTTTCAGCATTTGCCACACTTCCGCTATATCCCAACAATTAAAGGCGCCCAGCAGAACAGCTGCACTTTTCTTATCCAATTTTTTAATTCCTCTTCTCTCCCTAACTAGAAGAGAAGAAGGAGAGCAGACAAAGGGAGTAAATAACTGGCCAGAAAGAGAGTGGCGAGGTAGGAATGGAAACAGCGATTCTCCTATAATGTATTTTAAACCCTGAGCTGTGCCAGGCTAAGCACATTACCTTTGCTAATGGTTTATTATTATGACATCATCAAATTGACAACATAACTACATAGTAATAGTGACTAGCCAGTACTGAGAGTTTGCTATGTGCCAGGAAGTGGTCTAGACACTCTAACCAACTTGATGTCATTATTCCTTACCACAACTCTACAACACAAGTGCTGTTATTTTTCATTTCTACTGCTCAGAGAGGTAAAGTCATTTGCTCCACATCCCACAGCTAGTAGATGAGTCCAGACACAGATGTCAGAACATTGGACTCCATAGTCTCGGCCCTTCATTGGGTTCAAGAACCCACCCCCAGGCCCACCCCGGTACCACATAGGAGGCACCAGCCATCCAGGGCTGTCCAGCCTATGCACCCTCCAATCATTATTTCCCACCCTGGAAATGTTCTTCTCAAAAATAGACCCTATTGATGACCTTATCCCTTTCATCATTTCACTGTATTTTTTTCTAACCTATCTGCCCCAAGGCTATCACCCCTGATTACTGGGGAAACGGATAACTCAGGTGGTTTTTGCTGGGTTTTCACGACCATTATGGTCTCTCTCTCTTTCCCAGCACCTCTCAGCCTTTTCATTCTCTCTTCATTATTTAAGTCAGCATGGAGCTATTTTTCAAAACATCCAATTAGTAAGTGCACAGAAGGAACTGGGTTCATAATTAATTAGTGATTCTGGGACATAACAAAGCAAAAGCAAAGCCAAGGCTGTGGAAAGCATCAGAAACGGAAACTGCATGTACACATTCAAGACCCCATTCCAGGAAAGACAAAGAATTCAATAATCTGCTTACTAGTGCAAATCCCTAAAGCACCTCCACATGTCTTGGGGTCAAACAGACATCAATCACTACATGACAATCCCAAGTGGAACAACTTTCCCTTCCAGGATGAATGGCTGCCTCTGATTCATTGGTGAACTGATTCTTCCCCCTGTTGTTCTTACAAGGGATAGTTGGCCCCTCCTCTCAAAATTGTTATTAGACAAATTTAATTGTTCTTGTCTCTTTGGAAACAGTATTTCTTGCAAGATGGCCCTGACCCCTGGGATTTCTTGCTCTTCCAAGAATAGAAATCAAGTTAGAATACCAGGATTTGAGAGATCAAGCTAGGCTATCTATGGGGAAAAAAGGAAAATAGTTGGGGAATGCAAAGGTTCTCAGATACTAAAAAGTTGCTTAAGTTGAGCTACTGATGACTTCCCCCAATTAAGCAGCATTCCCTGACTACCCAGGATTCCCAGTTACCCAGCATTTCCTGGTTACCCAGCATGCGCCAGCTACTAAGTAAACATTAGACAGAAATAGTCTGAGAGAGAGTAATCTCTTTAGCAGAATCCTACTAATGGAGTTGGAAGTTTTCATCTCTTTAGAGGAGTGGTATTGCTCAAGAGACACTGCAGTATTAACATTACAGCACAGACCCTGGAGCCAGACTCCCTGGGGTGAGTCTTCAGGACACAATTTCCCATTTAGGTGACTTTGAATAAACTCTGTGCCTCTTTTTCTCATCTATTATTGCAATAATTAAATAAGTTGATATATGTAAAGTGTGACTCCAGAATGTACCCTTAGAATCTGTATTTGCTGCTTTTATATTTCAGAGGAAGTCACTAATCTAATAAAGCTAGAAATTACTAAATTTTGAATTCCTATAACATCAAACTGTTACTAATTATGGTTCCGGTCATCTGCCATATGTTTCCCAGAAATACAAATGTTCCGTGGAAAAATAAATAGCTAATAAGGGTGGGAAAAACATATAGCAAGTGTCCCTGTTTTTCTTGGCTGTTAACTTTAATATAATGAAATATCCAATGAAAACTCTGAATCTGCAACTGCAACTTCTTACCACTTAAGAAAGACACTCTTGAACTACTGAAAGTTAGAGATAATATGTTCAAATAGCATTGTCAAGTACTTTATGCTGAATGTCTTCACATTTTAAATTTTGAAAAAAAAAATGTTACTCATGTCCCAGGTGTTTTCCCCAGTAGAAATTACACTGGTAGATGCTAAATTAACTCCATGTGATCCTCATTTTCAGAAATACAATTTCAGACTGTTCAAGAGTTTCAGTGTATCCCCTTGAGTTGCATAAAAGAAAACCATTCTGGTTTTAAATATAGTTTTGTTTTTGTGGGATTTTTCTTGTACTAGAAACACATTTCTCTCACATAACATTACCACTTAACACACTAATTGTTTTAGATTTCTTTGAGGTCCCCTTATTTTATTTAAGTGAACTTTAATTAAGTGAATTTTGGCAACTATCTAGTGAAAGAAAATTAAATTATTGATCAAATGATCTCCATTTCTAAAGGTCATGCCAGCACTAGGAAGCCAGGGTTATATTTTATTTTAGTAGATTTTATACTAAAGAGCACATACTTTTTAAATAAATGAGTCTGATAGTCTCATTCATTCCTATCATCTGTTATAGGTAAGGCATGATAATTCTATAAGTAACAAAAAAATGATCAAGATATGATCCAAGCTACTTAGGAGTCATTTACTAAAGGAACACACCAACCTTTTTATCATTCTGAAGAAGATAAATAGCCTCAACCCCTTACCCCTCAGTTATAAAAGTTACCTAATCACCTAACTAGTTATTGGTCAAAGTCCTTCCCTGGTTCTGACACCATGAAGGCCATCATGACCTTAGGCTGAAGAAAAAACAGCTGGGGAAAGTAGCAAATACTGAGCTCTTCAGCTAGAGCAGCAGTTCTCAACCTGTGGGTTGCGACCCACAGGAACTGTATTAAAGAGTCACGGCATTAGGAAGGTTGAGAACCACTGAGCTAGAGATTAGAGAACTGGATGATGTCTAGCTAAGGATAGTAACTTTGGGGAAGGGTATAAGAACTCTGTGAGATCCTCTCATAAGTCAGGCCTTGAGAATGATCTCCCTGTCTTCCTAGGATGCTGAATCTTGGTAATAAAGGACAACTTTAAGACACATGAGGGTTTGCCTCATGCTTTAGATTCTGGCACTCTGGTTAGAATTCCTCCAAAATCTGAGACTCTTGGCATATGCTATGGCCTGCATGTTTATATCCCCCCACCTGCCAAATTCTTATGTTGAAGGCTTAACCTTCAAGATGATGACATTAGGATGTGGGGTTCTTAGGGGTAATTAGGTCATGAAGCTAGATTTGATGCTTTTATAAAAGAGACCCCAGAGAGATCATTCGCTCCTTCCACCATGAGAATGTAGTGAGAAGGAACCATCTATGCCCTCTTCAGAAACTGAACCTGTCACAGTTCACAAGTCCTTAATCTTGGACTTCCCAGCCTCTAGAACTGTAATAAATAAATTTATGTTGCTAGTAAGCCACCAAGGTTATGGTATTTTGTTATAGCAGCATAAATCAACTCAGACAGCATGTACTGAAGTAATCACTTTGATTCATGCAAACGGAAAGTCAGAAACAAAGAAGTTCCTGAAGATCAAAATAGAATTATCAGGCCTCCCATTGACATAAGGAACTATTAATACTTATATCAAACCTTCTGACTTTTGCAAGCAAGGCCCAAAGGTGATCCACACAGGTTCCCAGGTTTCATTCCATCAACGTCACTAATACTTTATAGGTAGAGATGCATATGTTGTCATCAGGAAGTTTTCAAGCAGGTCTTCTGAACAGACAAGCATGAATGAAAACTTCAAACAAGATTCCAGGTTATGCATTATTTTCTGAGTTGTAAGTCACTGATAATTTTAAGAAACAACGTCAAATATCAGCTTTGGGGAATGTGGTAAAGACATCCTTCCCCTTAAATATGTACATTGGTCACAAGATGTGAACTTTTCTAGTGATTCTAAATGTGCAAAATCTGTAAGGTAAGTAAGTGCACAGTAAGGTAGACTAAGGGCTTTTGTAAGAAGAAATAGACTTTGAAATGCTCTCCCTCTCAAATCCTTCTCCATTAGTGTTAACCTCAGTCATTTCTAGTTGTCTTCACATTGCTCCCCTTCTCCTCTTCTCACCACTGAGAAGACACACTAGGGCTTATTTTCAGGGGATGTCTGCTGAAATGCATGGTCTTTTCATAAGACCCATCACTAGGTCTTATTACTGGGGTAGGGCTTATATTTAACAAATACATAGAAATCCTGCTAGGGCTTATTTTTGGAGTAGCTCTTATTTTCGGGGAAACACAGTAGTTCCTCAGAAACAAGAACAAACTGATACAAAGTCCATTTCCTTCCCTTCTTGTCCTCTATTGGAATGTCTCCTAAGTCTTTGACCATGAATTGAGTTCTATGAAGAACACCTGTCTTGACCTTCGTCTCAGGACTGCTAGAGCATACGAGGGCTGTCCAAAAAGTATCCAGCCATCATGAATGCTATTTTTCCTATTACTTGGCTGAATACTTTTAGCACAGCCCTCATATACCTTTATTTAACTAAACAGAAGCATAGCCATATTTAGATGCCATGGAATATATATTTGAAATCAATCTTTAAATTCCATCTAAAGACCACCTACACTGCTTACTCATAAACAAAACCTTACCATAAACCTCCATATTTGCTTATCTGTGTATTATCTGTGTGTTCCGCTCGAGTTTCAGATCCATGGGCACAGAGATTTTATCTTGTGTTTATTGACTGAGTGAATGAATACCTTCTCTCACACAGCGGTCATGACACAATTGCAAACTCCTTTTATTTTTACACTACTAACAGGAGACAATAGGACTTACTCCTTGTTATAAACTACTGGTGTTCATTCATTTGTTCTTTCTCTACAAAGTGTTTCATGATCGGGCTCCTTCCGCCTCTCTAGTGTCCCCTCATGTCCCTTGTTGTCCAGCCACACTGGCCATGGCTCACTTCCTAGTAAGCTCCATGCTTCCTTCTAACTCGGGACGTCTGCCCTGGGCATTTTCTGCCCATCCCTAACACCCTTGGATGTTTTCAGGGAAGACTTCCTGATCCCCATCAAGACCAGGTATAATATCTGCCTTCTAAAGTCTCACAGTTCCCTGTCATTTTCTTTTATTCCTCATCATGAATCTTAACCACATCTGTAAAATTTATCTGTATAATTATTTGATTAATGTATCCCCCAGTCCCACTCACCCAGGTGCAGGCAGAAACCAGCCTTCCTGACTCAACTATTGTCCCTGTCAGGTAACTCTGTGCTTGTAACATAGCAAGTGCTCTTAAATGAATAAATGAGTTATGTTCTAGGAACATAATCAGCTACCAAATATGTAAGTCCATGTTATATCTTATCATTCTCCCCCTAGGTAGTAGGTACTTAATCAACACTTTTTGGTTCATTGAAATCATCATTGATCTCCAGCAAACTATATTTTCCAATGTCTACATGACACAAAAAGAACTTATTACAAAACTGCTGAAAAATAAACTGCTCTCTTTCTATTCTTTTTCTACATATTAATACAATACAAAAGCAATCTGTTTTTGTTTTTCACTGAATTTATTAACTGTTTTGGAATTAAGAACATGACAGGGTAGAAGACAGCTGGCAGGGAATCAAATCAGTATTTGTTTCTGTGGCTATATTTGAAAACATCTGGAAGCATACTTTAATTATCCTCTGAATATGTGGAGTCTTATGTTCTCAGCCTCTGAGATAATCTCTTCCCATATTGTTCCTAAATGAAAGGTATTCTGTTGACAACATGGGTGTTTTTTGGACATAGAGGAACTTATGGGTCATTGAAAATAGAGTCGTGAGCTCCCAGGCTAAGGGGATTACACCAGCATTCTTTTTTTTTTTTTTTTTTTTAAAGAGGAAGAGTAAAGAAATCTTTAGTTTCAAAAACTACAGAAAAAAAATTCCACATAACATAACTGAGAAGCTAGTCATACAGGAAACCTTGAGGAGAGTATAGATTTCTTGGGTCCAGACAAAACAGTACTGGTTTCAAGGGTCTAAAGATAGAAAACCAAACAACAGGAAATCAGTTATAATTGTAAACTTAGAGTCTCTTCTCATACTTAACTGTAAAGCAACTTCTTTATATATTCTTGCTATCTGTTGTTATTTGGATCTCTGCCACTAGGCAATTTTAACTGGACTGTCCGGAATTCTTAAACAAAATTTCAAAAGGCCCAGGACATTTGGGCGGTATTTGCTAAGTCTGGTCAAGTTTTGGGAAAACCCCTGTTAGGAAGTTTGGCCTCCAGTAGTGAGGTCCTTCAGGCACTGCTTTGCCCACTACTCTCTCCACCCAAGAGTATCATGCCAGGACTGGCTTCTGCACTGCCCCAAGAGATTTTCATCAATGTCGTATCCAAATCCTCCTTCTTGGGATCTGGCAGATGCTATGAGTCTGCAGTATTAACTCCTGGGATGTATTTTTGCTCTATGTAAGCCAGAGATCAAGTACAGCTGATTTGGAACTCCTCTAGAACTGCAGTCCCCAATGCCCAGGCCACAGGCCAGGCCTGCCAGCAGACCCAACTGGTCCACAAAGCAGGAGGTGAGAGGCAGGAGAGTGAGCAAAGCTTCATCTGTGTTTATAGCCACTCCCCATTGCTGGCATCACCCCCTGAGCTCCACCTCCTGTCACATCAGCAGTGACATCAGATTCTCATAGGAGCATGAACCCTACTGTAAACTGCTCATGTGAGGGCTCTAGGTTGTGTGCTCCTTATGAGAATCTAATGCTTGATGATCTGAGGTGGAGCTGAGGGGTGATGCTAGCTCTGGGGATGCTGGGAAGTACTACAAATGCAGATTATCATTGGCAGAGAGGTTTGACTACACAGAGATCATGATACATCAATTGCTTGCAGACTCATCCCAAAATTATCCTTTCCACCCCCCAACTGTGGAAAAACTGTCTTTCTTGAAACTAGTCCTTGGAGCTAAAAAACATTGGAGACCACTACTCTAGAAGGGAACCTACACCAAGAGAAGAGACCTACACAGACAAGAGAAAGACCTCGATGCTTTGCAGGGGTGGGGGTAGGGGTTGGGGGGAGGAGACAGGGGGAGCAGAAATTTCCAGGAAACAGTAATATCATATTGATTCTCTGCCCCTCCAGGTCAAGAGGAAGGGTTTCTATGTTAAATCATACTCATGGCTTACTGTCTTTAGGCAAAAATATGCATTTTCCTATTATGCTTTAGTGTGATATCAGAAAGATTCAAGGAACTGAAACAGTGGCAACTGCCATGTCTAGGGTGGTGATAGTCTTAAGTAGTTCAACCAAATTATCACAAAAAGAAAGAGCTTCTCAGTCTGTCTGCCCATTACCAATTTAAATGCACAATTCTATCTCGGCCACAGCAGAAATGCAAAAGTGTTAAGATTTAGCCCTCAAAGTCATGAAGGGAAAAAAAAATAAATTTTGCTTAATATGTCTTCAAATATTTCATTACTGTTCTATAGATCTCATTAAAAGCACTGGCTTACCATATTTGGAATAAAAATTTCTCACTTTCACTTTCTTCCTACATCCAGAGGAGCTGGGTTGCTCATCTGCTACTTAATTAGACCACAGAGACTTCAGTGGGGGGAAAGGACATGGAATGAAAAAGAGTTAAGTGCACTTAAGTTTGATTTTGTATCAATTGATCTCCTTTCCCTGTGATATGAGCAAAATACAAAAGAAGGTTTTATTCTTGGCTCCATTCCACACCCCCCCCCCCCCCCCCCCGGCATTTGTTCCTTACACAAAACTGTTTGGCCAAATATCAGATTAACATTCAGGGTCAGAGAAGCTGCCACCGTAAAGAAACTTGTGGCCTTCCAGGTCCTTAAGTGCACTCTTTTGACTGAATGCAAATTTTATATAACAAATACTTTTATTAAAAATGGTGCAGAAGAGAAAGATGAAGCGCTTAGTGCTTGGAAAAGAACAATCTTGAAATCAGAATGCCACAGGTTTCCCACCCCTGGAAGCCTCCAAATCTCCACTTGCTCTCATTTGGGGCCATTAGTTTACTTTGAACAATATCCAAGGAATTCATATACTAGTAGATTTCCCTTCCTGAAAAGCCAATTTCCTAACTATTCAATGAGATGGCTTTTGAGACCCATATCAACAAATTAGGAAAGCAATAATGTTTCTTTCTCAACAGGAAACTCACTGTTACTGGTGCTGCTGCCCTAATTATACTATAATAGCATTTCAAAAGGACCTTTTCTGAATTAGAAAACATCCCATGTACTGGTTGCACAATATCCTCTTCAATTTCCCATACTGAATGAGTTGATTTGAAAGTAAGTAGGGGCAAATACTACCTTTTTTTTCCAGGAAGCAAAAAGCCAGGTTTTTACTTCATTATCACATCTCTTGTTTTGTTTTGGTTTTAGTAAATCGCTTATACTTAAATAAAGTTTCCATTTAATTGGAGTTGCCATAAAAGAAAATAGGACTTTTTTTTTTTTACCAAATAAAATGGGTATACAACTGTCTTTTCAGTAACATATAAATTCATCAAGTGCTAAAAATGGAAATGAAAAAGCTTTCGTGCAGATACAAGCTACTATTTTCTATTTAGCAGAATACAAATATTGCAAACCCACAACAACCTACCTAGGATACTTTTGCATTTTGAATCATAATTTACATGATTTAAAGCCCAGGCATTTCAAGAGGTTAAAAAAGTAACTCACAGTATGCAGTCACTCCGCGCCTGGGACTTCAGTGCCTTCTTCAGTAGCACGACAGATTTTATCACCAGTAGGTCAACAGCCCTGCAACAGAGATCACTCATAATTGGTGAGTGTTTTACTTGAACATTTGACAGCTGGGTAAAAAGTTTATGTAAGGCTGTTACTGTTATGTCTTCTGTAGTTGCGTTTGCAAACAGGAAGCAGGAAACATACCTACAGGAACACTGACATATGTCAGCCTAATTGGTTCAAAACACTTAGGAGTGAGTCTTGTACTTTAAAGGTAATAGGCACAGTCCCCAAAAGAGCAGGAACCAGGTCTGAGCATATCACTGTCGTGTCCTTTGGACAGATGCTATGTAGACAATTTATTATAGGGAGAAATAAGCGTTCTTACTAACATGCAGGCCTTATAGCCTCAATTCAGGACGGGCAATAAACTCCTGAATAAACTAATTTATATATAAGTATACATATATAACACATTAAATAATACATTATTTAAATGAATAAATAATATAGTATTGTAATATATGTATATTTTTTCCTAGAATATACATAGAAATTTTCATTTAGGAATATTTTGGTCTTAAGTCATAGAAAGCACAACTCACATATACAAGTAAAAATAACACATGAGAATATTTTGGTGCCTTGAACTGGGGAAGAAAAGCCAGAAGTAGGGTTGTTTTGGGGAAGCCAGAAGTCTGATATATCATTTGTTTCTCTCCTGTTCTCCTGGCATAGGTATTCTCTGTGAAGTGACTTCATCTTCAGGCTGCTCCTTTCTTTGGTGCAAAAAACAACTATAGCAGTTCAGGAGTATGTATTTATCATCCGAGAGGACAGTATGCATATCAGTATAATGACAGTCCCAGTGATAGTTCTGAGGTCATTGAGATGACCCATTGCTGAATCAGTCCCTATACTTTGGGATCTAATATATCAAATGGCTTAAACTAGAGGAAGCTTATCCATGGAGGTGAGAGTAGGGTCACTCTAAACAAAAATTCCATGGTTAGATGATTGGGACACAGGGAATAGGGAATTGGGGGAGGGATCAACAAATGTCTACCATGCCAATGCTCAGCAACAATTTGAAGATTGATATTTGAGGGTATGTATCTCTATCTATGAAAACACTACGACTTGGGTTATCTGAAGATGTCTGATAGAGAATGAGGTTCAATAGATACTGATTACCCAAAACTCTTCCTTTAGTTGGACTTCCTCTTAACACTGAATTTTTTCTCTGAGAAAACAGATCCAAATATCCCCACTCTTTTTTATGAAATATAATTTATTGTATGTGAAGTACTCTTGTATTTGGTCTTCCATTTTGTCATCCAAACAAACAACCCTGCCTGTGGTGGGCAGGCATTCTGACTATAGGCTTAGATACTGGGCCACAGACTGCCAATTGTCTATCCAATGCCCCATCTACCATTTTTTCTTAGGGAACCCTGATTTTGTTCAGGACAGGAGTTTGTCTTGTTAAGGACAATGGGCAAGTGAAACAGTTTTGGCCCTGGAGTTGTAAGACAAAGTTACTGGGCAGGAGCCCTAGAAAAATCCTTTAAAAGAACTCTGGAATTCACTTTTGTCCTTTTGCTTATCTTCTTTCTGTCTGAAACACTAATACAAAGCTGGGGGAAGAGCTACGTCTGGCAGTCATGAGCTAACAAGCATGAAGACAAAAGAAAGCCACGACACTGGGCCTGGCTTACCTGCTCCTAGGCTGGTATAAGAGAAGAAATAAACTCTATTTGGCCAAGCCACTGTAGAAGGGTTCTTTTCACAGCCCACTGAACATATTCCTAACGGACACAAAGAGGTTTCTCAACCAGGTAATGACAGATCAAGGCTTCAACCAGGTCTGTCAACACCCTGTCCAGTGATACTGTCAGCACCCTGTCCAGTGATATTTCCAAGAAACTTCATTGCCTCTCCAGAACCAGAACCCAGAAACTCATACTCTGAATACTATACAAACAGAAATCTTAAATGTATGCTTTTTTTCCCCCTCCACAAATAGCTCATTTAAATGACGAGTCATGTAGTTCAAATGCTGAGAGTGGATTGCATGGCTTTTAGGTTTTGTTCTGTTTTGATTTTTGACTTTTTAACATGTGACACTCCAGCATTCACAAAATTGCTAACGGGAGAACGCCCTGGCTACGGCAAAGGAAAGCTGCCTAAGGGGGAATTAGCTACCTTCCCAAATCTTGCGGGAGGATTTTCTCCCTTGACTTTTTCATTTGCTCAGCTATTGAAAGATAACAGAGCTCTCACAAATGTGGGAGTAACTCACTGAGCCAAAAGTCACGGAGGAACCATCCCCGAAGATCAATTCCAGAGGGATTAAGGATTTGGTTGTGAAAAGCAAGAACGTTTAAACTTTTAGAAGAAAATATAGGAAAATATCTTTTTGATGTTAAAATGGGAGAAGAGTTCTGCAGGCACCAAAAGGCTAACCGTAAAGGGAAAGACTGATACATTTGCAGCTTCAGTTTATCAGAAAGTACAATAAAAAAGCAAACACACAAGCCAGTCTCTGAGACAAGTATGCAACACATAAAATGAACAAAAGATCGGTATTCATATAAGGAAAGGGGACATGTCAGTCATAAAAAGACAACACAATAAAAAAAGAAGCAATAGATCTGACAGCATGTCATAGAAGAGAAACACAGGAATGGCCAATGGACATACAAAGATGAGCAACCTCAACTGTAATCCGAAAAATGCAAATTAAACAGACAGTGGGAGTATAAATTGAGATAACCATGCAGAACCAAATAACCTTATCTTATGAAGCTGAATGCTCACTTAATCACCATCTGAGCAAATCCTCTCCTACCTACACTCTCAGTTGGAATGGTTTGAATGACAGTGCACCCTCCAAAATTCATACTGAAACTTAATCCCCAAAGCAACGGTATTGAAAGACCTTTAGGGCACTCTGGGAGGCTGAGGAGGCTGCTTCATCTTGGAAGCAGAGACTAGACCTCATGAAACACTGAAGCACGATGGCACCTTGATCTTGGACTTGTCAGCCTCCAAAACAATGAGAAATAAATTTCAGCCATTGTTTCTTTGAACACTTTTTTATGCTTGTTCTCTTTCTCTTTCCAGGATTCTGATGACACACATGCTAGACAACTTTTATATCCCCATAGGTCCCCAGGGTCCTGTCCCTTTTTATTTTCAGTCTGTTTTCTCTGTCATTCAGATTGGGTAATTTCTATTATTCTACTTACAAGTTCACTGATTCTTTCCTCGGTTGCCTCTACTTTGCTGTTACACCACCCACTGAGGTTTCTCTTTTTATTTCATTTCTTACATTTTACTAGAAACTGAAGAAAATAATAAAGTGAAAAAGAATACAAAGATCAAGCCAACACATTTTTTGAAGTTGCAAGAGGAAACAACTTCTTTGGCCGCCTTTGGATATATTGGTGGGCAGGCCAGGGTCCAGTACAGTCTGAGGCAACTCACATATGGAATGGTCCTACTTCCATTCACCGGCCTTTCATCAGAACACATCCTCCACAGATCAAGGTGGCTCCTCTGGGCAAGGCTGTCTCCAGGTGACAGGACAGCTGGGGTGGGAACCGGCAGCCCTCCAGCCATAGTTTACAGCCCAGCTGAAGCTCTCTCCTCCTCTGGGCTTTTTAACCCACCCCATCTTACTCCAGCCTTCCGTGCCCATGGATTTATGCAGTTTTCTCTTCTGTTTCCACGGATTTCTATGCTTTTCTCTAGCACCTGTTTCCTCCTTATTTCTGCTTGTTTACCTGGCCTCTGACGCATTTTTGCCTGCATCGTGACATTTTATATGTGTGTCGATTCCCTGGCCCGGCTTCTAAATAGGCATCACTAGATATTCGAGTGGGTTCACTTGCTCTCCAAGGCTTCTGGAGCGGAGACCTTCCTTTCTTCCCTTCGAGGTGGGGGTGAGGGAGATTGATCCTAAAGGTCCACCCTCGAGGACACATGTGTGAGGTCACCAGCTGCTCTGGAGCTCCTTCCATTCCAAACCCAGCACATGGAGGCGGGAAGAGAATGGGTGGGAGGACAAAGTAACAGTGAAAAGTTTGATAAATACTAACAGCAAGTACTAAAAATAACTAGACAGCAGTAGTGTCTACTTTTAGGAATTTCATTTGTGCTCTTGTACTGGGGGCGAGGATGAAGGAGAGAGAGGGCTGTGGGAGAAAGGGTGGAAAAGCTCACGTGCTCTGATGGGGGAGGCACTCGGGAGTGTCCCCAGGCAGACAGCGCTGCCCCACCCTCCCTGAAATAACTTTCTCTGTCTCAGCCTTCCCAGGCTTCCTCTACTCTGCAAAGGCTTCTCTGCTCTTGCCAGCAGAGAGGGAAAGCAGCTAAGAGGGAGTGGACTGTTCTGCTCCCCAACCTCACCTTCTCCCATTTGTAGAATAGCCTGGCCACCTTTTGACTTCAGCTCCCAGAAGGCAGAAGGATGGCTGGGATCAGTGTGTGTCACCTGTACATCTGTGAGTCTCTGGTATGCTGAGCATGACATGGCAGAGCCATTAACCCCACATGATGCAGTCTGCATGGTGGGGACAGAAACACCAGACTGGGGGTTCTACCTGTCTCCCCAGATGCCCTAATGCTGGGCATTCCTGCTGCTGCTTTCTAAGACTGAGGATGTGGGGAGGTGGCCCTGATCCTTTCACAGGAAGGGTCTCCTGTTGAAACAAAGCAGAGGAGAGCGAGGCTGTTCAGCTCTGATTCTGTTATTTTCCCTTCCCCAGTGAGTAATTCAACTTTGCTGTGAATCGATATGGATTGCTGGAGCTGGAGGAAGACACAGACAAGGAAAATAAATTGTTCCCACTTGGATGAATTATAAGCACCTTTGAGCTCTTCATCATATCTGTCCTGCACAATCAGCAAAGAAAAAGTATTTTGAGTCTGAGTCTTTCCCTTCTGCTCCCCTAATCCCTCCTTGATAACATGTACTCTCCTAGCATAGTCTGACAGCAAAAAGAAATACAGGGCCTGCCTTCCCTGTGCCTGCTTTCAAATCACTGCATTTATCTATCTTCCCCTCCTTCCTTCGTGGAGAAGGAAACATCTTTCATGCAAAGGTCGCTCCCTCCATTTGCATCCTGGTTCTCTCCCCAGCATTAGCTGTGTCTCACTCTATCCATCCTTTCTCCACGATCTCCCCTCCATCTTCAGGATGCCACCTCTCTGGCTCCATCCCCACAGCTGCCAAACAGCCTCAGCCTCTGTGATCCTGCAAACCTGCCTTCCATTTTGTCACCCTTTACAATCCCATCTCCTTCCTCTTCTCCATCCTGCTTCCTAAAAGAAGGGTCTACATGGATTATTCTCCTCTCTCTTATTTACTCCTTAACCCACTGCAACCAGGCCCCCCTCTGCTTTCTGTAAGGTCCCCGCTGATTTCCAGGTGGCCAAGTGCAGTGGCCTTGACCTTTCTGCTCAACCCTCCTGAAACCCACTCTGTCCTTCCATCCCATGATGGTACAAGAGCCTGGCTTTCCCAGGATTTACCAGCCCATTCATTGGCTCTTCTACTGTCTCCTTCTCTTCTGATCTTCCCATAAATGAAGACACTCCCCCAATCTAGGGGTTGCCAGATTTAATAATATAAATATAACATCTATAATGTAATTATACAATGTTTACAACATATAGAGAAGAATACAGACTGCCCAGTTAAATTTGAATGTTAGATCAATAATGAATAATTTTTATAATGTATAGGACATTCTAAAACATTGTTCTTTGTTGATCCAAAACTCAATTTCAACTAAATTTCCTTTTTAATCTGACAATCCTACCATAGCTATTTCTTCAGAGTTTATCTTCTTTCTAACATATTCCCTTGTAGGTGTTTTCTATGCCCATGTAGGTTTCTTCTACGATTACCTTTATTCAGATAATTCCTACATCTTTATCTGTAGCACCAATCTTAGTTTCTCTCTGTCTCTCTGTTCCTCTCTACCCGCTCCGTCTCTCTCCCTCTGATTCATTTCTCTGTTTGCCCCTAAATATTTTATAGCATCTATGCTTCATTGCATATCAAACTCAACTTATTGTTTTTGGCCCTCAGGCCTACTCTTTTATCTGGACTGTCTATTTCTATTAATACTTTCTCTGGCCTCCCAGTCACCTCAATTCTGAGTCTAGGAACCTGCCACCAACAAGTGGCCAAATCTTGGTTTGTTTTCCCCTAACCAGCACACTCAGATCTGTCTTTCCTTCCATTGTTATGGATTTCACTGACTTGAGGCCTTTGTCATTTCTGTAGGACTACAAACCATAACTAGCTACTGAGATCACCTCTGATCCCTCCTCCTACTTCTACTCCCATCCACCCTCCACTCCTCCACATACCACCACTCAATTAACATCCCGATTAAAGTGCTGGTGTGGGTTTTCCAATTCCTTGACTAAGGAAGCCTCCTAGGTTACTGGTTAAAGTTCAAGCTCCCTCAGCAGCACTCACGGCCTTCCATGAGTTGACCTTTCTCCTCTTAACAACTCCCTATGGTCTCCCCAACCTACCCCAAACTCAAAAAAGCATCAGAACATGATTCTAGGACCTTCCTATCTCTATGTGCTCACGCTCAGACTCAGATGTAGACTACTATGAAGGCTCCTCACACAGTTTCTGCATAAATAGATGTTCCATAAATGCTCACTGAAGTGGTAAAGTCAGTTTGAAATTGACCACATTAACAGAATGAAGTAATTAAATCCATGAATCATGTATGTGACAATGCAAATAAATATACTTTTCCACAAACCCATCATTTACTCACAGCCAAGTATGGGGGATGCCAAGTTCACATAAGCATTTATCTCTGTGAGGTCAAGATGCGGCTGAACTCTGATGGGGCTCCACAGGGCAGGATCAGACACAGACCCTACCCATCCCTGCAGCTTCTCCAGATTTCCCCATCCCCCCACTTCTTACAGATGGAAGGTTACAATATTCTCTGCATACATCCTTGAATTCTGTTACATAAATCTCCAAACAACTGCTGCCAAACCCACATTCTGATCCAAGAACATCTGGCTGAATCAGAGGCCCACAGCCTTTTCTGTTAACAGCCCAGAGAGTAAATATTTTCAGCTTTACAGACCATACAGTCTCAAACTCAAATACTCAACTCTGCCATTGTGGCACAAAAACAGCCAAAGATGAGACAAAAACAAAAGAGTGAGTCTGTGTGCTAATAAAACTTTACCTACAAACACAGCTGGCCAGGCTGTTAGCCATTGTTTGCTGACACCCATTGTAGACCAAGCTTCTGATGAATGATTTACTTTCTGTTTTCTTTCCAAACTATAACTTTCATTGTGGCCAGTTGATTGGAAATAACATCTGAATTTCAGTTGGTATAGTCTTCTCATCAGATTATATTTAAAACAAACTCAGGACCCCAGAGTGGGTCAGGGGAAAATGAGGAGTGGGGAAAGGAAGGCTTCTGAGGGACTTTCCCCCCAGTCCAGGGCAGGGAAATGGGGAGGCCAGGTAGGTGAGTGCACAAAATTTAAAGGAGTGCCAAAAAATGTATTAATCAAGATAAAAAATATTTTAATAAAGTATCTTTTTAAATTACAATGAATGAAAACATCCATGATAAATAAAAGGTTAAAATTTTATATTAAGATAGGAGCACTATTACTACTTTTTTTTCTTTTGCCCTGAGTTCCAAGGCACAGCACTATTGTCAATGCCATTAAAATTTTTTTCTTTTTCTTTTTCTTTTTTTTTTTTTGCAGTTTTTGACCAGGGGCTGGGTTTGAACTTGCCACCTGTAGCATATGGGGCCGGCACCCTACTCCTTTGAGCCACAGGTGCCACCCTGCCATTAAAATTTTTATCTTCTGTTCATTATGAATGTTCAAAATTTTTATCTTCTGCTCATTGTGAATGTTTTGTCTTCATTTTGATTTTTTAAAAATATTTCATTAAATGTCTTTTATATTGATGATAGAATTTCTGGTACCCTCTAATTCTGTACCAAAGTAAGGGTCCTATTTGCCTTCCCATAGTCGCAGCCATGTAACACCCTCTGTGTTATCAGCATCTACCCCCATTTCAGAGAATGACAGACATCTATTTAATGTTACCTTTGGACTAAATCATTCCTCCTGGCTACCTTGATAGCATTTTCAGTTACTTGGATCTGCCTCATGCACAGATAGATTTGAAGCATGTGGAAACTCTTGCGCCAGACTCTAGAGCAGTGGTTCTCAACCTCCCTAATGCCGTGATCCCCACAGGTTGAGAACCGCTGCTCTAGAGTTACTTCTTAAAGGACACATTAAGGAGAGATGGGAACTTACATTTTATTAAATACCTACTGTGTCCAGTGGCACTGTGCTACAGAAGGGACTTTATATCCATCGTTTCATTCAATTCTTGAGACAACCCATGAGGTTTGATTGCATTCTTTAATAAGGATAAGGGAACAGAGTTTCAAACAAACTGAGGATACAGAAAATATGAAAGCCAGACTGAACCTTTCTGTTACATCACATCTGTCAAGAAGCTATACATTTTGGACAGGGTTAAGGCACATTCTCGCCTGCCTTCCTTACATTTGGACAGCTTCTCTCTCATTTATTAAAAGGCTTTCAACTGTTCTTCATTTGAACATTACAGTAATCCCAGGAGGTGAAAGTCTCATATTATTTAAGACATGCCAGCATGGACTCATCAATTTCATTATACAGGTGAGAATGTAGATATGCAGAAAGAGTACGCAACGTAACCCAAGTCAGCAGCTAATACGGGGCAAAACTAAAATTAAAAACACAGATCTTCCAAGGCCTATTGAGCTGTGGTTGCATTACATCCCTTCACCCTAGAGAAGCCCAGCCAGCCTAGGCATCTTTGACTCAATACCATCCACATTCATACAGCAGCATGTGCCCCAAAGGAAGAATATTTGGGATTAGAAAGTTTGGTGGGAGGAAATCAGCACCTGGGGGAAAGAACCTGAAGTATCAAGCACTGTCATCCCTCATGAGGCAGGTATGAGGAAAATCAACTTCAGAAGCAGAGAGAGGATGTGCTATAAGTCTTGGAAGGACAGAGCCTGAAAAGGCTCTGAAGGGCAAGGCCAAGCTTGGCCTACTTCACCACTTTGCCCAGGGTCCTCCCTCCTGGTTCCAGGAGTTGTAATTATAATTACAGCAATTGTAATTATATTGTAGTCAAAACAGCTTGTGCTCTGGCCCCTCACCCTTTCTGGGTCCCATGCTTAGAGAAACCAAATCTATAACTTCCAGCTTCCATTTCCCATTTGCTCCAGGGGCCACCATGATTTTAAGATCCAGCAGGGCATCATCTGAACACAAGGCACAGAGGACATCCAGATGGATGAGAAGGATCAGATCAAAGTGAGGGCAGGACACAGGGTGGCAGGAGACAAAAGGACAACATATCCAACCCAGTGCTGGAGGAAAATGGCAGGTGCTCCACTTTGGAAAAATTATAGTTCGTGCTACTCCATACAACTTCCAAGGAGGCGTCAGCCCATGTGAGAAGCACCATATTTCTGTAACGAGGTGCACAGCAGGCACTTTCAAGCATTTAAAATGCTTGAATGTGCAAAGTTCCACAGTTGATCACAGGTTCATAATAGTGACTTGCCTCGCTTACTGGGGAGATGCCATCCCAAACTGGGATGTCTCAGGGCAGCAGGGCTCCCCCACTCTTCAATATAGAACAGCTCAAAAAATTCCTCTGGCAATTTTAACTACCTGAGAATAGAAAACACCCCAGGCAGAGTATGAGAGACCAATCTTATAAACAGCAGGATAACAAGGTATAAACAAGAATGAAAAGAAAACATACAGCCTTTAAAAAAAAAAAACATCATTGCTTTTGACAAGGACAATACGATGGGAACAAATTCAGCCCCAAATATCACAGAACAACAAAAGCTCAGAGAAGAGTTAAATCACATGCCAGGTGGCTGCAGGAATTTGCAATGATCTGTTCCAATCTGCCAACTTGTCCCTGTTGGCATCAGGCTTGATTTTACAGACTTTTCTTCCAGTTTTATATGCTTGGCAATTTGCAAGGGTTTGGGGTTTGGGTTTTTCTCCTTTTCTGTAGCACAACCAGCTTTTTCAAGGGTGTTGCAACTTTCCTTAGTTACATATTTCTTCTTTCTCTGACCCTACAAACAATGTTGTTTTGGAGAACCACAAACCATAATATTTCCATCTATCCTTTGACTGAATCATGTTCTCCCACGTAGTAAAAATATATTCATAAACTTGTACGGAGTCTTAGTAAATATAGGCAGTCCCTGGGTTACAGACGAGATCTCTTCCTGGGAACGGTGTTAGGTCAAATTTATATCTAACTTGGGTCTCTGAAGAACAGCAAAGAAACAGTAATAATAGTAGTAACAGTAATAATAATAATAATAATACTATAGAGCCTCTTATGTAGTAATGATAATACATTTTAATACCGTAACAAGATTAATACCCCTGTACTATAACAGGTTACAGAAATTATTGTGTAAGTTTTCGTTGAATTCAAACAAACAGAACATCAAAACAAACACATACAATAAGTTTAGAGGGGAGATAAGAGAAATTTCAAAAATGAATATTTGAGGTTAACACTCACCTACTGTAGCATCAATACTAGGCTAATGGGAACGTTGTGCTTATTTTGATCACCTAAACACATCAATGGTAACCTTTCCGTTTCAGTAAGTAATCCTCCCCCACTGCTTAGTAATAACTGGTGGGTTCACAGGAGCGCTGACTCTAACAGGCTCCATTCTTCTCACTCTATCCTTTGTAATCAGTTGCTCTGATAACCAAGTGACTGGAGCTTTCCCAGGGAATGGTGGCATCTGGCCTTTCTCCCAACACCTAATTATATCTACTTTCACTTCCACTGTGATCCTCTCTCTTTGCTTCAGGCTCACCTGGACTTGTGGTGGACTTTCCTTTTGGCGGCACGGTCTTGAGGGGAAACAGAGACAGACGTACACAATCAACTAAAAGACTGAGGACCAAAGTGATGCTGTGGGTAAATGACTACACAACAAGGTGACTCTTAGATGTATCTGATTATAAAACCACAAATAAAAGCCAAGTAGACCATTAAACTTAACCTGTTATAATTTTGTCTTTCACCAGGTTCCACTCATACTTTTGTTTCTACACATAAGAAGAGATCAGAGATGAGGTGCCAGTGACTGAGCAGGCACTCAGGGTTCCCGTGAGGCAAGGACATGCTCTTCTGTGACATTCTCCTCCAGCTGCCTCCACCTCCACACTCCTGCTCACAGCCTCAGACTTCCACACTGTCTTGCTCCGGCTTGTACTGATGGCACACATGTCATGCATATTTACTACGTGCCAAGAATATATAATTATCTCACATGATAGCTCATACAGTTATCTCACTGAATTTTCATAACAACCTTGGAATAGGCTTTGTTATCCTGGTGTCACAGATAAAGAAATCAGCCTCTGAAAAATTTCAGAAACTTGCCCAAGGTCACACAGCTGGCAAGCAGAAAAACTGAGAGTAGGACCGAGGATTATATGATTAGAAAAGCTCTTAAAGAGTTGACTAGTCTTTTTCTACAGGCATGTTTAGTCTATTCCACAAGGAGCAAGGTTATCTGCACTTTTAGAACAGGGATCAATATTTTCATTCTTGAATAGTAACCAGGCAGGGAAGACTCATAAGCAAACAGAGTAGACATCACATCTTTGTGATGTAATTGGAGAGAATGGACAAGGGTGGGTTAACACATCTCCACCATCACCTAACACAGTGCCTGGAATTTTACCATTGGAAGGACACTTCTTTGGGCTTGAAGTCTTTCTGGTCTTTAGGATTGCTCTCTTAGAACAAGATGTGCTAGGAGAAGTTATCCCCCCCAAGGAAAGTTGAAGACTTCAGAGAACAAGACATAGAAGAGATGCCTTTCTAGGCATCTGGGAGCTCTAGGACAAGCAAAGTGGCCCTGAGAGGAGCCGGGGGAAGATCTTAAGACAGGTGTGCACGTTTTATTTGGCTGACCCATATTTGTGTCTCTGAGCACAGAGCAAGGTGAATGAAAGGTATACCACTCTTCTCTCAATTTGAGGAAAGGGATATTTGGATCAGAAGGAAGAGGAGGAGGTAGGAGGGATGGTGGGAGGTGGGTGTCAAGTGCTGAGGACAATGTCTTGTAAAGTATCAAAGACAAGGAGGCAGGATCCTTGCCCTCAAAGAGCTTACAGACTGGAGAGAACAAGTGTCCACAGCAAACAGTGGGTAAATAATAGAAGACAGGGAAATGACCAAGCACAGAGCATTATTTGTCATAGGAGATCCAGGAAAGGGAGAGCTCAGAGTGGGAGGAGATAGTATGGGGATGCAAAGCCCCAAACAAGTACTAAATAAAAAGAAATAACAAGTGAGTTGGTGAGTCCCATCTTGTGGGAAAAGACTTCCAGAACTGCCACAGCCATTTACCACCTTGGCACTTCCACACCAGGGCAGTCTAATGTGGGTTTAATCACCTTAATGCAAAGTGACGTTAGGATGGTTTGGAAACAAAATCCAAAGCATATAGAATGTGCAAAGGTGCTATTTATAAAATGCATTATTTCAAAATAAACCCAGTTCTTTTGATTAAAAAAAAATCTAATGATTGCTCCAATCACATAATAAATCCAGAATTTCACTAATAGGTGAATGTATCAGAATTATACATTAAGTGAAAACCCCACACTGTACCCCAGAAGTGCATTAATGTACATAGTTACCATTCAATTAAAAAAAAAAGGAATAAAGTGAAAGCCTTAAAAAAAAAAAGAATTATACATTAAGAAATGTGGAGAATAAATCTGATGAAACCATTAGGCAAGCTCAAAGCCCTAGAGAAGCTCAGTTAAAGCCATGAGGAAGAGATCTGATGACCATGACCAACACCTTGATAAACCCCACGACCTTCCACTCACTCCAGCTCTGCTCAAGAATCATATACCTCTGTGACCTTCTACTCAAAGACAAATGCTGCTCTTCTTCTGGGCTTTCACTTAAAGCTTCCCTCACAAACAGGAAAGGTTACTTCTATTTACTTTAACTTATTTTGTATTTTGTCAAAAGACCCCTTTATTTAATTTCTACAAAGAAAACAACCCTGAGGAGGAAAGGAAGGAAGGAAGGAAGGAAGCTCTGACCTTTATCTGCTAAATGAGTTATTTTACCAACAGCTACAGGTGATTATGTTCTCACAATGCTGAATAACTACCCTTTGTACCCCTTGGCCTCAGAGGAACCAATAGCTCAGCCTAAGGCTTACTGTCAGTAAGTAGGAACAAGAAAAATATGGGTAGACAGAGATTTGAAAAGGAAAGAGGAGGAGAGGGGAGAAGGAGCCACAAGAAATTCTTCCTCTGACAAGTTTCTTATACTATTATGATATATATTTCCTATATTTCCTTTTCTTTCCAACTTAGCTGCTAATGAGCTGCGTTTCCACAAGTGATCTGTTCTCTCCAAGGTGGCTGCATATCCGGACATAGATGGCAAAGGTTAAGTGCCCTGATACTTGTAGTAACCTCTGTGGATATTTGTGGACACAGTGATGACCTGGTCCAAGCCCACAATCAGGAACAAGGGCTAATGAAAGAAGTTTGTGCTTTGTTTCCAGACGCAAGCAGCAACTTGGCAAATGTACTTCTGATAATTAAATATTAGGATTTCTGAGACAGTTGGTGTTATAAAGAGCACCCAGGAAAAAAATTCTGAGGTCCTAAAAATCTGGGTGGTGATTATAACACTGAAGCAAATAGAAATACCAGTATTTTTATACTTAGTATTTTATAAGGATTCAGAACTCTCAGAAAGAAACTGGTAAAAATAGTCAATGCATTTGAAATATACAAATTAATAAACATCATGTAAAATGTAAAAGAAAATAACCTGGACAATATCATTCTATTAGCAAATATTAGCAGACAGAATTTTTAAATATTAAAAACAAACTATCTCAAAAATAATAATTATGAAAAGCTGAAAATGAGATCACGTTATTTGAACTTTCATAAAGTGAGTTTTTAAGGTGCATAAACATTGTTACCATGGAGTCAAGAGCATATTTTTGTGCAAATTTCTTCACTGCTAAAAATAAAAAAGTACCAGTAAAGGAAATGGTGATGTATTTATGAGCTCTCTCCAGACATTTTCCTCTGACTCCTTCATCTTTGAATAATCCTAAGTCTCATTTGATTACCCTAAGGAGTGTTTAACAACTTTTGGGGGGGCATGAGAGGAAGCCTATTTATTTGCCTCAAGTTGTAGTTTGCTTAGGAGCAAGAAGCAAGTATTCCCAACCTGCCTCTGCTCCCTTAGATTGCCCAACCAGGGTAGAATCTGAATGCCCAGCCACTTGCGTCTGTTTTATCACTCTCATGTTGCACTGGACACATCCTCAGACGATCCCCACTGAGACATGCCCTCCCGTGATCCCCTCCCACAGAGCACAGGCACAACCTGTGACTTGCTTCAGCCAATAGAATACTGCAAAGCCGACAAGACAGTCACTGCCTTCATGAGGTTACTTGCTATATGTATGAGACTCCAGGGTGGCAGACTGCAGTGGGAGTTTCTCTCGCAGCCTTCGAAGAAATAAGCTTCCATGTTGTGACAAGATACCAAATGACAAGGAGCTACAGATGATTCCTAGGATGGAGAATGGTCCCAGATGACAGCCAGAAAGTAAGTGGGACCTCAGTCCTATAATCTCAGCTCGATTCTGCTAAAAACCATGTGAGCTTGGAAGAAAAATATTCAACACCCTGAGTCAACACCCTGATCACACCATTATGAGACCCTAAGCAGAAGAGTGAGCTAAGCTGTACCCAGATGCCTGCCCCATGGAAGCTCTGGGACAAAAAATACACATCATTTTAAGTCGCTATATTTGTGGTAATTGGTTATGCAGCAATACACAACTAATGCACAAGTCATAACCCATTTTGGACTCAGATAGCAGTCATTCTTGCAAAGAAGTTTTTCTTTGACAATTATTATTTTCTTCCTCCTTTTAAGGATAACAGAAACATAGTTGAAAGCTTTATATGTTTCATCCAATTTAAAACTTTATACTAGAAAGCTTTATAAACTTTATCCAATTTAAAACTTTATTGCAGAATATAATTTCCCATGTGTGACTCTTGAAACACAGATTGGATTAAACATTTATCAAAATATTAAAATATTTTTATTCTGGTACTTAGAAATCAGAGCACATACCACCAAAATAGGTTTTTGGTTTGTCTTTATTGCTTTTTGTTTTTGGTGTGTGTGCTTCACTATTTTTAAAATAAATGTTTTATTTTCAAATAGTTTTAGATTTACAGATCAGTAAGATAGTACAGAGAGTTCTAGAATACCACACATGTAGATTTCCCCCATATCAACATTTAACGTTAGTGCAGCACACTTATCATGCTTAATGAAGCAATACGGATACATTATTGTTAACTACACAGCATAATTTATTCAAATTTTTCTAGTTTTTAACCCAATGTCCTGTTTCCATTCCAGGATCCTACAAAACATTTAGTCATCATGTCTCCTTAGGCTTCTGTTGATTTTGACAGTCTCTCGGCTGTCACTTGTTTCTGATGACCTTAACAGTTTAGAGGAGTAGGAGTCATTTTGCAGGATATCCCTCTAATGGAATTTGTCTTATGTGTATCTTATGATTAGACTTAGGTAATATATTTTGGGAGGAAGATTACACAGGCAAAGTGCCCTCATTATATCACATCAAGGTACTTACTCCCTATAAGGCTTAATCGCTCAGCCTGAGGTGGTATTTGTCAGATTCCTCCATCATAAAGTTACTCTTTTTCTTTCTTTCTTTCCATACTGTGCTCTTTGGAAGAAAGGCACTATATGCAGCTCCCCCAGCAGCCCCAGAGTTATGCTTTACCTGTTGAAAGGAAGAGTATCTACACGCATTATTTATACATTATTTGGAATTCTTTCGCATGGGAGATTTACCCATTTTCCTCACTTATTTATTCAATCATTTATTTACTTTTCCCTTTTCTACTCTCTCTCTCTCTCTTTTTTTTAAGAAAGAATCTCACTTTGTCTCCCTGGTAGAGTATCATGGTGGCCTAGCTCACAGCAAACTCAAACTCTTAGGCTCAAGAGATCCTCTTGCCTCAGCCTCCCAAGTAGCGGGGACTACAAGCACCTCCCACAACGCCCAGCTAATTTTTAGAGACAGGGTCTCACTCTTGCTAAGGCTGGTCTTGAACTCAAGAGCTCAAGCAATCCACCTGCCTCTGCCTGCTAGTGTGCTAGGATTACTGAGTCTGGCCTTCAATCATTTACTTGCATTTTTGCCTTAAGGTTATATCCCAATACTTCTTGATTCTCTCCCTCCCTTTCTCCCTCCCTCCCTCTCTCTCTTTCTCTCTCTCTCTTTCTTTCCCTCCCTTCCATCTTTTTCTTCCTTCTTTCCATTCTTTTTTCATTTATTACTCAAATTTCCCATCTTTGACCACTGGGAGCATTTCAGTTGGCTCTTGTGTCCCCTTGACACACACTCATAACTATTGATTTCTTTTGTATCCAAAAGCACTTACTTGCTCTCTGGCATTGTAAAATGCTCCAGATTCATCTTATAAATTTCTTGCCCCAGACCTAAACAGCCATTTCTCCAAAGATCCCTGGTTCTCTTTATTGGAAAATAGCATTAGAAAACAAGATCTGGGACATAGGTGTGCTTATTGTCACTGAGGTTCATTGTTTCTAGATCACCTGTTTTCCAACCTTTAAATATTGGATCTTGGGATGTCACTATATTCTCAATTCATTTTCATTTATTTGAAAAACCTTTTTGCAGTACTTACTGTTTAAGTATAATAAGTTTATAAATGTTAACTTACTTAATCCTTTTAATAATCTCACAACAACAAAAAGATAGTATTCATATATTTTTTTTTTTGAGACAGTCTCACTATGTTGCCCTCCATACAGTGCCATGGCATCACAGCTCACAGCAACCTCCAACTCTTGGGTTTACGCGATTCTTTTGCCTCAACCACCCAAAGAGCTGGGACTATAGGCTCCTGGCACAATGCCCAGCTATTTTCTTGTTGCAGTTGTCATTGTGGTTTAGCAGGTCCAGCCTGGGCTCCAACCTGCCAGCCTTGGTGCATGTGGCTGGCGCCATAACCAGCACCATAACCACTGTGCTATGGGCACCGAGCCCAGTATTCGTATTATTTTATAAATGGAAAAACCAAGGTACAGAGGGATTCAGACGTGTACCCATAGTCATCCAGATAATACGTGGCAGAGCCAGGAATTGAACCTCAGTGTATCTGGATCCTAACTTGGAGCACTAACTACTGCTCACACTGCCTCATGGTGGTGGTGAAGCCCTCACAGAACTGCCACACAAAAGGGGCAAAGTATTTAACTCATTCACTCTCTAACAAATATCTCTTATGTGCCTATGAGGTGCCAGACTCTCTGCTAGATGCCAATTGGTGCTTAATGCCCTTCAAGATATTTCTTGGACTATGACCCAATTTAACATGAAGTTGGAGGCTGCTATGATGTGCCCCATAAAAGGACTCTGGCAGATGCCTGGGAGGAAGATGTCACATCAAAACCACTCCACTCATGCAAATGTACCTTACTATGCTACAGGTAATATTTGGGGGTGACAGGCAGTGCTATATTTATTTCATTTGTATCCATGTGTCATTTCCATACATTTTAAAGAAGGGGTTTAATATCTTTTCTAATGGATTTTCCATTCCTTATGCTATTATTTACTGATAAATACCAGTGAATAAAACCAAGATTTCCATTTATAGCTGAATTGGAAGAAAAATTAAATGTACACTTACTTTGTATCTGTCACTAGTGGATGGTTCCAAGAAACCAAAGTCAAAATGATCTGAAAGAAACAAGCAAAACACCAACACTGAACACAAATATCCTAAAGGACTCTGTCCTTAAATCATTTACTCCCCACCCATTCTAGTGGTGGAGCCCTGTGAGATTTCCATGACTTGGGTGCAGTCTTTGTCAATAGTGCTTTCTGGAAAAGCGAGTGCATGTTGGGATGGGTGGGGGGCTCAGCAAAGTGCACTCCCCTAGAGAAAGAAGGTAGAGGCGAACACAACAGGAGACTGCCACTGACTTCTAACTCATGTTTATAAACTTGGAAGAGGACATGGGGTTCCAGTGAAGGGACACATGAGAAAGTGGACCTTCATTGTCAGCACAAGCATCAAATGAGCTACCTTAGATTTAACAACAATAAGAAATCACAATAAAGTCAGTCAATAAATGAGACTAATATATCGGTTAGACTCACAGGGCAGGAGGGTGTCAGAAGGAAGGAATGATTAAAGGCATTTGCCTGTGGAAAGACTGACTTAGCATGTCAGGGTGTGATCTACTGGGTGCCATCACTAATGGACACGGGGAGGATGTGATCTTTCAGACTTTGTGCCTGACATTTATAACCTCCCTTTGAGAACATTTTAGAACTTCTGGGTGTGCCCATCTAGACCATTCTAATTAGTTTCTCTAATATAGGTGCAAAACCATCAAGAGAGCCAAAGCTTTCTTAAGAGATGTTTTTTAAAAAAAAATTCCAACTCATATCATTATATTCTTGAACATCAGAGTATCGTTTTCATTAGGAATAAAATACCAAGAAATAGATAATTGTTTGGATTTCTAAATCTCTTTCCTTTTTTATTAAAAAATCAATTGTAATCATTCAAGAAGAAAAGGCATCCCAACTGATACATTAGAAAAAAGTATAACTTTCAATTTCTGTTTTTCATGATGTATCAATCATTGAAAAATGCATTTCAATCAATGCACCAAGGACTCATATTCCCCTAAGCTTTTAACAAGAATCGAACACAGTTAAAGCAGAACCAGGAGCTTTACCAAAGAGTTAGTAAACGTATCCCTTTGAACAGACAATAAAGACAATATATTTCAGTAGTAAGAACCTCAGGCAAGTTACTGAACCATAGAATGTTTCACAAATGATAGCTATTACTTTATTCTTAGTTCCAACAATTTAAGAATTTTGATCTAAGACAAATCCTTTTTTCTTACTTATAATAACCTATACATTTTTATAATATAGATATAAAAGAAGAGGTTTTGGCTTAATAAAATATAATCTTTCCAAGCACAATTTTGTTTACTGGAAAAAAATCTGTGAAATGATTTTTATATATTTTCCTTCATCTCAAAGTTACATTGTTGACATCCAAACATATCACACCTTGAAAAGCGACATTCTAAGTTTTTTTATTGCTAAGATATGGAAAGAAACAAGTCACTGTTATTTTGCCTTTTTTTTTTTCCTTTGAGACAGTCTCATTTTGTTGCCCCAAGCTAGGTGTCAGCCTAGCTCACAGCAGCTGCTAACTCCTGGGTTTGAACGATTCTCCTGCATCAGCCTCCCAAGTAGCTGAAGCTACAGGTACTCTCCACAAAGTCCAACAAATCTTTCTATTTTTAGTAGAGACAGGGTGTTGCTCTTCCTCAGGCTGGTCTTGAACTCCTGAGCTTGAGCAATCCTCTCGCCTCAGCTTCCCAGTAGGCTAGGATTATGCCTGTGAGTCACCACACCCAGCCAATACTGTTTTACATTTTAAAATAATATAGTTAACTCCATTTCAGACTTTTCAGATTTTATTGAAAACAAGGGGTGCTTGGTTAAAATGACAAGGTGGATAAATGAGCAGACCTGTGAGGGGACCACGGTAGCTTTCTCTAGCATTATCCTGGACAGCCCATTAGAGATCAAGCTACTTGGTGGCACCAAGACCAGAGTGAGACCAAGAGAGGCAATCTTTCTGGCCTCTATGCTGTGAAGCCAGGTTCATTGATCTGCTCACAAATGCAAGCTGAAACACACCCTCTCTTACCTATTTTTTTTTTCTCAGCAGTGAGAAAAGGATGAAGATGGGGTGAGAGGAACATGGACATGTAGAAGCACAAGAAAAAAATGATCAACCTTGTTTATATTCCATTCTTTACACAGCAGTCCTCTTATTAAAATATATACATAAAGAGAAATTCTGAGGACTACTGCTATGTTTTGAATATTTGTATCTTTCCAAAATTAATGTTGAATCACTCCAGTTGAACACAGTAGTTCCTTCTTACTTACAGGGTATACATTCCAAGATCCCCCAATGGATGCCTGAAAACTTAAACAGTATCAAACACTATATACTATGTTTTGCCCATACTTACATATCTATGATAAAGTTTAATTTACAATTTAGGCACAGTAAGAGATGAATAACATAAAATAGAATAATTATAACAATGTATTATAATAAAAGTTGAGTGAATGTGGTCTCTCTGTCTCCCTCCATCTTCTCCCTCTCTCTTCTCCTCTTTCAAAATATCTTATTGTACTGTACCTCAGAGAGCAAAACCCCAGACAAGAAGGGACTACTGTTATAGTGAGAGGTGAGGTCTTAAGGAGGTGATTAGGTCACAAGGGCAGCTCCCTCACAAGTGGGATTAAAAACCTTATAAAAAGGGCTTCACATAGCATTTGGCCCTTCTTGCCCTTTCTCTGTGTGAGGACATAGCATTCAAGGCATCGCCTTGGAAACAGAGATCAGCCCTCACCAGACACCAAATTTGCCAAGGGCCTTGACCGTGGACCTCCCAGCTTCCAGAACTGTGAGAAATAAATTTCTGTTCTTCATAAATTTTCTAGTTTTGGGTATTTTATTATAGCAGCTTGAACAGACTAAGACCACTACCTATCTATCTTGCTAATTTAAATTCTCACTTCAGGGAGACAAAGGGATAAGGCAGAAAGAGTGGAAGTCTGGGGTTCAGCCCCAACTTGGCCACTTGTTAGAGAGGGAACCTTGGAGCGGTCCCTCACCATCACTAGCTCTCTAGACACAGAAAAGGGATGTGCGATCATTGTAAAATCCCCTCTGGTTCTGACATCTACTTAAAGGCAGTCAATTTTTCTTTGAAGATCACTATCTTAATAAATAAATGCCACTGGCTAAACTTCCTTTTTCAGTAGCCTGGAATGAATCCTTTTGTGATAGTGATAATGCTGAAAATATTTTATATATTTTGCTTTGCCTATGCAGATGCAAATTTCAAGGTTAACTCACTCTTAGAGATCTGAAACTCACTCTTAGAGATCTGACAACACTTGGATAAAAAGTGGCTTTGAAAAGTTTTAAATCTTATATGCAAACACTATGTAGTCACCAAGACCATTTACACATGATTTCTAACAAAGGCCATAACCATCCAAGTACTCAACTTGTGAATGAAATGATTTCTGGTCTGTCAACATTGGTATCTAATTTTTCACCCAAAACATGCTATTTTCATGGAACAGTACAGTATATTCTGACAAATGTTTCTAAATAGAATCAATACCTCTTTACATTCACTTTTAATTTGATGTCCACAAGTTTGGCAATTTATACTTTCAAATCCAACCCTAACTTTCCCCAGGATGTGGAAAAGGCTTAATATTCATTCATCCGGAAAAAAATGAACCATGCTTCAAAATACAACTAAACTGGAAACAGATGATATTCATCCTCTCGGGCATTTATCATAAGCTAAATATACTCACAACACAGCTGACCATGTATAAACACAGCTACCATCGGAAGCAGAGAGCAGTGTCAACGGCAGCCCATTCATGGGTCTGTAGTGAAAAACCATGAACCCCGCTATGGTGGAGGCCACATCCGAACATTCTGGCATCCACAATGCTCTGTTTTACACAAATGCCTAATAAAAATATTTCAAAGCATTCCATTGTCTTGTTTTCTTTTAGACCAAGTCCTTAAAAGAAGATTCACTGAGTTCTCTCCTTTTTTGTAAACACAGACATTAAATACAGAAGGAGCAGATTTAATAGGATTCTAGCTCCCCTTAAAGGATTATTGCTGTCGCCACAATACCCATGGCACCCTGGGGCCAGGTGATCTCCCGAGGCTCCTTCACATGCTGTGTGTGATTCATCCCGATGTCATGATCCTGTGACTTAAGTTGTGAGGGATAAGTATTTTTCTCATCTATGTCTTAGAGTTGGTCTTAAATTCAGAAAGCATGTATAACAATTAAAAAAGAAAAAGAAAACACCAAGAAATCAATGTGATTCCTGAGAAGAGAGACTGCCTACCTGAGGGCTACGCACATGTCTTATTTAGCCAATCAGTCATTCAGTCAAAAACACTGTGTATATAGAGTCCCTGTAAGAGCAGAGCCCAGGCTACCTGCAGTGTCCCAGCTGGGAGGATGGCTGGCTGGCTCACAGGAGAAAACACACTGATCCCGGAGCCATGCTACAAGGGGTGCACTTATCCATTCATTCAACACACATTTACTCAGTACCCACCACCAGGCACCATCGAGCACTTAAAGCTGCTCGATCCAGAGGGGATGAAGCCAGCTGGTCATTATTGCCAGTCACCAAATGCGATCAGTTGAAGGACAGAAGCCTAGAAACAAGAATAACCAACCAGAGCACACCCTGCCCTGCCTGCTACACACCCCTCCCCACATGCCACACACCCCCTGTCTTCTGCTTCTCTCATTAGCACCTTTGGGGAAGTATATCCTTGACCTTGAGAGCATAGAATTTCTTTGGTTCACTGAGGTAAACCAGCCCCCAGGACAGAACCTGATACCTAGCAGGTGTTCAATAAATATTTGTTGACTAAATGAATGTCTGAGTGAATCAACATTACAGAAGTCATTCAAAAGAAGGAACTATTATCTGGAAAGGTGGGAGGAAATGATGTTGGGTTATGGTTGAAGGTCATTAAATCTGGACATGGGAGAAGCTTAAAAATTAGGCAAGCAAAGTTTGCTGGGCAAATAGATGCTCAGGACCACCAGCAATGGATCTGGGGTGTCTACGTGGTTGTGTCTACCCAGTATCCTGTCCTCATGGCACTGTCCTTCCTAGCTCCATGTGGCTTTGGTGGGGCAACCAATCCCATACTTTAGCTCCTCTGAACACAAGGAAAGGCCCAAACCCAACTCAGGCATCTCATTCTTGCTCTGGGGCAGTTAAATCTAATGCCAATAAGAGCACCCACAGCAGAGCCAGCGGTGGCAGCAGCACCAAGGAAGGAGGCACGTGCCTTCCCACTTCTGAGACCCCCAACTGCTATGGCCCTCCTCTTGGTCAGCTCTCCCCTGAGTTCTTTAAGCTAGTGATAAATGTGATTTAGAAAATTTTTATTTATCCAATAAATTTTATTTTTCTGGCTCCAGTGGTCTCAGTTTATTTCTGTTGATTATATTCTAAGCTTTCTACGGCCACAGGAGCTGATTAAAAGATAAATATGGTTTGGAAGGACTCATAGTAATGAATTTTTATTGAACTCTAACCATTGGCAGGTATCAACCTAAATAACCATCTCTATCAGTGACTATTTCCATGTTAAACATGAGGGACATCAAACTTAAAGGAATTAAATAAAATGTCCAAGTTGACACCCTACTGAGTGGCAGAGCTGGCATTTGACACCAAAGATTGCAGTTGTAATGACTTTTCTACACCAGCTCTCCCTATATGGGTTCACTGATAACTCTGGGAAACACAAATTTTAATGCATAATAAACAACCAGAAAAGCCACTGGTGTCATGGCTGGGTTAGGTAGGGTCTGGTTAGGGATAAGTGGGTGAGGGCCTCCCAAAAGAATGGGTGAAGTTCAGGGTAAGCAGCACTTGTGTCCATGGCCACTTTCCAGAGATGCCTTCCCACATTCTGAATTGTGTGATGGGTCATTATTTTTTGTTCCTACACCATACAAAGAAATTAGAAGTCAGTTTCCTATTGAAAAGAGCTAAAATGAGTGCCTGGACCAGGTGGCTCCGAAGCCTCTCTTCCTTAGCAGACAGTGGCCCTGCCCACCCTGTGGCTTCCTCTTTCCTTTTGCTATTGCTGATTTGCCGGCACTGCCCACCACAGTCCGGATCCCAGGACGTCTGTTCACGCTCCAGCACATCCTCACTCTGCCATCCTCTGTCACCCATCCTCACTCCTGCCCCCACTTTATTTTACCTTTTCACAGGTTTACAATTTATTCATTAGCAGTCGTTCAGAACACATATAAGGGCCTGAAGGTGCCAGGCTCTGTGCTAGGCATCAGAAGTATTTACCAATGAGATAGGAAAATTCTCTGCCACCTGAGGTGAGGGAAGGAAGAAATACAATGTGATAAGTGAACTCACACATCCAACCAGTAAGTGTTTGTCATCAGTGTGCCTAAGGCAGAGGAGCTGGACCCCAGATGGAGCGTAACAGGCAAGAACATGTATAAGATGAAGGTCTCTAGGGAAGTATCTTCTCAGCTGAGAAGTAAAAGATGAGAAGGAGCCAACCTTGCCAAGAGTTAGGGGACGGGCAATCCATACAGCAGGGACAACTTGTAAAGGCCCATCAAGGAGAAAGGGTGTGGTGCATCCCCAGATCTGAGCAATGGGTACAGGAGAACGTGGCGTGAAAAGAAAATAGCATGGCCGGGCGCAATGGCTCACACTTGTAATCCTAGCACTCTGGGAGGCTGACAGGGGTGGATTGCTTGAGTTCCGAAGTTTGAGACCAGCCCGAGGTAGAGCAAGACCCCATCTCTAAAAATAGCCAGGCATTATGGCAGGCACCTATAGTCCCAGCTACTTGGGAGGCCGAGGCAAGAGGATCACTTGAGCCCAAGAGTTTGAGGTTGTTGTGAGATATGACACTGTAGTACTTGACCAAGGGCAACAAAGTGAGACTCTGTCGGAAGAAAGAAGGAAGGGAGAAAGAGAGGGACGGAGGGGAAGGGAAAGGGAGGGGAAAGAAAGGAAGAAAGGAAGGAAGGAGGGAGGGAGAGAGGGAAGGAAGGAAGGCAAGCAAGAAATAGCATGAGTGCCCCTGAGGTGGGCAAGGCCCAGGCAGAGTTTGGATTTTTTTTCTTTATTATATTTTATTACGAATTAATACGAGGGTACAAATGTTTAGGTTACATCATTTTCAAGTCTAAGGTAAAGTTCAAGTTGTAGTTGAGCCCTTCACCCCGGGGGCAGCGTGCTGAACACCCTGGCTCTACACATCTTAGGTGAGATCACACCACTTGCCCTCCTGCCTCCAGCCAACTGCCCTTGGAGTTCGGATTTTATTCTCATACCACTTGTTCTCCTATTGCTCTCAGAAAATAAAAATATTGAAGAAAAGAAACCTAAAAATAACAGGAGAGAAAATATTGTAGCAAATATTTTCATGTCTATTTAATGCCCAGACAGCTGATGAAGTGTTAACCTTTTCTTGCAACACTGGAAATCTGTCACGGCTGCAATTTGAATGACAAGCCAGGAACTGACTAGAAAATGATTTTGCAAAAAGCTTCACACAGTAATTTCTCTAAACTCCTTAGTAGAAATTAATTAATAGATGGACAATCTCTTACAGATCCTACAAGGTACAGATTATGACCCTTATTTTATAGATGAAGAAATGATACTCAGAGGGGTCCACAGCTAACCAGGTAGAACTAGGATGTATGACCAGGCTTATCTGACCCCAAAACTGAGTCTTCACTTATATGCCACATTTCCCCCTAATTCCAGGAATTTAAAAAAAATACATCTTATTTGATCAAAATTACTGAAGAATAATATATACTCTAAGAGCGAGCCTCCTGGACTACAGGGATTCCATTAAAATTAAAACTTTAAAATTTATTTCTCTGAGAATTTTTCAAATGTTTGCCTTTGTATTCCAAACCCCCACCTCAGCCATCACCAGCATCAGTGATTCCTTGATGCTGCCATGGCACGTGGAAGTGTGGGCACTGCTTCCTTCTAAACCAGCAGTTCTCAAACTGTGGGTCACAGGAACTGTATTAAAGGGCCGCGGCATTAGGAAGGTTGAGAACCACTGTTCTAAACCAACTGGACTCAGGCTGAGAACACTTCTTTATTTTCAGTTTTCTGTGTTTCATTCTCTTACTTTGTCTTTATTCACTTTCAGGAGTCTCTTTGTTTACTTTTGAGACTTTAATTCTTCCAAGTGGGGTTGCAACTCTTCCCTAAACATTAACATGCTACTTCTTACTTACTTGGAATTGAGAAACACAGTGATTTAGCATTTTTGGTTAAAAAAAAAAAAAAAGTAAAAAGACGCTGAGCAAAGAGTATTACACGCAAAGACACGAGCTGTGAAAAATCCTATGTACTGGGAAGACCAACCTGAAAGTGTAGGGTGTCCTCAGAGGAGGGGAGGGGTGAGCCAGAACCAGGGGTGGAGGCAGATGAGGTAGGGGACAGTCGTTATCCAGACGACCTTCCAAGGGGGACATTCAGAACTCAGGACACAATCTTTTGTGGGTATTCCCATTTCATGTGGTCATGGGGTTGTCAAGCCATTCCGTAAAATCTTACTTAACTCTTTATATACATGAAATGTTTTCCCCTTGATTCTAAAAGAAAGTAAACAGGAGCAAGAGATCAGAAACTCGGGTGAATACTGCAAAGCCCCAGCCCCTAAAGAAGAGGAAAAAGAAGAAGGGAAGATGGAGGAGGAGGAAGAGAAGGAAAAAGAGAAAGAAAAAAGGAAGGAAAAAGAGAAGGAAGGAAGGAAGGAAGGGAGGGAGGAGGAGAAGGGAGGTGGGAAGGAGGCTCCAACAGGTGTTTCTCTAGGGATGAGAAAACAGATCTAGGTTTATGGGGTCTGAACTTATACAATTAGAGGCTCCTTTTAAGGAAATATAAATTATAATTACAAAATTAGATACAAATATGAGTATTTTCAGAATGAGAAAAGTAATTACAAAAATTAAAAATTTTAGAAACTGAAAATAGCTTAGCATCCCCAAAATCCAGAAAAATAACATACTTGTCTTAATTAACTACTAGAAATATGTATACACAAAAGTGACTATAAGTCACATAAATATATCTCATTAACTTCAAACAGAACGCATTTCCAACTCGGCTTCCCTTTCATCCGATTCCCCAGAGGCTTCTGGCTCCTCCATTGCCACCCCCATGCTGGTAAATGCGACAGAGGGTAAGCCACAATGGAAAGAGACAGTATTCTTCACCAATTATAGGCAAAATCTCCTTCTTTTAGAAATCTTACAAAAACAGGCATCCATGTGAGCACAATGCCAGGGCGCCTTAAGCTTCTGAACTCACAGTGACCCCTGCCCAGTGACCTCCTCCCCCTCTGCCCATCTCGGTGGTCAGAGGGTCCTCTACCTCCCTAGTCACCCTGAATAGGAAGCAAGAGTGCCCATGCTCATGGTTTAATAAGCTAAGAGAACTCACAGCCTTGATTCAGGGCCATCAAAACATGCCACCTCCCACAGAAGACACAATGGAAGCTGTGAAGCAGCATGAGTTAGCAACATTCATCCTACTGGAGTCTTACGGGGTCTTGGCTCTAAAATCCTTCTCAGAGATAGTGACCCAGATAGCAGGATCTGAACCAGTCCTTCACCAGCACCAAGTGTGTGAGTGTGCGGGAGTGGGAGTGAGTGTGTTCCTCTGCAGCCAGGACATCAAGTCCCTGGGCCATTACTTTGACCTATTCTATTCTGGGGAGGTAGTGACATTGCTAGTCTGTGAGCGATTATTTGTTTCTATGGCGAAGCAATGCACAGCTCCTTTTTTGGGGCTTTCACCAGTGATTCTGCTTTCTGAACTAGACTTCCCTTATCAGTGTTATGTAAGGAGGAGGAGAAAGCTATTGTGTCACCAACAGTGCTGTCCCTGACATGACTGAGCCTGACGCCAGCCCGAAGAATTCCCCTGCCTGGCTTTGTGGGCCTTGGGATCAGCAAGCCTATGGCAGATGAAATACTAACCACTTGAGTTCCAAGAAACAATGAGCAAATGAACATCTACCCCAAATTGCAAAGGTCATTTGCTGCCAAATGTGATCTGGACTTCATGAACGCACAGGGCTGACAACTAGAGCAGTTTACTTACCCGTGACCCACGTAGGAGACCAAGGCTCCTCCAACAGACAGGGCCTGACCTTTGCTCACAAGGCTAGGGGGGTCACTCTAGCAGCTGTAAACAACCCTGAATGGGGGAACATGCATCTGAAGTCAGAAATCCTGCCCAGGGAATGCCAAGGAAGCACAGTGGGGGGATGGGAAGAGATGGGGACAGAGACCCGAGGGGAACGTGCCGGACTCCACTTCCCGGCCCTGAAATAGCTGCAGACTTTATTTGGAAAGAACGTGAACATGTGGGACGTATTTCCTGTAACAGAGGCCTCAGTGATAATCAGTCACCTTTTTTCTTTTTGCTTGTTTTTTTTCTCTCTTTTTGCTTTGTTTTGTTTTGGCCCCTTTTTGTCCTTTTCATTTCCTTTTAACCGAACAACTACTCCCCTTTATAGGTATAGGCCTGTCTCTGCCGACACGCAGGGCACTTGACACACATTATCTCTCTTTAACTTCAACTAACAGTCCTAAAAAAGAGACACTGTTGTTCTCGTTTTACGTGGGGAGGACAGAGGCTCTACAAGGGGCAGCAGTACTCACAGGCTGTGACCCCGTATCACACTCCCAGCCCAGGCCTGTTCCATGAGGAACACGTAGCATCTTTCCCTGGACAAAGAGATGGCATCATATCATGGGGCCCTTCTTGCCACCCCACCTATCATTTGAGAGGGGACTTTTCTGTGCTTCTTGCCTTAGGTCCCCTACACTACATCCTGCCTACCAAATTGCACTCACAGCAATTTGAGGGCAGGTGGAGGTGAGGGCAGACTCCTCTGGGCCTGACAGTGCCTTCCAGGTGTGCTCCTGGGTGGGCATCTTCTGACTTCTTACAGGTCTTCTCCCCCATGGCGGGGACCTACCAGCTACAGTGCAGCCAGGAAGCAGAGGAGAAAACTCCACCAATAGATCTCAGCCAACAGGGAGTAGGAGCTTATAGAAAAATGCCCACCTCCGGACAGCCAGACACAACTCTGGAAGACACTGTCTGGCCCTAAAAGAATCACATCTGCCTTTGCCCACCCAGATTCATAATTAAAAAGTGGCTTTTGGGAAAACAAAAGCAAGCCATCTCCGAATCACCCTTCCCACCCGGCATGCTCAGTTTGGCAGCTCTCCTGCCTCAGTGTGTGTGTATTTTACACGGGCAAGTCAAGCTTTGCAAATAAAGGACTTTCTTCTTTCTTCCCTTTTTTGGTTCCTTAGCCAGTTATCTCTCTCACCCATGGCCTTCTTTAAAAAAAAAAAAAAAAAGGATGCAGAAGAAAGCAAGCAAGCTCTAAAAGTCTAAACATTCTTTGTTTTCATTGTTTGGAGTCTTACAGCCTGGTTGCCTTGTATCCCTGTTAAAGGGAGAGCTCGTTTAGAGCTACTGAGCACTCCAGGCCGCCTGCTTTATGATAATCTAATAAACTAATTCGTTAGAGAATATCATTTGCTGTCAGGTATTTAGACACATACTGTAGGTAGTTCATATAAATGACTCTAGAGTTTATTACTTTTATACAAAATTCAGAATTCTTCCCCTTCATGTTATCAGTTTTCTGTTACCTAGATCAGCATCAGAGCAACAGTTTTTCTTCCATAATGCACATTTATATACATATATTTTGACCCTCATATTGGCTAAAAAGCAAAGATTCTGGCTCTTATTTCACTAACAGTAGTTTGCTTGTGTTTCCATGCTGATCAGGCCCCTCACAATATCCATGCCCTAGTCCCCTGAACCTGTAAGTTGTACCTTGTATGCCAGATATGATTGAGAATCTTGAGAAGAAGAGATTATCTGAGCAATCAGCTAGTGTCATCACAGGGTTCCTTTCATAAGAGGGACATAGGAAAAATTGGAGTCAGGAAGAAAGTAATGAGAAGGCAGAAGCAGGGATTGGAGCGATGCAGTCAGGAGCCAAGGAATGCTGCAGCTGCTGGACGCTGGCACAGGCAGCAGATGGAGTGTGCCCAGAGCCTCCAGAAGAAGGTGGCCTTGCCGACACTTCAACCCAGTAAAACTGCTGTCAGACTTATGACTTCGGAACAATGAGAGGATAAATCTATGTTGTCTTGAGCCTCCAAGTTTGTGGAGACTTGTTATAGCAGCGCTAGGAAACTGATACAGCTGCCTTCTGACTCTGAACCTTCTTTTCCAGGCTGCCCTGCCCAGCCCCTGCTCCAAGCCCCCATCTTACATATCACACTCAAATGAGGAACTCAGAAGTAGCTCCCTCCTCACTGTCCCCAAAGGATGTGGCCTGGGTGTTGGAGACCTCAAGGAAGCAGAAACTCTGCAGCAGGAGGAGAAGTGCTTGGAAGCAGGGGGTAGGAGGTCCTGGAACAATTAGGAGTTTGGGGGCTCAGAAAAGGCTTTGAGTCAACCATGAGTCAGCCTATGAGTGACGGCTGAAGGCAACTATACAGATATACAATAGTGATCCAGTCAGAACTAGGAAGATACCACAGAAGGTTAACAAGAGAAAATGTTATCTAGATCATCATTTCTAAAATGTTTTATTGAGCTGATACACACTCTCAGCTAGATGATAAAGAGGATTCCATTTCATTCAGAGAAAGCTCTGAAGTTCCATCCTAGGCACAGGGACATAAGAATAGTCAATAGTTTCTGCCCTTAAGAAAATAACAGGTCATTTCATCATAACATGATGTGCAGTGTATATAGTAATGGTGCCAGTGAACTCACAGGGCACAGTGGAGCACACAGTAGTCTAATCTTAGGATTAAAGAAAACCTTCCTGGAGAAAGTAATAGTTAAATGGGTTTGGGAGGATGAGTAGGGAGGGTGAGAAAGGAGAGAAGTCAGTACAGAAACAGCACCAAGGCAGAGGGGTTAGTTAAATGAATCTGGGTGTAACAGGGTCCAAGGTCCTACTACCCAGAGCTTGGCAGAACAACCAGGAAGTCGAGAGACAAGGTGTTGAGGCAAGGAAGAGACTTCTATTCAGAAAGCCAGCTGATAAAATGGCAGACTATGGTCCTAAAAAACCATCTTAAATTAGTATGAATTTTATGCTGCCTTTTATCTTAAGGGAAGGAGAAAGGAGAGGTGTTGGGTTACAAGAAGTAACCGAGGACCAACTGCAGACATCCGGGTGTCAGTGCGGGTCTGAGGATATTGTGCAACTTCTTTGTTCTTGGTCAGTTCTTCATCATCCTTGGTGGGAGGATGAAGGTCAGGTTAGGATGTTCTTACATATCTTCAACATAGCACTAGTACTCGTATCTATGCTTTTATTTCCTCCCTGGGAGTTAGTGTTGGGTAAGAGGCAGTTGTTACCTTCCTTCTAACCTACATGCAGAGCTAGGTAGAAGCTTTCAACCTAACAGATACTACCACAGAGGCTCAGAAACAAAATGGAGCCAGTCATGTGAAGCCTCCCTTTCACTGTTACGTGAGTAGACAAGCTCCCCCAAGAAGCTTATACAAAATAAGAACAGAGCCTGGGAGAAGAATAAGAGTTAAAGAGGAGGCAGAGGAAAAGATGCCCAAAAAGAAAAAGGAGGAGAAGAAGAAACTCTAGGGAAAATGTCAACATAGGATCCCAAGGTAGAGGGCTTTAGGTGAGGGAGTCCAGCCAGATAAGTACTGAGGGGATGGGAGAAAGGCAGCAGTGAATTTTCTTAGAGGAGTTTTATTAGATTTTGACAGAGAAACCAGATTGCAAAGAACTTAGAAGTAAATGGAAGTGTAGAAGAGGGGGAAGTGTGTGGAAGCTGCACTTTCAAGTACCTTGGTTGAAAGGAAATGAGAACCGTGCCTACTTGTCAGGTTTTTAAACTCTAAGGACAGAAATAGGCTTTACAAGCTGCCACTAAAGAGATGAGATAAGATTTAAATACACAAAGAGAAGATAAGAATCAACTTGGACCGTCCTCCTCAGACTTGGACAAAACTGAAATAAGTGAAAATATCACCACAAGAACAGTGGGGCAAGCTGGCTGGGAAAAAGAAAAACATTTTAAAAGTAAGAGACTATATATAAAAAACTTGTCAAAGAAGTCTCAAAGTAAAGATCACAGGAAGAATTAAAGACATCGGAAAGCAGAGGAACTAGAGAAATAAGTGGGAACAGTTAGAGAAACGTACAACAGAGGAGGGGATCCTACCTCAAAAATGCAGAATTCATAACGAGACAAAATGTTGTGAAAATTACCAGGTAAACAAAATAGAGCTAGGCAAAGAATTTCAGACAATTAGTATATAATAAGGAAGTAGGAGGCCAGAAGACACATTACAAAACCCCAAAGTTAGCAAATGTCCCCAAAGCACTGACCTGAGGGACATAAGATTTTATTTACATGATGAAAAAAACCTAATAGCAGTAAACACAGAAATGAAAGCGGAGGTTAAGTAGGGTGTTAAATATTCTATTTATGGACACCAAGTGGCCATATAAGATTTTGATGGGTCTAATACAACACCAAAAAGTTTAAAGTTCACAACAGAAAACAAGTGATTAAAAGGGTAAAGGAAAATAAAGAACTAGAAGGGAATGGTAACTGGTGCCAAATGCCCTTGAGAATTGATCATGGAGTTGGCAACATGGAAGTCACTGGGGACCTTGACAAAGTCTTTGATGGAGCAGAAGCGGGGAAATTCTGAGTGGAGTGGGTTCCAGAGACAGTGGGTCTGGACAACTCTTTTGTCTAAAGGGGAATAGAAAAATTGGGCCAAAGCTTATAGTATACCAGCCAGGTGTGTTGGCTCACCCCTATAATTCCAGCTCATTGGGAGGCCAAGGCTGGAGGATTGCTAGAGATCAGGACTCTGAGACCAACTTGGGCAACACAGTGAGACTCTGTCTCTACCAAAAATAATAACAATAAATCAGATTCAAAAGACTTTTTTAAAAGCTAGAAGATATATTATTTGATGATGATGGGGAAAAAGAGAAAATTGATGAAGCAAGACTGGACTGGCAGCCAGTTGCAGGAGCTGAGTCCTGAGCAAGAGAGAATACAGGATGCAAGGCACATGGGAAGGGCTGGCTTTAGTAAGGAGCAGGGATGATTCATCTCAGTTAGCAGGAGGGAAGGAAGAGTACACGGGTCCAGATGCAGGTAGGCGACAAGATTTTAGCAGGAAACTATGGCAGTTTTTTGATTCCTTCATCTCTGCGAGGGAAGCAGAGTCATCAGCTGGGAGTGAGAAGAGGATTGGTTTGAGGTGTGGGAGAAGAGAAAGGTGCAACAAGAATGAGAGAGCAAATTGACTAAGGAGATGTACCAGGAGTCCCACGGGGCCTTTTCTACCTGATATTGGTAGTCATGAATTTTCAGTGAGACCCATCAGCATGTTTGCATGCTTTTCTCCAGCCATGACCTGCTGTCTTAGATTCCATCAGGGTTAGGGTGTGTCAGGTGGGTAGGCGAAGGTATTGAAGGTGTATGCAAGGCACTGATTACTAGAATGGACCATGGAGTGAAGTGGGGGGATGAGCCAGAGGTGGCACAGTCAGTGGATCAGAGGTCCTACAGCACAAAAATGTGGCAGTGGGGTTAATTTAGAAATATTGAAGGTAAGGATCAGAAAGTGGAATGCTAGAAACAGATTATGGATGATGTGTAGTTATTGGTAAGAACAAAGTCAGGCTAGAGGTTCTTAATCTTGCCTATACATTAGAATGCTTGGGAACCAAAAAAGAAAACAGCAAAATAAAACAATACCCAAATTTTTCCTAAAAAAATATTGACTCAAAATCAATGGTAGTGAGGACGGGGCATCAGTGTCTTTTTGCTTGTTTATTTGTTTATTTACTAGTGCCCCAGGAGATCCCATGTAGCCAAGGTCAAGAATCAATGGTCTCAGGTAGCTTTATGTTAAAATCTACCATGATGTAGTGTTAAAGGCTCAGATTAATGTGTGGTCAGTTAAAACCCAAGTCTCTTCCACATGAATTCCTGTAGGACCTTGTCTCTATTTGATCTACTAATCCTAGAAACTGAGTTTTTAACCTAAGTAGGTATTTTTATTTTTTCTTTCTCATTCATTCAATCTTATTGACTTGAGTTTAGCTTATTGAGCTAATTTCAAATTTTGTTTTATGATATTAGCTACCTCTTTCAATTTCTTCCATCGATAGATATGATTAGCAAGCCTTCTGGGTCTTCCTGTAAATGATTAAATTGTTAAATAAATCTAACCAGGAGAGAACTTGACTGAGCAGTTACACTCTAATAGAGACCTCTTTCTCCGGGAGTTTTTGGATCACACCTTTTTAACCAACCAAGAATGCTCTCCTTTCTTACTCATTCCACAAATATGTAACAATTGCCGGCTACGGGCTAGGTCCTGTATCAGTGCAGGAGGATGCAGATGTGATGGAAACAGGCATCGTTCCTTCCCTCATGAAAAGAATAAACAAACAAATAAATCAGCAAAATAATTAGACTTCTGGTGTGATAAAGGAAAACAGAATGCTGTGCTGGAGAACACCGAGAGAGATAACAGGGAGAGATGGTACCCTAAGCCATGTATTAGCCCCAAATTTTCAGTTGTCCATTAAGGAATTACAAAAGACTTAGAAAAGATATCTCTGACATCCATGGACCCCGAGTCTAATACAGGCTCCTGCTCTGAGCATGGTTTGGCCTAATTTGTTATTTATGAAACCCCCACATCTCTCCAACTCTTTCCAAAAGCACCCATAAACCTCTGCTTAATCATGCATCCTGAAGCTTATTGAACTCAATGATCAATTGTTTCCAGAATCTATCATTTTCTCATTTGAACATCAAAACATTTGACCTATTAGACTTGTGGTAGTAATGATAAATTATTACTATTTATTTTGCATTGTACATGTATAAATAAATATACATATATATGAAGACTTGTATTAAATATTTTATAGACGATATTATACTTAACCTTCATAATACTCTTATGAAGTATGTTCTCCTATTCCCACTTAGGAGACAGGGAAGCCATTGCTCAGGGGGTTTAAACTCTTCTGTGTTTCAATGGAGTCATGAGATTTAAGTCCAGAAAGTCTGACTCAGGGCTCCTAACAATCATATTCTGCAGCGCCTATAACAGTCTTATTCTCAAAGATAACCAGCTATAGCTTCCAGCTCACACATATTCAGATAATAATGTCAATAAAAGACCAAAATTGTAGCACCAGGAGGAGCAGACAAACAGTATGATCCAACTCGGTCTTGTTATTTCTAATTACTTCTTAGTAACTCTCAGACAAAGAATTAATGGTCAAAATTTGCAGGTTTCAATAGAAACATTCAACAAATAATTGCATCCATGAAAATATCTTAATAATGCTAATCATCTATGGTGTGCCCGTAAGCCTGCAGCTGAGGCCAGCCCCTCCACCTGTGCTAAGCAGAGGGCCATAACCCTGCAGATCCCTGGTAATTACCAGGCGATCAGTAGCATCTGTATGGCTTTGCCGAAGGGCTGGATCATTCTCATATTCACTGCTGGAAGTCAAACAATTAACTCTCAAAGCATGGAGTATAATATACAATACAATATAATATACAATCCTTAAACACCTTGTTAAACCTGGGATCCTTCAGTGCTTTGATCTGATTAGAATTCCCACGTAGATAGAGAGAGCACATTTTCACTATTAAAGAGGGAAAGATTTATCTCTATACCCTAATGACAGGAGAAAAATTCTTCTATTTCAGTTACTGAATGTCATGTCCTTTGTGGCTGTCAATAAATGTTCAATAAATCAAGACAGAGAAAGCAGGGATTGTGATGATAGTGTAAATTAGTATAAGTAAATGAAGGTCTTTCGCATGGGCTTTTGGTGACCGCTGGACAGCACTTTACCTTCATTGAATGCTTGACTTTTTCAGTGTTAGAGAAACTCACGGATTCAGATTTATCGAAAGGAAAACACATCTTAATTGATGAGAATGTCTGAAATGCAGACGAGTTTTAATGAGGCACGCCATGTAAATCACAGACACTGCCTGCACACCAACTGGTGGCAAGCATTCCTAAATAGGTTGTCTCCCCAACCCTTTCCATGACTTAGGTAATGATTGTTTTTAATTAATTCTTTATCTGCAGATTAGAATTTCTAAAAGCTTTGAGTAGCTTAACTCTTCTTCTTATCTCCATTCTGTTTGCCAGAAAAATTTGCTTAGCTAATCCTTTCTTCTTAGCAAAAAAAAAAAAAAAAAAAAAAATTAACTTCTGCTCAACCCTATCCAAACAGCTACAAATTCTGATTTAATTAATGAAGCCTTATAGTAATTAAATTTGGTGTACTTATCAACATATTACACAAGAGTCACATTGCATTGACAAGCCTGGCAGAGAGAAGGAGCACTGTGGAATGTCTACCATTGGCAAGGTACTTTACATTTGATAATGTCATCTGATCCTTCAACAATTCTGTGAGGCAAGTACTATTAAGAGATTCCAAGTAGTTAAATAATATCCTTAAGATCAGAAAGCAAGGCTCGACACCTATAGCTCAACCGGCTAAGGCGCCAGCCACGTACACCTAAGGTGGCGGGTTCGAATCCCCAGCCCGGACCCGCCAAACAACAATGATGGCTGCAACCAAAAAAAAAATAGCCGGGCGTTGTGGCGGGCGCCTGTGGTCCCAGCTACTTGGGAGGCGGAGGCAGGAGACTCGCTTGAGCCCAGGAGTTGGAGGTTGCTGTGAGCTGTAATGCCACGGCACTCTGCCCAGGAGGACAGCTTGAGGCTCTGTCTCAAAAAAAAAAAAAAAAAAAAAAAAAAAGATCAGAAAGCAAATAGGTGGCAGTGTGATCCTAGGTCAGTTTTACTTTAAATGAATGCTTTTCACAGCACGTTGTAAAAGAAAAACCAGATTCCCTGCAAGCCAACTCAGTGCCTGAGAGGAGCTTTTAAGAGAATGGCAGTTAGCCCCACACAATTATTGCTATTTTTTAATCACTTATTATTCTCTTTAAGGTTAAAGTTGTGCTTCTTTGAAACATATCCAATATCTTGAGCAGAAAGATTTTGCTCCATGTGCAATTTTGAGAGTAGTATCTAGAATAACATTCTGAATGCAGCATGTTGAAATAAATCTCAAATGCTTTTAGAAACGTAATGATTAAGGCAAAGATCCAAGAAAAATTGGTTGCCTTTGGCAATAGTAAGAAGGGTTTGGGTTAGGTATCAACAAGAACCACCTGACAATGACAAGGTAAGACGAGCACTGACATGGAAATTTAGTGACACGCTGTGTGGACATATTTAACAGTCAATAATCCATCACCCCCCAGAGGAAATGTGTATGGAAGCAAAAGAGGGGTCCTTTTTAGATCATCTCAAGATGTCCTCATCAAATGGCAACACAGTTAAGGTACAAAGATCAAACAGCATTGGATATTTGGGGTGTCTGGGTTTTTTTATTTTTTTTTTTTGGAGACAGATTCTCACTCTGTTGCCCTGGGTAGAGAGCCATGGAGTCATCCTAGCTTACAGCAATCTCAAACTTTGGGCTTAAGTGATTCTCTCGTCTCAGCCTCCCAAGTAGCTGAGACTACAGGCATGCACCACAACACCTAGCTGGGTTTTTTGCTTTTAGTGGAGATGAGGTCTTGCTCTTTCTCAGGCTGGTCTCCAACTCATGACCTCAAGAGATCCACCTGTCTCAGCCTCCCAGAGTGCTAGGATGACAGGCGTTAGCCACCGCACCGGGCAGCACTGGATATTTGAATCTGGGTGGAGCTCTAGCATCCGTTAAACCTTCAGTGTGGCAGACTTTTTCTCCAAGTGAACTTATGCAAACAGCAGGCACGGCAGGTTTGGGGAAACTCAGAGGGCAAACAACACAATGAGCACAGCTGTTCAGCCAACAGACCCCAACCCTAGAGTGAGGCAATCTCTAGGTTTGAACAGAAGACATTACAAAGCACGGCAATATATTGGATAAACTGCACAGAACCTAACTGGCAGCTGAGAATGGAAAACAGAACAAAACCAAATGGTTTGTAAGTTAAAGGCATGACACAAAACAGCCAAGTCTGCCATAGGTACAGCAAACACATTTGGATGGATCTAGAGGGTTCCAAATGGGACCTTTAGTTGAAAGAACCCACCACCAAAACTACAAAATATTTAAAGACAAAATTAAGAATGTTGTTTTTAGGAAAAGAGTAAATACCAACATTTCACCAAGGAACAAGCCCAACACATTGAAGATTTCAATGTAGTCTGAAATAATAACAAATGTAATGGAGAAATTCCATCAGATAAATTTCCCTGTGCAGTCTAGGCTGTAATACATTTTAAATCTCAAAAGTAGTCTATGCTTCTTTTTTTATAAGAAATCTAATAGCATATTCTTTTCATTTCATACCTACATAAACTAGTGTTTATGATTATTTCCATGCATAAGCTAAATGTAGGAACACAATTCCAAAAATAACATCTGTGCATCCTTCCAACTAATATGACAAATGAGGGCTCATCTTGGGCATTTTCATGGTAAGCACCTGTAAAGATGTTGAGGGAGTGGGGTGACAGACTGACATGGTATTAACTGAACGTACCACAAGCCCTACTTCAGCAATTTCTGAAATAAATCATTGTTTGATGTCAACTCTTTCAAAGTCGTTAATATCTCACAAGCATAGGCCAAATGGTTTTAAATTCGAAAATGATTTATGTCTTGTTATATAAGAAAACTCCAAACCGGTAAGTGGTAAAACATCTGAAGTTTAAGCTTGATGAGGAATCTAGTCAGCCTGCACCTGAATGAGTCATCTTTCAGCACTGACTTCTTTCACAGTGAAAAGCTCTTCATGGTGGTGGAATTCCATTTTGAATCAAGGGCATGAAACCAACATTTGAAACCGAACAAGTACTTAAAATGGAGTGACAGGGAGAGAATCCAAGTCTCACCTAATGTCATTCATTTCAAACACTGTATATAGCTCATCTAAAGAACATGTAACACCTCCTCTCAGAACTAGAATCTATGTTTCAACTGCACTCTTGGTAAACCACATTAGCGAATGAGGAGGAGCACCTCCAAAGGGAGTTGTTTTATTTGTTTTTGTCTTTTTTTTAGCAAACAAGGAGAGGCACCTCCAACAGGAGTTGTTTTTTTTTGTTGTTGTTTTTTTAGAGACAGAGTCTTACTTTGTCACCCTCAGTAGAGTACTGTGGCATCACAGCTCACAGCAACCTCCAGCTCTTGGGCTTAGGCGATTCCCTTGCCTCAGCCTCCCGAGTAGCTGGGACTACAGCACTTGCCATAACACCCAGCTATTTCTTTGTTGCAGTTTGGCCAGGGCCAGGTTTGAACCTGCCACTCTCAGTATATGGAGCTAGCGCCCTACTCACTGAGCCACAGGTGCCTTCCCCAACCGGAGTTCTTAACCTCTCTGCTGCCGGTCTCTTACTGCACCAAGAACTTCACTATCAAACACCAGTCTGAGACTAACAACCTTGTGCTATGGCAATATTCATTTTAACCAATTCAAACATTGACTAATTACCAACTCTTGCCTGTAAGACAGCGGTTCTCAACCTGTGGGTCGCAACCTCTTTGTAACAATGAAAATACATCCTGCATATCAGATATTTACATTACAATTTGTAAAAGTAGCAAAATTACAATTATGAAGTAGCAACAAAAATAATTTTATGGTTGGGAGTCACCACAACATGAGGAACTGTATTAAAGGGTTGTGGCATTAGGAGGCATTAGGAAGATTGAGAACCACTGCTATAGGAGCTCACAGTTCAATATGGAAATCAGAATCCAGACCATGACAGCTCATGTGAAAAATACTACCAGTAGTATGATTGCCAGGCTGTGGAACACAGAGAAGACACATCCTCTCCCTGGAAATGCAACATAACATAACCACCACCACCATCATTTATTGAGAACTGACTTAATCCTTACAACTCAATGAGATAGAAGTGTTCTCTACCAGTATAGGATGACTATGGTTAATAATGTATTACACAGTTTCAAATAGCTAGAAGGAGGACATTGAATATTCACAACACAAAGAAATGAGATGATAGATATGCTAATTATCCTGATGTAATCACCACGTATTACATGTATCAAAACATAACTGTGTATGCCTGAATATGTACAATTATTAGTTGTAAATTTAAAAATTAAATTAAATTATATTTTAAAAATGATAAAGTATAATGTTCATGAAAGGTTCATTGCATATGAGGCATTTATTCTGAGGACTTTTGCTTTCATTAACTCATTTATTTCTCACAAGGAATCTGTACACATCTCGTCATCTCCATTTTACAAGTGGAGAAAATAAGGCACTGAGAAGTTCATTAGCTTTCCCAAGGTCATATAGGAAATAGGTGGTTCAGCCAGAATTTGAAACCATTCTGGATCTAATGCCCATGTGCTCAACCACTGTGAATACAGCTTCATCCAATTATTACCCTCTATTTATAGATGAAGAAATTAAGGTCCAGCTAATGGTGGTGGACTAGATATAACATGCAGAGGCTGACTGCAGGGCCTCCTCTCCTAAGGGCTATCTTGCCAGAAGTAGCATTCGAGCGGGGACTCGAAAGATGAGAATTACACAAGATGAAGGCAAAGGGCAAGGGCGTTCCAGAAGGAAAGGAAAGAGTGTGTTCAGAGAACCAAATATCACAGGGAGCCCAGACACTAAGGAAGGGTCTGAGCTGGCACAATGAGAACTCTGGGTCGCCCCACTGACTAGTCTTGAAGCAGGTGGCACAGAAGGAATTCCGCACCCAGGGAGAAATCAGCACTTGAAGAGAATAACATCTCTGCCACCCACCAAAGCTGCCATCCTAGAACTTTACCAATAACCCGTTGCTATCATTGTTTTGTAAATTCAATTTAACATAATCCAAAATGCCAGAAAACAATCATTTCCTATTTGCAGGAGTCTTGGCAGAGCTGATTAGGACTAAAAAGGCATCATGCCCTCCTCCTTTTAACAGCAACCTCATTGACGGAACATTTACAAGTGACTTATGGTTATTTGATTATAATTAGGAGCAGAACAACATCAGCTCATGAACCAGATGCTGAACATAACATGTGAGGCAGGACAGATGTCCCAGCTACTCCTGGAGCAGGGGAGGGAGCTGAAGATGCCTCATGTGAGAAGAGCCACCAATTCTGAGCACGTTTGATGAATCTAAACATCGGGGCAACGTGTCCTGCACTACTCTAATAAGAAGCAGATAACTATTATCCTTCATACAAGAGGATGGTCATCACTGGGATGGATGTGAGGATGACAGTGTACTTGACAAGCCATGTAAGCTGGCCTCCAGTCAAGCTGTTTTCCTCTGAGGAGTTGGCATTCATGACCCTTTTTGAGAAAGTCTTCATCAGCCTGCTTTGTGGCTGATTGAACCAGAGACAGGGGTCTAACCCAAAGGTAGTTTCTACAGGTTATCTGTGAGTGACTTGTCCAATACTGATGGGTGATACCATCAGATTTCCTCTGAGAGAATTTAAATACAAGACATACAAAGAATAGTAGAGATCAGAGGGTCAGGAAAACAGAGAGATGCTGTCAACTGAAGTCCAGGAGTAACAGGTGCGGTGATTATTGTCATGTGGGTGAGTGGGATGACCATGAGTACAGGCAGCCTCTCTTACAAGGCAAGAATCATAGCAATGGCATGTGCTGGCTTTTCTCCTGTCCCACAGCCCCATCTCCAGCCCTCCTGCACCCTGGCAGGTAGTGTCACCTGTGATCTGTTTTTGCACTGGGCAGTGCCAACCAGAGACCAACCAGAGCATGACAGGGCAGGAGGGAGAGTTGCAGCGTTCCTTCCTATTTCCTCCTTGCCTGGCACTGGCTTCAGTCAGTGATGGCAGACTGCTGTGTGGCTCCTGTCCACTGCCCTGCCCATACCTCCACTACTCCCAGGCTCTAGCTTCTCCCATCAGGCCCAAGGGTGCCACTGGCTTCTCGCTACTGCTTGACCTGGGTACTTCAACAGCTCATCTGGTTCCCCTGCTCTTGTTCACACCTTGATAAATAATCCCGACATAGTTTGGATATTTTTCCCTTCCAAATTTCATGTTGAAATTTGATCCCCAATGTTGGAAGAGGGACCTAGTGGCAGGTTTTTGGATCATGGGAGCAGATCCCTTATGAATGGCCTGGTGTCATCCTCATAGTGATAAGTGAGTTCTAGTTCTACTTGTTCCCACAAGATCTGGTTGTTTAAAGAGCCTTCTTTCTCTCTTATGCATTTTCTCACTTCCTTCCCCTCATCATGTGATGCTAGCTCCCCCTCCCTTCCACCATGAGTGGAAGTTTCCAGAAGCCCTCACCAGAAGCAGGGCCTGGCCCCATGCTTCCGGTACAGACTGCAGAACCATGAGCCAAATAAACCTCTTTTCTTTATAAATCACCCAGCTTCAGGTAGATTTCTTTATAGCAATACAAACAGACTGAGACAAATCTCCTCATCAAATTATCTTTGAAATCCCAGACAATAGCCTCTTCTTTCAGTTGGGGCTGATGTGTGACAGAACACAAAAAAGAAGTCAAGTGACACAAAAATCAGTGGAGTGAAGGTTGGCCTATCAGGGCAATGTTCATGCCCTACATGACATCTGTTAAGAAGCCTTCTTATTCTTCCTTGTTCCTCCATTACAATAAATCTTTTCACAGAGGTAACCTGAGCAGGCCTCTCTCGAGAGCCTCAGAAATGTCTGCAAAAGGTCAGGAAGTCACCTGCATGCCTCTATGATGTTCATTCAATCAGACACTTTTAAACAAGTATTTTTTGAGTCCCTAATTTGTGCCAGGCATTATTCCAGGCTCTGGGGACAAAGTGAGGAAAAAACAGACATGGTTGCTGCCCTGCTGGACCTTACAGTGGTCAGGATGGGGCTGGAGGTAGGGGGAGGGGAAAGGTGGGGGCAAGGGAGAAGCAAGGGCTGAAACAGGGAACGGAGCAAACTGTAAACAAATAATCATACAACAAGCTTATAATTACACACCACAACAAGTGATGCAAATGAAAATTGAAACGACATTTAGAATGTCTTAACACAATAACTAAGAAAATGACATGAAGGCTATGTTAACCAGTTTGATGAAAATATATCAAATTGTATATAAAAACAGCACACTGTACCCCATGACTGTATGAATGTACACAGCTATGATTTAATAAAAAATAAAAATAAATAAATAAAATAAAATGAACTAAGTGGTAATATACAAAAAACAAAAAAAAAAGAAAGAAAGAAAAAGAAAGAAAGAAAATTGAAACAAGGTAAGAAAACAACAGGAGGTCTCATTTAGAACTTCATCTCTATTTAATGACTAGAGTGTCCCCTGGCCGAACTCTCCACCTATGGATGAAAAGCCTGATCCAGAGGAAGTTAAAACTCAGTGAGTGTGGAGAAGAGTGTGAGATAAGCTATTCAGGCTGACACTGTGAACTCACAGCACCTATGACAAGTCATCTTCTGCTACTGAAAATACTACGCAGACAATGCTTGGTTTTGAGAGATGTATTATGTTTTATAATGGCCAAGGTTAGGCCAAACCTTGTCTTCAATCCCTGCTTTCAAAGCATCCTAAGTTTCCAGAGAACCTGTCTCCCGCCAGGCAAGGATTTTAGTGTTTGAAGAGGTGTGAAATGAGACCAAATGGTGTGCCAGTCACTTCCTTTATTCAATTTGGAAAAAGGTTTTCTACACTCCCCTTTTTCTGTGGGCATGAAGCATTTCAAAACACGCTGTGGATCCCCTCCTATCACATCTGCTATTGTCTCCTCATCATTCTATTGCTTCCCTAGAGCAGTGATTTTCAACTGGTGTGCAATGAGAGGAGTTTACATGTGCAATGAAAATTGTTAAAGATCATTAATGAAATTATTTCTGAAAGAAGTTCAAAGCACAGTAAGGATATTCTTTCTTTTAATTCTTTTCTTTTTACCAACATAATTTAAGTGTGCTGCAGAACTTTAACTACAGGTTCAAGTGTGCCGTGAGATAAAAAAGGTTTAAAACAATACTGCTCTAGGACCACATGTGATCCCAGTTAATAGGGCTACACAATTTCTGAAAAAGAGGAGGAAAGTCTGCCTTTTACTTTCTTTTGTTCCCCCGATGTCTTGAATAAAGCAAAGATTTCTGTCATTTGGTGATCTATGAGAAACAAAAGAGTACTGAATTTTAGGGAGTCATATTTTGAGAATGAGTATTTTATAGTCTTTGGCATTTTTCTATAATTCTTTTGATATTCAATGAGTAATTACTGAATTTCTGTTACATGCCAGATATTGTGCTAGTCTCAGGGGATACAGTAATGAGCCAGACCTACATAGACAATGCCCGTAAGGGATTTAGACCATAGCCAAAAAGACAAATAAGCAATAACAATAAATTATAATAAGTGTTGCACAGAGTACCTATGAGGGGTCTTCACAATAAATTCATACTAACTCTTTGCTGTAACATGTCCAAACAGCATCTAGCTTGAGGCACTAAGAAGGATAAGGCATCAGTTTGAAAAGCGTCCCTATTAGAGCAACATAAATTCTGCAAACATTGAAGTAAGAACAAACATCAATTTTATGAGAAAGCCTGGGTGGAAGAATGTTGAAATCATTGATGCTTTATGAAAAGCTTATGGGATGCCCCAAAGAAATCAATAGTTTACAAATGATTAACTCATTCTAACAAGAGACCAGATGATGTTGAAGCTGAAGCCCAGATCTAAAGTGACAGATCATTCACATTAATTCGTGAGGAAAAAAATTAATCTTGCTCATGCCTTAATTTAAGAGGACTACTAACAGCACAAACAATAGCCAACACCATAGACATTTTTATTGATTCAGTTTACACAATTCTGATTGAGAAAATTAAAGTTGAGCAAACTTTCCACTCAATGAACACCAAAACCACTGCACCCAGATCAACTGCAGATCTTTGGGCAGAGCTTTCAGTGGAAAGGGAGGCATTCCTTCAAAGAACCGTAACAGGAGATAACACACAGCTTCATCACTACGATCCTGAAGACAAAGCACAATCAAAGCAATGGCTACCAAGAGGTGGAAGTGGTCCAGTCTAAGCAAAAATAAACAGCAAACTTCATAGCAACAACTTTTGGGGATGCTTAAGGAATTTTGCTTGTTGACTTCCCAGAGAGTGAAATAATGATAACATCTGTTTATTATGAGAGTGTTTTGAGACATTCAGCCAAAGCCTTAGCAGAAAAACACCCAGAAAAACTTCACCAGTGAGTCTTTCTCTACTACAACAATTCTGCTCATTCCTCTCATCAAACAAGGACAATTTTGTGAAAGTTTTGACGGGAAATAATTAGGCATCTACCATAAAGTCTTGATTTGGCTTCTTCTGACTTCTTTTTGTTTCCTAATCTTAAAAGCTCTGTATAGGGCACCCACTTTTCTTCAATTAATAACATAAAAAAGACTATATTGTAATTTGTAGGACGCTCAGTTCTTTAGGTACAGACTAAATGGCTGGCATCATCACTTATAAAAACGTTTTGACTTTGATGGAGCTTATGTTGAGAAATTAAATTTATAAAAATTATTTATTTTAACAGTTTGATCTTTAGATTCCATTCTTCTATAAACTCTTTGAAGTTGCCTGGGATAAGTCCCTTAAAGGCTAGAAAATTCAAGGAAGACTTCCAAGAAAAGCTTTCACTCTATGTTAATATCTAAAGGATGATTAGAAGCTAAACATAGAAGTGTACTGGGTGAGAGACTGTGCAAAGGTCCTGAGGAGAGAGAGGGGTACATAAAGATTCTGAAGAAAGGTCACTATGGCTGTGGAAAAGAATGAGAGAAAAAGGAGAGTTGAAAGCTGAGGCTGAAGCAGTAGAAGATGGCCAGGCCATCAACAGCCTTGGAAGTGAAGTCTAGGAGGTTGGCCATTATCTTAAGGTCACTAGAGGTCCTTGGAGGAGTTCTAAGCAGAAAAATACAGGATGAGGTTTATATCTTGGAAAGATCATATTTGACTGTGATGTGATTAAAAATGGAAGGATTGCAAAACTAGAGGCAGGGAGACTAGGGAAGATGTTGCAATGATCTAGATGAGACATTGGACTAGGTAGAGTATTGGCCCCAAATATAAAAGACAGACAGTGTTAAGCTATTTAGGTGACTGAGTTGACAGGACCTAGAGATAGGTTGGATGGATAAAAAAGGTGAATAAGAAGGAGACTCCAGGTTGATCTCATGCCTCTTACTTGCCCACCTAGGTGAAAGGTACTGCTGGATTGAGAAGGAGCAGGTTTAGTTAATGAGAAAAAAAAGTCATGAGCAAAACCTGAGATATGAGAAATTGAAGGTGAATTTAAAGTATCCAAGGGAAGCCACTTAGTAAGCAATTGAATAAACCCTCTGGGCACCAAGTGAGAGACCTGAGTTGGACATAGGTATGGAAGTCATTAGCATGTAGATTGGTCATTAAAGCCATGGACATGTAGCAACTGCTGAGGGAGAGGGTTCAGGTACTGAGATGAGAAAAGGCCTGAGAAAGGACCCAGAAGATATTGACAGGCAGTGGACCACCAGGGAAAGAAGAGCCTAGGAAGGAAAGGCCAGAGAAAAGGGACAGTATGTGTGGAGGCCACTCCACAACCCCAGGGTGCAGGGCATGGTCACCCCACAGCCTCCAGAGCCAGGCTGCCTCTGGGTCGGTCCTGGCTCTACTAGCACATGAGATGAGCTTCACCAGCTTCCTGAGCCTCAGCTTCTCTCATGTTAAAATTGTGATAATAACATTTACAGAAGCAACATCACAGAACTGTTCTGAGGATTAGATGATTTCATGAGCACAATGTGCTTAGAACAGAGCCTGACATGTCCCAAGTATCCACATAAAGTGCATCTTATATGAAACAACCTGCAGAGTTCATTCAGTTTGCCAGGAGTCAAGTGTCCCAAACAACCAAAGGCACATAAAAGTGGACTGCTTACTACCTTGTATAAGCTGCTTATCTTCAAAACCATCCCCAGAGAAGCCTTGTATTTGAATAGAACTTTCAGGTAGCAAACAGTTTGCATTCTGCCCTTTAATTTTCTGAACAACCCTATGAGCAAAGAGACTTTTCTCAGGAAGAGATCAAGAAAATGGCCTGAGGTCATACAGACTGTGAGGAGCGGTATCAGGATGGGAAGCCCAGTTTTCTGGTTGAAGGTTCACTAATCATTACAGGTCATTCTCCCTTCTTCCCTGCTTGGAAATCCATTTGTAGGTAAGTCCCTGTCCTGACAGCCCTCCAAAATGTTTCCATTCAGCTTTGAGATGGCTTTCACCTGATAGAACTGCTCCACTAGCTATTATATCAGGTGCTGTTAGAGAGGCTGAGGGTCAAACAACTTTAGGACATAAATGTTCTTACTGCCACAATGCTCCTTGGTCTCCTCATCTGGCAGATGCTACACTCCAAAGGTCAATCCACATTTGGAAAACACCAAACAGTTGACCGAGCTGTGAGTTACAGAGTATCTGTCCCGCCCCTATCATTTCCAACAAATTGATTAAAAAAAGAATGAAGGCAGTCAAAATAGACCAAGAAGTTATATTTTGTATTCTTTTGTATTTCAGCTTAGTATAAGAAAATCCAGCTGCTTATTGAGCATGTGTGCGTGCGTGTTCCACTAAATGATTTTTATCCCTGGAGTTCAAATCAAAAATATCAGGTGATATGGTATATTCAAAACTCTGATGAGGTGCATGGTTTCTTCAAATCCATCTGTGTTTATGGACACAACATTGAGTCAGAAAAGGTTACTCTGCAGCTGACATTGTGTTCCAACAACCATCCAGACTGAAAGGTGAGTCACCACTTGTCAGGCACTTCATCAAAGTTCCTCGACTTGGTTGTCACCGGGCAACAAGGGGCTCTGAGCAGTGCGTAATTAGAGCCAGAGCAGTTGAAGAGGGAAGAGCGGCTGATCATTAAGGTGTCAAGAGCCAGCCAGGTTGGCAGGATGATGGATTGAAAACATGCATTTAGCCCTGCTCTGTCTCCAAACCCCACGAAAATGACAGCAAAAGGATTTTATTGCAGGCAGAAACCCACAAGGACAAAGAAAATATGAAAAGAAACAAAAGTAACAAAATTTTGGAAGCTGGAAAGCAGATGGGCAAGTGGTGACTGACTCAACAAACCTGAAAATATGAATCCTAAGGCGGTAGTGGGAAAGCCAGGAAGCAACCAGATTTATGTTGCATAATCCCCAAATGGCTTAGGAATTAGCAGGACCAGCATTTCTGAAAGTCGGGGTTGATGCTGGGGCTAAAAGCAAGAGGATTAATTGGAAGTCTTTTTAAGGGACCGTCAGACTGGCAGATATCCTTCCTCTGAAGCAGTGTTACTGCGATTGACCGTGTTACCTTCCCTACTCACCATCCCTCCCCTCGCCCTGTGAATGTGCAGTTGCTTCCACTAGAAGCAGAATGTGCATTTCTGCCTCACTGAGCTCATGCTTGGCTATAAGACTCTTTGGCCCATGAAATGTGAGCAGAAGTGCAGTGAACATGTTTGGAGCCTGGGCCCTAAAAGACATTGTGTGCCTCCAATTGTCCCTGTTGAAGGTCCCACATTGCCATGAGAAGGAGATGCTCCAGTAGCCTGTTGGTCCGAGAAGAATGAGAGCTGCGTGGAACAGACCTGATCTAAGGCCACAGCCTGGATCCACGCCCAGTCAAGTCCAGCTGACCTGCAGTCCCAACAGCTACAAACAAGTGCTTGGAGCTATAACAGGTCACTGATATTTTTTGGTTATTTGTTCAACAGCAGAGTCGGCTGAGATGGAAATAGAAGTAGAGCGTTGTTTTGAGGAACAGGTGACAGGGGCAATATATTATAAATATAATATGCTGCAACATACATATACATGCATATACATCTTTAGAGGCTAAAACAATGATGAGGAAAATACTATAAGAGACTAAAAAAAAGATGCCCCATGTTTCATAATGGCAAAATATTTGGCATAATTGTTATCTATAGTAATTTGGAAAACTAAAAATACAAAGGGTGTCAAAAAATGTATATACCTTTTATGAATGGAAAAATACTGTATTAAAGTTGTAATATTCAAGTTATGTTTGATGTCCACAATTACAAGAGGTGCCCAAATGTGGCTTTTATCTTTTTTATCAGGATATATTAAGTATTACAATTTTAATAGTTTTTTCCTTTCTTAAAGTGTGTGTGTGTGTGTTAAAATTGTGGTAAGGGCACCCTCTATATACCTAATGAAACCCCAGAGACTTGAGCAAGAAAGTTTCTGGGCAGAACATTGACAGAGACAACTGGAGTGTCCTCAACAATCTTAGGCCAAAGGGATAGGAGTTGGCAAGTATGGAAGAATTCAGAGGGGAGGCCACATGGTAGGAGATGCAGGAGGCAAAACTCTAGGGCTGGACTCAGGCATAAACCTTAGCCCAGACCCCTGCTCTCGCCTGCCTCACTCAGCTGGGGCTCAGAGCTTCCCAGCTTGACCAGGAGGACCCCGGTCTGGAAGAGACACCCGTGCATCCCACTGGCTATGCCTGGAGCCTGCTGGAACTGCTGATTCCTAAACCCTTAACTCGTGTGATACTTAAACATTCTTCCCAGTGCCTGGTACTCAGCAAAGGTTTCTTGAACAAATAAATAAGTGATCTTAAGTCACTTAACCACCCCTCGCTCCTGACTTCAGTTTCCTTGGCCTCTTTCTATGACAGATAGTTGCCCATATTCTCAGGGCGTAAAGAGGCCTGAGAGCTTCTGTGGTCGGTTTTTTCAGCTTCAGACTTTCCCTCAGGCATCTGGAGTAAGGCCAAGTGGCCAGTACCCTCCATACAGAGCCCATGGTCCTCTCCAGAGCAGCAGCCCAAAGTCAGGGCCACAGACACAGCCAAGCCCAAGCAAGAGAGAGAAGGGAAGTGATCTAGTTTGTGTCTTTTTTAAAGACCTTTTATCTATTCCGCACCTCAGCAAAATAGGAGCAAGTTCTTCAAAGGGCAGGGTTAGGTCCAACTGCTTCTTAGAGTCCCTGAAGCCCCCAGGCAGGGAGGTAGGTGGGAACTGGCCACCGCATGTATCTGGGAGATAGCCCTGGAGAGCTGCCCCTCCTAGTCCTCCATGCCTGGGATAACTGAGAGTGCGGGTCATGTCCACGTGCAGGATGCAACTGGGTCTGTACAATGAAACCACTAATGGCTCATGTCTTCTGTCTATGCTGTCATCTCACAGCAGCCCCGCCAACACTGACCAGGCATACAAACCTCCTCGCCCATGCCAAGCTCTGACATCTCTGTCCGACTCCAGCTATGGCCCCATCTTCCACAGGCCCTTGGGAAGAGAACTACACTGCCTCTTACCCCTTGATTTTGCCAGCCTAGCCTGTAAGCAAAGCCACATAGGCAATGCCAACCATTTGCACCTCAGCCCTCCTTCCACTTCTGTGGTCGACACCCTGGGCCCCCTTCGCCCTCCCACCTCTGTTCCCAGCAGAGCACCTGTGTTGTCAGCAGGCTCTCGAGGGGGGCCCTTCATCAGCTCCAGAAGCCTGGAGAGCCTGAAAGCAAACTTAGCACCTGACATACCCTGGCTGAGGATGAGGCAACAGGAACTTGGGGAAGACCTCTGACATGAGTGTTTTGATAATGACAGAGATTTTAAGTGTGGATGGCACTGAAAGGTTTCCTAGGGCTAATTTTTTCCAGGATGCTGAGAGAGCAAAGAGATCCCCGCCCTGTCAGGCTAAGAGCAGAGCCCTCCACACTCGCCAGCTGCCCATGCGTTGGCAAATGTGGCTGACGGAATTCACTGCTGGGAGGTGGCAATAGCAGGACAGTTTTTTTTTAATTTGAATAACGCCTTTTCTTTCCCAATGTTTTCTTCTGTCTTCATCCTCTCCTTCATCCCCACAGGTTCTAAAGAGTTTTGTGGCTGCACACTCTGGATCTCTGGTAACAAGCCCAGATTTCCCAAGCTGGCCCAGGACTCCAGTCTCTCCCTAAGTGGAGGGGCTGTCAGGACAAGCACACACTCATGTTTGGAAGAATAACAGTGGCTCTTCCAACCTGAGGTAGATGGGGCAGTAGCTCAGCCCTCTGGCACTCACTTCATCTGTCACTAAATGAAGAATGGTCACTGCTAAGGGTGACATGATAGTGACTGGGAATCTCTGATTGCTGGTACTTCCCAACTCAGGAATTTTGTAGGAGGGGCCCCCACTGGGGTCTTCGTGATGTGAACCAAGGGTTAGCTAATGACTATTAGGACCCTGACCTGGCACTAACCATCTTTGTTGGCGTCCCTCTTGCCTCCAATCTGGAGAGGCACTGAGAATCAGGCAGAAATCTACCTTGTACCAAATGATTTGTAAAACAAACATGGCACACAGCTATCAACATGGCCTTCTCAAGAGCTGAGGAAATCATACTGAAGGATCAGAGTTCAAAATGAAGAATCAGAGACCTAGAGGGAGTCCTGCAATAAAACTGTTCACAGAGAGCCATGGCTCAGCCTAGAGCTCACTGCACTTGATAAATGCGGGCTACATTCAATGAGATGGAAGGAGAGTGTCTCTCGTGCCATCATGCTATTGATAAAATGACGGTGGATTTTAGAGGGCATAGCCATATTTGTCACACAGCATTGTGACTGGCTTACCTTTTGTTAGATGCAGTGAATTATCAAATCTGAGGAGTAGTGAGAATTTGTAGCAGTTGGTCAAAAGTATAGGTGGCCTGGAACCCCCAGCACCTGCGGCTAGTGTCTGCAGTAAAAGGAGTCATGTGGAGAACTGAGCCCTTCACCTGAAAAAGCTGGCCCAACTCCACGTAGTTAGCAACAGAATTACATTGCAGCTTCTGGAGACTCTGTAGGCAGCTTGGTGAGAAAGACAGATGCAGACTCTGGCCTTCTCAAGGCTTAGAGTCCAGCCAAAATGGTAGACACTGACTAAGTAATTACTGTGGGGGGCCTTTATTGACATGACTTCTAGATTGTAGGGAGACCTATGGCAGAAGGATCCTCTGGCACCTACAGACATCAGGGACTAGCCTATTTCTTACTCATCTATCTTTTGGATGATGACTTAGGATGGTGACTTGGACATCACAAGTACTCAATAAACTATTCCTAATTTAAACCAATGGAATATGACAGGACTTCAGTCTCACTTGCCCAGGTAGGTCATGCCACCTAGAAACCAGAAATATTCCTAGTCTGAGAGCTGTTCTCTAGATAGATAGATTGATAGATATCCCTCTCTCTCTCATCAGAGAGAAATATTCTTACTTTGGGGAGAAACAATCCTCCTCCTTCTTTAATCAAAAGGCTGACTATATTTTTCTATAATAACAAGAGCAGTCTGGACAAAAGGGGAGAGAAGAGAGAACAAGGGGAGAAGAAGAGAGAATTGGGGCCAGAATTCTTGCCATAATGCTCCAGGCAGGCCTTACAATGTGATCCAGTTAGCACTCGAGATGAAACCTGCTTGCCACTCCTGGCAGCATAAATAGACTAGTAGAAATAAAATTTATCATCATATATCTAAGGATTGAGCACCTCCCACATACCAGGCATGGTTCTATAACAACAATTAACATTTTCCTAAATGAGTCTTCCAGGAAGATTACTCCTCACCCTAGTAGGTGGCAGAGCTGGGGGGAGAAATGCTGTCCCTGGGGGGCTGATCTATGGTTTCCCCAAAGTCCAAGATCCTCTCTGAGTCTCCATTCTTTTTTTTGCAGTGTTTTTTGCCAGGGCCGTGTTTTAACCTGCCATCTCTGGTATATGTGGCCGGTGCCCTACTCCTTTGAGCCACATTCACCACCCTGAGTCTCCATTCTTTATCTGTAAAATGGAACTCAAAACCAAATTCAAGGTCACACAACAGCCAATAAGGGAGCCAGGACTTGGCTCAGACAATGTCCTCTGAGCCCAGAGATCTTTCCTGCACAGCATAGCCCACACTCTCCAAATCATCGCAGTCTTTTGCCAAGTGAATAAATGGCAAAAATAAATGGCAAAATCAATGAATGAAGTGAGAGTAAAGAAAAACTTTAAAGAAAAAGTACCCTCAAATACCCCATGGCCATTGATTAAATGAGAATATAGAGATGGGTCAATAAAGTCGCTAGACCTAGTTTTACATTTTTAATGGGGAAGAACAGAAGGGAGAAGCTTTCACAGAGTCCATAAAACCTCCCTTTTGTGGAGATGGCAAATCTGAACACATACAACCTCACTATGAAGTCCAGACTTACCATGGCTACCTCAGAGCCCAGAACAAGGGGAAAGCTGAAGTGCAAGGACATGACCCCTATGAAAAAATAAAATTCATGGGGTCATTAATAATTAGGAACCTAAGCCATCTTGGGTCTAAGGACTCTAAGATACACAGTTTAACTGCACAACAGACTGCCCTCCAGTGGCCAAGGCTTATATACTTCCAATAGCTTCCAGTAAAGTATAGGTACTTTAGAAATCGAATAATTCTTTTTTTTTTTTTTTTTTTTTACCATTTTTTCCCCTTTTATTAAATCATATGTGCATAGATCTTGAATACATTTATGCCTTTGTGGGATTCAACGTGTTGATTTTTTGTATAAATTGGAGTGCTCACATCCAACTAATCAACATAGCTTTCACCTCATTTACTTAATCACTGTGTTAAAACATTTGTGTTCTATACTTGATAGACTTGATCTGTACTCTTGCAATATGCTCCATAGGTGTGGTCCCACCATTTACCTCCCTCTGTCAAACCACCCACTTCCTCTCATTTCTCTGCCCTTCCCTCCTTTATCCTGGGCTATAGTTGTGATTCATCTTTCATATGAAAATGTGAGTGATCCTCTACTAGGTGTATACCCAAAAGACCAAAAATCACTTTGCAACAAAGATATTTGTACCAGATTGTTCATTGCAGCTCAATTCAGAATTGCCAAGTCAATGTGCCCATCAATCCATGAATAGATTAATAAATTGTGGTATATGTATACCATGGAATACTATGCAGCATTAAAAAAAGATGGAGACTTTACCTCTTTTATGTTTACATGGATGGAGCTGGAAAATATTCTTCTTAATAAAGTATCTCAAGAATGGAAAAAATATATCCAATGTACTCAATATTACTGTGAAACCAATTTATAATAACTCACACTGTTTTTTTTTTTTTGCAGTTTTTGGCCTGGGCCAGGTTTGAACCCACCACCTCTGGAATATAAGGTCAGCACCCTACTCCTTTGAGCCACAAGTGCAGCACACTCACATTTTTTTTTTTTTGAGACAGAGTGTCCCTATGTTGCCCTCAGTAGAGTGCCATGGTGTCACAGCTCATAGCAAACTCTTGGGCTTAAGCAATTCTCTTGCCTCAGCCTCCCAAGTAGCTGAGACTACAAACGTCTGCCACAACACCCGGCTATTTTTTGGTTGTAGTTGTCATTGTTTGGCAGGCTGAGGCTGGATTTGAACCCACCAGCTCCAGTGTATGTGGCTGGCACCCTAGCCACTGAGCTACAGGTGCCAAGCTGAAACTGAACAATTCTTAATACAGTTTCAGTTCAACTGAATATAATACAATAATGGTAGGGGAAATAGCCAAAAAAACATAGGAGTAGAAAAATCAAAACACTGTGTTTTCAAGCATATTTGATCACTGAAATAGAGGCAATATTAAGACAAATGAAAAAATGTATATCTAGACTGTGGATTAGATAATAGTATCAATAATATCATGCTAATGTCAAATTTCCTAATTTTAGCCAGGTGCACTAGTACGCACCTGTAATCCCAGCACTCTGGGAGTCCAAGGCAGGAGGATCTCTTGCGCTTAGGAGTTCAAAACCAGCCTGAGCAAGAGCAAAATCCCATCTCTACTAAAAATAGAAAAACTTCATAGATAGAATGGTGGGTGTCAGCAGTCCTGACTACTCAGGAGGCTGAAGTGGGAGAAGCATTTGAGCCCAGGAGTTTGACATTACAGTGAACTATGATGACATCACTGCCTTCTCACTGCACTCTAGCCAGGGTGACAAAGCAAGACTCTGCCTCAAAAACACACACAGAACAATTGTCCTGATTTTGATAATAATAGTGTGGTTTCCAAAGGGAATATGCTTGATCTTAGAAAATACACACTCAAGTATTTAATAATAATCGTGTGTAGGATCTCTAATTTACTGAGAGAGAAGGAAAAAGTCAATAAGCCAAAACGTGAACCTATGGAGATAGATAAGCAAATTAGATCATTATTTGCACTATACTTGAAATGTTTCTAAAAGTCGGAAATCATATTATCTTTTAAAAGTGCCCCAAACCCTCACAAATGATACAATGAATAAATCATAGTTGTTAAAGGAACATTGCCTGCCCCCAAAGAGACTTGGTCTGGCCAGCGCTATGCCTGAATCATGCTTTTCCTATCTTCTGCAGCCAAAACACAGGAAAAATCTCAGGCTGGTTGCATGCCAAGCATGAAAAGGTAACGTATCTTAAAATGTGAGTTCGATCACTATATTTAAATGAACCAACTCAACCCAGTTTCCCCAAGAGTTTATCCAAACACAGCTGGTGGAAAGAGTCACCTAATCAAAGTGGGAATCACAGTAATGGTTAACCCCTAGTTGCCTGTAAGGCACAAAGTCTACTGCAAACATGTACCAAAGGCGATTTCTTTGAAACTGTACAGCAATACCAGTATGTGTATGAATCTGTGTACTTTATGAGGAAGGAAAGAGAGAAAGAGAGCACATCTATTACGGGCTATATGACAATGCTTATTTGGATGACAGTCAAGAAATGATATAAACAACCAGGTAAGCCCGCAGGGAAAATGACTGAAAGAAGAACACAGTCCACACGGCAGCAAACCCTTTCCCCAGGCCACACTATGGTGCCCAGCTGGAAGATGTAATCACATAACAACTGCACTTTACTTTCATTCTCAAAATACATTTTACTCAAGATTCTTTTTGCAGTTTATAAAAATATAAAGGATACCAACTGGGGAAAAGTTCAACTTCGAAAAATCTAGACTGAAATAAAAAGTTAATGTTTCTCCTCCCCCCACCAACAAAGACATAAATGAAAACAGGAAAGGGTTCTTCCTTAATGGATCTCAGTGATAAATACAGATACTGTCACTAACCTACTGGGATTTATGAAAATAATTTTGATTCTTGCATTAGAGAGGGATCTAGTACTGACATATTATAAAGTCTAATCAAATAACAAGGAAAAAAGTTTTAAAATGAACAATGTGATCAAATATAGACATTCTATTTAGACATAGTAAGTCAGCATAACAAGTAACCTAAAAAAAGGAAAAGGGAAAATAATTATTAAACAGATGGGTGGCAAAAAGAAAAGTTTGCTTTTTTTTTTTAAGGACAAAGCCTTAATCTGGAGCCAAGAAGAGATAAAGATAAACAAGAAGTTGCCCTCCACAGCCAAAGACCATAATACCCAGGAAATCAAATGAAATCGGTCTAAAAGACTGAGTGCAGTTAACATGAACTCAGCATCCTGATGCCAAACGAAACATTAAAGCAAGTTCCCTATTTTTAGGGCTTTGTATCTTGGTGGTTGTATAATGAATCAGGATGTGTCTTGGCAAACTCCCTGGCAGCCGGGAGGATATTTGTTTTTCTACCAAAAATAGTCGGAGTCTCCTAAAATGTGGAATGGACACAAAGTGACCAGAGCCCTTGAGGAATCTGGCTCAACCACTGAATCAGAAGAGATCAGTCAGGAGCCCACTGCTAAGGGCCTGACACCTTACCTGGTTACATAAGAGCCTTCGAGAACACAGGGATGGCCATTAAAAGATCAGGCAGCGTTTTGTCTGTGGTGCCTGTGGTGCCTGTGGTGTGTGAGACACCTTATACAGACCTTCTGAGAAAAACTGGGGATCCCAGACTTACCAGGCTATTGGAATGAAGCCCCTAGGTGGGGGTATAAGGTCAAGGCATCCCACAGCACAGGTCCCCTACCTGGGATCTGACAAATTCCTCCCACCACCACTGGAAAGATGTGAATTTCTTCTCCACACACACTTTTCCCCTTCTCTCCTGGGACCTCAGCATGGCCCAAACTATTTCACTTCTGCATCTGGGTATCTCCCAGCTCAATCTCCAGTGGTATGATCCTCCCTACAGCATCTTTCACTATTCTGTTCTCCAGTTCCCTCAACTACAAAATGAGAGGGCTGGATCCAGTGATCTCTGAGGTCCTTTCCAGTTCTATAGCTGGAATTACGATGAGCAATTCTGTATTCCAAACCCACAGAAATTAACTTCTGGCCCTTTATGTCTTGGCTGTGGGCACAAGTGATCAACATATTTTCATCTGGCCAAATCTCACCATGATGAGAGCCAAAGATGGACCAATAGTCTCCTCAATAGCTTTTAGGAAAGTCTGTAGCTCTGTTTCCATAATCTCATGCTTATGGGAATTCACTTTTATAACATAATCAGTCATATATAAACTGGAGCTTAGTTATAACACCATTGACAGAGAGAGGAGCCCTGTGCCAGGAGGAGCCTCCTTAGAGCTCATTCAATGCAGATGTGTTATTAAAAGACTGAAGAGTCTAACTTTCATAGATACTTTACCTGCTTAAAGAAGAATATGAAAACAGCTAACACTTGTTGGCGATTTACCATATGCCAGAATCCGTTCCAAGGTCTTTGCACAATTATCTCACTAACGTCTCCTCTCAACCCTAAACAATGGGTTATTATCCCCCGTGTACAATGGCAGAAGAGGAAACTGAGGCATGGAGAGCATAAATCACTTGCCCAACGACACTCAGAACTAGGATTTGAACCCAGGCAGTCTGGTTTCAGAGCTAGCATGCTTCCTAACAAGGTGTCACTTTAAATACAATTATAGCATGTGAGCAGTGCTAATTCCTTGAACTTCCAGCTTGCTTTTATGTAATGTTAAAAACTTTGTATTTGGAAACAATTACAAACATGTAAAGACGTTGCAGGAACAGCACATTTGAACCTCCCAAAAGTCAGTTGCTGGTGTTTTGCCTCATCACCCCTGTGAATGTTTTAGTGGAATTATGACCATCATAATCTGGAAGTCAGCATGGAAACACTACACCATCTCACCCGCAGACTCCATTTAGGTTCATCCGCTTGTCCCAGTAATGGCTTTTCTAGCAAAAGGATCCAGTTCTGAATCACTGGTTGCAGTTAACTGTCGTCACTATTTAACTTTCTTCACTCTGCAACATCCCCTTCAGCTCCCCTTGGAGAGGGGAGACCTTGGCATTTTTTAATGTGACAGCCTAGTTATTTTTTTTCTAGTTTATTTCAGTATATTATGGGGGTACATGCATATGTTTTGGTTACACAGTTTGCTTTGATAAATTTTAAGTCAAAGTTATAGGTGTTCCCCTCATCTAGAAAGTATGTAATGAACCCATTCACAATACCCATTGGGTAGAAATTTACCCTTCCCCTTCATCCCTTCCCTCCTCCCAAATTTCACTGAGTTTTGCTTCCCTATGAGCACATAGATATTGATCGACTAGTTCTAATTTAGTATTGAACACATGTGATTTGTTTTTTCCCATTCTTGCAATACTTAACTTAGGAGAATGATCTCTAATCCCATCCAGTTTTTTATGAAAGATACTAGGTCACCGTCTTTTTGTTATGGCTGAGTAGTACTCCATGGTATACATATACCACATTTTATTAATCCATTCATGCACTGATGGGCACTTGGACTGTTTCCACATGTTTGCACATTCAAGTGCAAGTGTCTTTTTAATAAAATGTTATTAAATAAATTATTTAATAAAATCTTTGTTTCCTTTAGGTAAATCTCTAATAGAGGATCACAGTAGGTCTATTTCAAGTTCTTTGAGGAACCACCATACTACTTTCCATAGAGATGGAATTACTTTAAATTCCCACCAACAGAGCGTGAGTATTCATTTCTCTCCACATCCACGTTTGCATCTGTTGTTTTGGGGCCTTGTGATGTAAGCCATTCCCACTGGGGTTAAGTGACATATCAATGTGGTTTTGATTTGCATTTTCCTGATGATTGGAGACATTGAGCATTTTTTCATTTGTTTCTTGGCTAGTTATTGTTGTTAATGACCTTCAACTTTAGTTCTTCTGATATATCCTCATTATTAGGTTCAAGTTGTCCATCTTTGGCAGGAATATCCCAAAAGTGATGTTATGTTCTTCTCCCTGTGCTTATTGGGTGTGTGTAATTTTGATTTGTCCCATTTCTAGTTATGTTAACGATAAACCTGGCAGACATACCAGACTAAATCACTTGTTTTTCTTTTGTAATTTACATATATTTCATAATAAGGAGACTGAATAAATATCCCATTCCTCAAAAACTTTAAAGTTGTTTGTTTGTTAATTAATTTACTTATTTATATTAATGTGGACTCATATTCTTGCTTTATTCATGGGGTTATAATCTGTTACCACCTTTTCCAATGCTGCGATTATCCTAGATTGGCCAGAGGGAGGCTCTTCCAGTGATCCTCTATGTCCTTTTGACATATCTTCATCATTCTTTGATTCTTAATTTTAGGCACAACATGATGATTGTAGGCTCATCCTGTATTTTGACTCCTCTGGTTCTGAAATCAGTCATTTCTCCAAGGAGCCCTGGTTTCTTTTAGTGAACAGTGGTATTTAGGAACCAATATCTGGGTACTCAGTGTGCTCATAGCAATTGATCTCTATTGCAATTCTCCCCTCCCCACTGTAGATAACTTTGTCACCCCTCTCAAGCTTCAATACCTCAAGATTCTGTAGACACCCTCCTCACCTCGCTTAGACTGCAATGTCCTGCCAGAGCCACGAAAGCATCCCACCCTATTCCCACAGTTCCTGCCTTCTCTGAACATTTAGCTAATACCAACCTTGCACAACCCAATCTAATGATCTTTTGGACTAAATTATATAAGAAGAACAAAGGAAAAGGATTTAACCTTTCAATGACTTCATTTGATAACTCTTTCAGGTTCACAGGAAAAAACACTAATGAGCTCCCACATTGTTTATTTCCATATTCTGTAATTTTCACTAAGATGCACCAGTGCCCACCATACCATTCTGGTGCATTAGCCTAGCCAATATCCAAAATATAATGGCAACACAGTCAGCAAAACTCACTGAAATAATTAAGAAAGTGCAGTGAAAGCTATGTTAACCAGTTTGTTGTATTTCAAATTGTATATAAAACCAACACATTGTACCCCATAAATGCATTAATGTACACAGCTACAATTTAATTAAAAAAATTCACAAAAGTAGCTGCTAGAAGACTTTTAAATATCAGAATCTACATGAGAGAAAAATCAATTCCTTCAGTGCCTTAAGAGCAAAATGTAGTGAAGCACAGTGTCCCTAACCTATTTTTCAGGGAAAAAAAAAAAAAAAACTTAGAATAAACACTTCAAGTCCAAAAATTTTTATTTAACATACTAATACAATGGTTTTATATGTAGTAATAGTGTGAGTAGAGGGGGAAAAACTGGTGTCCAAAAATATGGAAAATAGCACAGCCTGGGATTTGGAGTTGTTCAAATCAGAGCCAATGCACCTGTGCCACATAACAGCTGAATGACCTGGGGCAAGTCCCAGAACCTCTATGCACCTGGACTTCTCACTTGTAAAACAAAGAAGCATAGAAAAAGAACAACAATAAACACAAATTGCATCATTTTACTCCTCTGCTTTTAAAATCCCCCAAAAGCTTTCCATTCTCCAAATTCTTTCCCTAGGCCTTACGGACCTCCATGGTTCCAACTTTATTTCATGTTTACTCTCCTCATCAATACAGTCTGGTCACCCTGACTCAGTTCCTACCTTTTGAATATACCAAGCTCCTTTCCTCATTGGGTCTTTGCATTTGCTCTTTCTTCTGCCTGAAACACTCTTCTTATAACTCAAGTCTTAGCCCAAATGTCACCTCCTCAATTTAAAGCCATCTTCTTTAGCTCAGCCACCCTCCATCATACCAGCTTGTTTCATTGTCACCCTAGCACTTATTGCCATCTAAATGACAGTACCTATTAGCTTATATAACTATTGTCTATATAGTCTATTGTCTATATAACTATATGTCTGCACATAGTAGGTATGTATTAAAATCATATGCCAAAATGAATGAATAAATGAATGGCAGTTATTTTATATGGTTTTATGAGAATTAAATGAGATAAAGTAAAATATAGAAGCTGGTATGTAGCAGCCCGTGTGGCCTATGGCTAGGAGTGAGAGTTATAAGAAATATCTGGGAGGGAGGGGCAAGATGGCCAACAGGTACCAGCTCCAACAGAAGCTCTGGTCCAGAAGAAAGGATAAAGTCCAGAAAACACCCAACAAAGTCAAAGACTGAGAGTTCAGCCAAGAGAGAAGAGTGATACCAGCAGGACACCTCTGCGGAGGCAAGCTGTGACTCCTAGAAGGCAATCTATAGGTACATAATACACCCCAAAGGAAAAATGTCCATCCCCTCCCCTAAGAAAGTTGTGCTTTTCCTTTGTTTTCTCTTCAACTGCTCCTCTGAGTCTCCTACAGGCGATTGATAAACTGAGGACCTATTATCTCACTCCACAAGTGAGAGCTACCCATAGTGGGGTCTACTCCCTGGAGGGACCCTGCTGAGACTCTGAACACCCTCTCCCAGGCAGAAAAGTGGAACTGGTGAGTGCACTGCCATTTTGAGTTTCCAGTCCACCCTCCCCCGCTTACCAGCAGAGATAGTGAGAGAAGACCCAAGAGCAGCATCCCCCCACCACTGCGGGACCAAGCCCATGCCCCAGTCCTGCACCGGGAGAACTGCTTGAACCATGCTTGCTCTGCGCGGACCGATCCTTCCAGCCAGCTCATTCTGCACTCGGCTATCTCCTAGGCTGCCTTCCCCACTTTCTGGGGGATCGCTACCCGTGAGTGCCCAGGACTGAATCCTGCCAACCGGCAAACTGCCGTCCCCGCTTCCCAGGTGCCTGGCAGCTGACACCCAGGACTGAGCCCCACCCTCCAGCTGCTCATGTGGCCATGTTCCTTGCTTGGGGCGGGGCTTGGCAGAGGGCATTCAGGACTGAGTCCCGCCCGCCAGCTGCCTGTGTAGCCGCGGGCCACAGGGGCTTGGCCGCGAACACCCAGGACCCAGCCCAGCCCGCAGCTGCTTGCAAGGCCACCAGCCCTGCTTCCCTGGGGCTTGGTGACACACACCCAGGAGAGAACCAGGAGAATACACCAGCAGAACGGTTTTCGGGATGGTCTTGGAAAGGTGCAAATTCAGCATGGGGCGAATCAGCAGAAGAACTCTGGTAACCAGAACAACCAGAGATCAAACCCCCCAAAGAAAAATAGGGCAAATGCAATTGAAGATCCCTTCCACAAACAGATGTCTGAGATGTCAGAAATTGAGTTCAGAATCTGGATAGCAAATAAGATCAACAGAATGGAGGAAAGGAGAGAACTAGAATTTCAAATTATTCAAAAGCTGCCTCAAGAATTCAATAATTTCAAAGATAAAATGATCAAAGACTATGACATACTAAAGCAAGAGGTTGCAGCCTTCAAAGATTTGAAAAGTACAGTTGAAGGCCTCGTTCAGAGAATGGACCAGGCAGAAGAGAGGAGCTCTGACACTGAAGACAAAGATTTTGAACACGCCGAAACATCAAAGACCAAGACAAATGGAGAGCAAAAACAGATCACTTGCTCAGAGAGCTCTGGGATAATTTGAAGAAAATTAATATTCACCTTATAGGAATCCCTGAAGGTGACAAAGTTGCCTCACAAAACACAGAGGCTCTTCTGTATGAAATGATGAAAGAGAACATTCCAGACATGCCAAGAGATCCTGAAATTCAGATAGCAGACAGCTTCAGAACCCCAGCGTGACTCAACCTGAACAAGACATTCCCCAGGCACGTTATAATCAACTTCACTAAAGTTAACATGAAAAAGAAAATTCTGAAAGCAGCTAGATGCATGAAAACCTTAACTTACAAGGAGAAGAATATTAGAATGACTGCAGATCTCTCTGCTGATACCTTTCAAGCCAGAAGAGGGTGGTCGTCGACCTTCAATCTCCTCAAAAAAAATAACTTTCAACTCAGAATCTTGTATCCAGCTAAACTAAGTTTCATTTATGATGGAAAAATTAAATACTTTAACAACATTCACATGTTGAAGAAATTTGTCATAACTAAACCAGCCCTCCAGGACATTCTCAGACCTATCCTTCATAATGATCAGGGCAATCCTCCACCACATAAATAAATCCATCCAGAAAATTTTGATCAAAGTCCAATCTCCACAATGACAAAAGGATTAAAGATGCCCACTGGACTTTCAAAAAACTTGATACCCAAAATTATACCAGGATTATTAATATTCTCAATGAATGTGAATGGCTTAAATTGCCCTCTACAGAGGCACAGGCTGACTGACTGGATATAAAAACTCAGGCTAGATATCTGTTGCATACAAGGATCTCACCTTACTTTGAAAGACAAACAGACTCAGGGTGAAGGGATGGTCATCTATATTCCAGGCAAATAGAAAGCAGAAAAAAGCAGGTGTTGCAATTTTATTTTCAGATACAATAGGCTTTAAACCAACAAAAGTGAGCAAGGATAAAGTTGGTCACTTTATATTTGTTAAGCGTAATACTCAATATAATGAGATTTCAATTATCAATATTTATGTACCCAACCAGAATGCACCTCGATTTATAAGAGACACTCTAACAGACATGAGCAACCTGATTACTCCCAGCTCCATCATAGTTGGAGATTTTAATACTCCTTTGGCAGTGCTGGATAGATCCTCCAACAAGAAGCTTAGCAAAGAAATCTTGGATCTAAACCTAACCAGCATTTGGATTTAATGGATATCTATAGAAAATTTCACCCTAATAAAACTGAGTACACATTTTACTCATCAGCCCATGGAACATACTCCAAAATAGACCACATTCTAGGTCACAAGTCTAAACTCAGCAAATTTAAAAGAGTAGAAATTATCCCTTGCATCTTCTCAGACCACCACGGAATAAAAGCTGAACTCAGAAACAACAGTAACTCACAGACTCAAACAAAACCATGGAAGCTAAATAACCTCATGCTTAATGACACTTGGGTCAAAGACGAGATCAAGAAGGAAATTATCAAATTCTTGGAACTAAACAACAATGAAGAGACGAGTTATCACAACCTCTGGGATACTGCAAAGGCAGTCCTAAGAGGGAAATTTATCGCATTGCAAGCCTTCCTCAAGAAAACGGAAAGAGAAGAAGTTAACAACTTAATGGGACATCTCAAGCAACTGGAAAAAGAAGAACACTCCAATCCAAAACCTAGCAGAAGAAGAGAAATAACCAAAATTAGAGCAGAATTAAATGAAATTGAAAACAGAAGGATTATACAACAGATTAACAAATCAAAAAGTTGGTTTTATGAAAGGGTCAACAAAACAGATAAGCTGTTGGCCAACCTAACCAAGAAAAAAAGAGCTAAATCACTAATTTCATCAATCATAAATGGTAAAGATGAAATTACAACAGACCCCTCAGAAATTCAAGAAATCCTCCATGAATACTACAAGAAACTTTACTCTCAGAAATATGAAAATCTGAAGGAAATCGACCAATACTTGGAAGCATGCCACCTTCTGAGACTTAATCAGAACCAAGTGGAAATATTGAACAGGCCTATATCAAGCTCTGAAATAGTATCAACTATACAAAATCTCCCTAAAAAGAAAAGCCCACGACCAGATGACTTCACATCAGAATTCTACCAAACTTTTACAAAGGAACTAATACCTATACTACTTAACCTTTTCCAAAATATAAAAAAGACAGAATACTACCTAACACATTCTATGAAGCAAGCATCACTTGATCCCCAAACCAGGAAAAGACCCAACAAGAAAAGAAAATTATAGACCAATATCTTTAATGAATATTGATGCAAAAATATTCAATAAGATCCTAACAGAATCCAACAACACATCAAACAAATTATACACCATGACCAAGTGGGTTTTATTCCAGGATCTCAAAGCTGGTTCAACATACATAAATATAAACGTAATTCATCACATAAACAAATTAAAAAATAAAGACCATATGATCCTCTCAGTTGACACAGAAAAACCTTTTGACAACATCCAGCATCCATTCATGATTAGAACACTTAAGAGAATTGGCATAGAAGGGACTTTTCTTAAATTGATAGAGGCCATCTACAGCAAATCTACAGCCAATATAGTATTGAATGGAATTAAATTGAAATCATTTCCACTCAGATCAGGAACCAGGCAAGGTTGTCCATTGTCCCCATTACTCTTTAACATTGTAATGGAAGTTTTAGCCATCACAATTAGGGAAGAAAAGGCAATCAAGGATATTCACATAGAATCAGAAGAGATCAAACTTTCACCCTTCACAGATGACATAATTGTATTCCTGGAAAACAACTGGACTCTACTACAAAACTCGTAGAAGTGATCAGAATACAGCAGTGTCTCAGGTTACAAAACCAACACCCATAAGTCAGTAGCCTTTATATATACCAACAATAGTCAAGTTGAAAAGACAGTTAAGAACTCTATTCCATTCACATTAGTGCCAAAGAAGATGAAATATTTGGGAGTTTACCTAACAAAGGACATGAAAGATCTCTATAAAGAGAATTATGAAACTCTAAGAAAAGAAATAGCTGAAAATACTAACAAATGGAAAACCATACCTTGCTCATGGCTGGGAAAAATTAACATTGTTAAAATGTCTATACTACCTAAAAAATATATAATTTTAATGCAATCCCTATTAAAGTTCCATTGTCATACTTTAAAGATCTCAAAAAAATAATACTTCATTTTATATGGAACCAGAAAAAACCTCGATTAGCTAAGACATTACTCAGAAACAAAAACAAAGCAGGAGGAATCATGCTACCAGACATCAGACTATACTATAAATCCATTGTGATCAAAACAGCATAGTATTGGCACAAAAACAGAGAGGTAGATGCATGGAACAGAATAGAGAACCAAGAGATGAACCCAGCTACTTACCTCTATGTGATCTTTGACAAGCCACTTAAAAACACTGAGTGGGGAAAAGATTCCCTATTTAACAAATGGTGTTGGATAAACTAGCTGGCCACCTGCAGAAGACTGAAAGTGGATCCACACTTGTCACCACTAAGATGGACTCTTACTGGATTAAAGATTTAAATTTAAGACATGAAACTATAAAAACACTAGAAGAAAGTATAGGGGAACTCTTGAAGAAGTTGGCCTGGGCAAATATTTTATGAAGAGGACCCCCTGGACAATTGAAGGAACATCAAAAATATACTACTGGGACCTCCTCAAATTAAAAAGCTTCTGCACAGCAAAGAACACAGTAAGAAAAGCAAGCAGACAGCCCTCAGAATGGGAAAAGATATTTGCTGGTTATGTTTCCAACAAAGGTTTAATAACTAGAATCCACAGAGAACTCAAACGTATTAGCAAGAAGAGAACAAGTGATCCCATCTCAGGGTGGGCAAGGGACTTAAACAGAAACTTCTCTGAAGAAGACAGACACATGGTCTACAGATAAATGACAAAATGCTTACCATCCTTAATCATCAGAGAAATGCAAATCAAAACTACTTTGAGATATCATAACACCAGTAAGATTAGCCTATATCACAAAATCCCAAAATCAAAGATGCTGGCAGGGTTGTCGAGAAAAGGGAACACTTCTACACTGCTAGTGGGAATGCAAACTAATACGTCCCTTTTGGAAAGTCATCTGGAGAACACTTAGAGAACTAAAAATTGATCTGCCATTTGATCCTATAATTCCTCTGCTAGGTATATATCAAGAAGACCAAAAATCACGCTACAATACAGACATTTGTACCAGAATGTTCATTGCAGCCCGATTTATAATTGCTAGGTCATGGAAGAAGCCCAAGTGCCCATCGACTCATGAATGGATCAATAAATTGTGGTATATGTACACCATGGAATACTATGCAGCCATAAAGAAAGATGAAGACTTTACCTCCTTCATGTTTACATGGATGGAGCTGGAAAATATTCTTCTTAGCAAAGTATCTCAAGAACGGAAGAAAAAGTATCCATTGTACTCAGCCCTATTATGAAACTAACTGTTAGCCATCATAGGGAATCTATAACCCAATTTTTGTCCAAAAATATGGGAAAACGGGAGACAGAGGAGAGGGGAAGGGGGGAGGATGGGTGAAGGGAGGGGGATTGCAGGGATGATGCCTATGATTTATCTTATAAGGGGACATGTGAATCTTTCTAAATGTGGATTATAAATGTCTTAACACAACAACTATGAGAATGACATGAAGGCTACGTTGGCCAACAGGATGGAAGTATTTCAAATTATATATGGAAACAACACACTGTACCCCATGATAGCATTAATGTGCACAAACATGATTTAACAATAAAAAAAAAGAAATATTTGTATAGCTCAATAATGGAACATCTTGGTGAAAAGGGCATGGAGAGGGATTTAGCTCTCCCAATAAGCATGAGAGCTCATGAGATGAGAGCATTGGTGAATTGGCAGTCTCTACACCTGCGGGGTTGAGGCATGAGATCAGCCTTATATTAGGCTGGAAGAGAAGGCAGTGAGGAGCATGTGCATTCTATCACAGGCTCGATTACTCTGACTCTGTCTCCTCTCCTGCCTGCAGAACGCCAGCACAGCATCTCTGTGCTGAAGATTACCAAGCTCTACTAAAGACTAAGATCTATCTATTCTAAGACTGCTTTACTCTCTCAAAGACTATGTCTCTCTCTCTCTCTCCTGTTAAAGTAGATAGTCCTCAGGCACCTAAGAGAAATTGTTCCCGAGCAAGGTAGCTTAGCAGTCCACATCAGGAACCTAGTTAAGCCGGCCAGTCCTGGGCCCTGATAAGTGGTGTCAGGAGTGGGATGTGACACTGGTACATGGTAAATCGATAATTTTAGTATAATAAACAGTATCAAGGAACCTGAGTTTGAGTCTTTTCTCTATCTCCAGCTAGCATGATGATTTTAGGCAAACCATAAAATTATCTGAGTCTAGTCTATCTTTCTCATCTACAAATCCCACCAGGTGACTTAGGATATTTCTCAGATCTTTTATAGGAATAATGTTCAATACTTTTGCCTATCTCGTAGTCCAATGATAAATTAACGCTTTATTGGTAAAAACTGAACTACTGTTACCTTAGCAGAATTTAAAAAGGCTGATTGTGGTATTACTTCAGGATTCCAGTGCCTATTTGCTAATTATACTTTCAGCTCAAGTTTACAAAACAGTTTCTAGTCAACTCCATAGACTCCCGGCATTTCCACTGTCAACTCTCAACTCTCACCTCTCACCATTACCCCAATTTCCAAAGACAAAACAGAGGCTGGCATTAGCTTAACAGTCATTTGGCTTGGGCAATAGAGAAATATTTGTCAAAACAATCCCAGGAAATCTCAGAAAGAGCAGTAAAATTTGGCTTTTCACCTAGATATACTTAGTAAAATTTCTAGACCCTGGATGAAAATGTGCGGACCTGGAGACATCAATTGATCTCCAAAGAGAGAGTTTCTAAAAACGCTATTAAAGCAAATAACCTAACTGTGGCTCATACATTTTAGTATTTCAAAAAAAAAAATGCAGAAGTTTATACCTCATCACTCAAAACCCCATAATAGTCTCCTCAATGACACTGAACTCAATGACTTAGCAATCATTCACCTTTAAAAAATGATTCCTGGGCAACAAGGTTGAAAACAAAATCATGTGTCTTATAGACAAAGCAGTGTCATGGCAGAGTCTGACAAACTCAAGTTGGGAGTGTGCATTCATCTTTTTATGTGTACCTTGCTAGTCTAACACAATGTATGAGCTACCTATAGCAGAAACAAATATGAAAGAAACAGGATAAACATCTCATCCATTCAGTTTCCTCTCATTCCTTGATTTGCTTGAGCCAGTCAGGCCAATCTGGCTGGTGGCCAGTGTAGAAATCAGCTTCAATCAAATTACTTTTGGTGTTCCCAACAGTCTGCTTCCTTTACCCCTTTCTTCTGTAACAGGTTACAAAATGAGGGGCTGAAAAGGTTGAGACTCAGAGCCTTGCTTTTCAAAGTCCCTAGACCAGTTAGCAATGGCATCACCTGGGAGCTTGCTGGATATGCAAAATCTCAAACACTTCTCCAGATTTACAGTCAGAATATGCATTTGTAAGATCCGCAGGGAACTGACATACTAACTACACTAAAGTTTGAGAGAAGCACTAAGTTATAATAATGCCTTTGAGGTATTCCAACTTATTCCTATTAATTTAGAATAAAGGGAAATAGATTCTTAGGCTTGTCATAGAATAATAACTTATAATTGGCCCTACAGGTTTCTTTGAGCTATCATTTTGGTCTTAGAATTTACTTTTACTTTTTATTTAATAGAATTTCTCATAATCCTGGGGCAGGTTAAAAAAAAAAAAAAACCAGATGTATTGAAAAATATCAGTAGTGTGCTAGTAAATTGGCCTTATGGAGGGGAAAAGTCCTGAGTCACACCTTTTGCCAGTTTCGACATTATAAATATTCCCACACAGTGTTTTCAGGCTACCAATGGCTTAATAATGGGCATGCAAGACTCCTGGACATTTGATATTCAGCTCTTGTAAGCTTTTATGAACTACTCCATCACACCATTGAAAGACCCTCAAAAAGGAAACCTCTTTTCAAATATGGCCACTCCTCACTCAAGCCTATTCATGACACTTTCTTAACATACTTTCATTACGCCTCACCTCTGCTCTAGAACCTAAGAAACTTCCCTATTATTCATTATTGAGCACAAATATCTAACCTCCTTTTCCTGTTTTTTAAGATTCTTTCTCATCTCATGACACTCTACTTGTCCCGTTTCATTTTCTTGATCTCCTTAACATGCACAACATTTCCTGCCTCTGTTTCCTGCAACCTATCAATTCTTGAGGTCATAATGAAGGAAGCATGTTACTCCACTTGTTGCTTGAATCACTTCCAATCCTGGAAAGCACAGCTGCTGTAGGATGGAACTAGCACTGCAAATGGCAGAAGGAAGGATAGAAAGAATCTTGGTGTTGCCAATACATTTGAGTTGCTGGATCAATCTTCTCTGAAGCTTCCCCTTCTTAGGATCTTTCTATTACATAAATCAGTAAATACCAGGTTTTATAACTGCAACTGAAAGTAAAACTAAGAATGGGCCTAGAAGGAAAGATGGGACAAGCAACATCACTATGAACTCGGATGAGGCCATCTCAAACATAGCCTATCAGCAAACCCAGAAAAAGAGAAAGATCTAGAAATATATCACTAAGAAGTTGACTGTGATAATAATCTCATTGAATCATAGGTATGGAGAGGATATTAATGGTTTTATAATTCCACTCCTCCCAAAGGACTCTACCATAGGTAACTACCAGCCTCTCAGAAGCGAATAAGAGCGTATAAGAATTCATGTCCTTCAAGGGAATATATGGTATTATTTTTAAATTCTTTGAAATTAGTTAAAATATTTCTTCCTGTAGTTTCTAGTCACTAGTCTTAATTTTTTTCTCTTAAGCCACACATAAGCTCTTGAGACACAGGTTTTATAAATACCAATCATGACTCTCTTCTAACCGCCTATTCTCAAGTTTCCAAACCTCTTACCACCTCTCATCTAGGAATAGAAGGACAAAGCCCAGTGCTGTGCCTCTGGACATATCCTCCTCTTTGACATTAGCTGGCATTCATCTACTTTCTTTGCATAAAAGGTTACAGTCTGTTACAAATCTAAATTTGTATTTTAGCTTGACCACAAGTATATAGTATTAGTTAAAGTAACACCAGTTTCTGTAATCAACAATTCTCCAAATTTTACTTGCTTTACCCAGTAGAAGTTAATTTTGCCCTTACATAGATTTAAAAGCAAGGTTCTAATTAGTGATGATTCAGGGTCCCAGGATCCTTCCTTCTGAGGCTCCAGCAACTTCACAGCCTTGTTTCCAAAGCAGAGTGAGGATCTGGTACAAGGTGTGGTTATGGGACAAGTCTGGAAGTAGTGCACATCACTTGTGTTCATATGGGCATTTTATTGGCCATCATCCAGTGATGTGCCATACCTAACCAAAATCACATGGCTGAGAAATGTGTTTAGCTGTATGGTCAGAGGAAAAGGATGTAAGTTCGGTGAAGAGTGAGCCAATTCCTTCCACAAATACCACATTAAAATGTCTAAACATTTGTCTAAATGTCTAAACATTTACAGAAATCTAAATTACCCATAGAGATAGTCAAGGATTTGCCTAATTTTGAAACAGAAGAGTGGTGTCCCACAGGAAAATAGGCCTAGCAACACTTTCTTTCTATTTCATAAAAATAGAAACTTTTTTCGCACAGAATGGGGAACACCTGAGAAAGAGTGACTCCAGAAGTTTTCCCAAGAAGTGTTTTAGGAACATCCACTCCCCACTGAGCATAATAACAGAGCAATCATAGGTTGAAAGTAAAAACACTTTTATCTTTAAAAAGATTTTTTGATGCCTGAATTATTTTGTAGAAAATAGCAATACTGTGCCATGCTATTTTCACATTATTCATATTTATTTTTTACTTTTAAAATGAAATAGATCAAAAAGGATAAACTGATAGACTTGACTAGGTAAAAATAAAAACTTCTTATGTCAATAAATAGCATAAAAATTAGGAAAATTTTTGGAATGTTTAAGACAAAAAACTAACATCCCTAAAATATAAAGAACACTTGGAAATAATAAAAAATATTCTGATAAAAAGAAAAATTATTAGATAATCCAGAAAATATAAAGTATCGATAAAATAAGATAGTTTGATTCAATAATCATCAAAGAAAAAAGAGAGAAAAGTGACCTACTTTTTACTTATCAAGTTGGCAAACCTTTTTTTAAAGGTTAGTATCCCAGTTGACATGAATGTGGCAAACCTCTCATTTTCATCTAGAACCGTTTGACATGGGTCTGAAGAGACTTAAACCTACTTTCTGATCCACAAATTTTGTATCCAAGAATCACCCTTCATGAAATAATCTGAGAACATCACAGAGATTCATGAGTCAGGGTGTTCACCACAGCATCATTTTTAATGATGACGATGAAAATAGCCAATATGTCAAAAAATACTTAGATAAATCATAGCACATTTACACAAGATAATACAATGTGCCCACTAAAAGTCACACTTTTGAAAAATACTTAATGACATGAAATACTGTTCTATGGGGAAACAGTATACACAAAATACTATGTACTATATGATCCTAATTTTATAGGATATAAAAAGTGTGTGTGTGCGCGACCGTATATACTATGTTTGCGATAACAAGGAGTTGGAATGTTTAAAGAAGGGAAAAGAACTAGACCTTTCAAAACAGCTGCTGAAAGATTTTGAAACAAACTAAATTGAAATAATTTCTATTTTTTACCTATTGCTGATAACATAGGACTTACTATACCCTTCAAACCTTATAATTTTAGTAACTGATTCATGAACAATGTTATAAACCACAACAGAAACTGCTAATAAAGTATACTGAATGCAGGCAGCACCTGTGGCTCAAAGGAGTAGGGTGCTGGCCCCATGTACCACTGGTGGCAAGTTCAAATCCCGCCCCGGCCAAAAACTGCAAAAAAAAAGTATGCTGAATTCTCATTTCTCCAAGAGGAGGGGAGCAAACAGCATGATATAATTGAAAGAAATTTTAAAGATACAAGGACTCTTATTAGGGAACACTTAAGTGCATCTTCACCACATTTTGATGTTAAAACAATATATTAATAACTCCAAGATGATTTCCCCTTTTAGTGAGGATGTCTCTTCCTGGAGACCTCTTGTCTGAATGGGCCAACAATCCCAGGAGCAGTCAGATGGGTTACTGCCCATTTGCAAAGGAGGAGGTGGAAAGTTGCATCATGTGGGCCCCCACAGTGGTGCTGCTAAAAGCAGAATACAGCCTTCCAGTGTCAGGGTCTGCCCACCAGCAGGCCACCCAGAAGCTGAGGGGGATTATCAATGCCAGTGAGGGACATGGGAAGAGGCCCCCGTACCACCACCCACAAGGGAGCTCAGTGTGGGGCTTCTTCTCTCCCAGCCTCACTCCCTCGGACTCTCCACTCCAAAACAGGCTCAGCATTAGGGTTACTACTCATCGACATATCTCTTACAGTCTACACACACACACACACACATGCACACGTCATGCATTCTCACAAAACCATCTTCAAGCAAGACCCCTCTGCCGAGGCAGGTTGGCCAGGGGAGTTCCAGCCTCAGCAACCTCCCCTCTGACAAATTGTGCAGTATCAATCCAGATCACCATCAAGAGAATAAGTTAAGGGTTTTTAAGGGAAGTGGGATAAAGAGGGTCACCTATTAAGTGGCCTTATGCAGATCTGCCCGTCGCTTTAAGCTCTGTATAAGTTTTGGAGAATAGATGGCCACTGTTCCCTCCTCATCTATGGACCTCCAAGTTTCCCCAAGCCCCCAATTCTCCAGTAGGCATTTTCTTTATATCTACTATGTGTAAAAGTCACTACTCCAGTGGGTCTGCCCAGAATACAGTTTTGCTTCCAGCTGAGGAAATCACAAAAGCTAGAAACAAATGGCCAACAACTTCCGAGGACAGTTCATCTTGCTTAAAAGAAAAAGAAAAATAGATTTAAGCTCCACCTCTCCAAGCACCCTGTAGCTTAGGGCAACCTCTCTGGATCAAACAAGGAGATCAATATGTAATTTTTGTGACAAATAGATTTTTCCAGGCAGGAATTTCATCGTCTAGTACTAAGGTCATCTCTAAACAAAGGTCATCTATTTGAAGTCAGTGATTGAGATCAAGGCACAGCCTAGAAGGCTTTGCTTTTGGAATTCAGTGTTTGGTCCCTAAGATGGGTCAAAATGCCACCTGCCTCACAGGAGGCTGTGGAGAAGCTGTGATACAAGGCCAGCACTGTTATGACACAGAACTGGCACAAGGGAAGTGCTCGGAGAATTTCCTGTCTTATTCTTCAAGCCTGCCATCTAGCCACCCCCTTCCTCCAAATCCTGCATACCCCTTTCATGGTTAAAAAAGAAAAAAAAAAAGCATGAGTCCAAATGGCACGTGCACGCTTCACATTGTGCTCTTCAAATTCTAGCAGTGAATTTATTTCTCCTTCAAATAAAATCTCAGCAAAACCCTAAAATGTAAAATCAAGCAAAGTGATGAATATGTTCCTGAAGTGCCTGTCTGAAGCTCCATTGCCTGGTGAAAACATACCTGTTACATGATACAATCCACAAGCATCTTTGCAGACCCCAGGGTGATTTAGACTCCAGACCTGAATAAATGGTGATTAGATTCTATGTGTTCACAGGCGGACAAGCAGGTTGGAGCTTTCTTCGGCTCAGTCATTTAAACCACCTTGGAATTTGGCAACAGGGGATTTCTCTGCAAGTAAGGAAACCCTCCAGGGCAAAGCTGAGCACACCACCTGTCTCCATTAGATCTGGTGACATACAGAACCATTTGTTCCCTGCAGTTCTCAGCACAAAGCTAAGGATATTTTTAATTAAAAAAAATATGGTGCCATTTAAGTGATGTCTCCATTTTTATCTAACCTGAGCTCTTCTCTGCCCATTCTAGCATTCAGGAGCGAAATCTCCTGACTGTATAAGCTGGTGGATAGGCTGCTTAGAACAGAGAAAACAGAGAAATCTGTTTCTCTTATTAAAAATGATGTTCTCCTGTCTCTGAACAATCTCAGTCACGCTTGGTAATGATAATACTTTGTTATCCAACATAATTTTAAACTTTTCATAGCCCTTCAATATTTACTTCATTTGACTAAAAGAAATCCGAAAGATGACATAAGTTGGAGGAGGGTACCCATTATATCAATCAAATACGATCTTTTTAAACAACAACAAATGTAAAACCTAGGTCTTCTCACTTCCAGGCAGTTCTACTGGTGTGAGAGCTTGGGATGGCTTTTCCCCAGCAGAAAAGATCACTATTTCAAGGCAAACCTCAGAAAGACTTTTTAATTTCTTCCAGTGTGAAGCTTCATCGTGATAACTACCACCACATCATAGGTGACATTTCATTACGTTTTTTGATACATCTAGAATTTACCAAACCCTTTCATACACTAAATCATAGGAAATTACTGATATTTGGCTGGTTTTGACTTAGAAAAACAACAATTTCAAGTGATTTGACCTAGTAATTTCCCACTTTCAACTTTCTGTAGAATAAATAGGTCCAAGCCCTGAGATTTATTTCAGGTCTGGAAAATGTAGAAAGCATGAATAAATCCAAGAATGTGTGTGTGTGTGTGTGAGAGAGAGAGAGACAGAGACAGAGAGATAGAAAAAACAAAGCATACACTGTTTGGCCACTTAGGTCCAATCCCCAAAGTGCTCTCAAAATAAAACTACAAATGATAGTTATGAGGAGGAAGAGTGGGAAGAGGAGACAGATGCTGCTCTCTAAACATTAAGTAACTTGCCTGTACTTTGACTCTTAGTAACTTGATTTGTCCAGTCTCTGATTTATCCGTGTAGTAACTTAGCTACCACACACCATTTCTAAGCCCAAGTCCCTATTTATTCCAGTTTGTGCATTCCAGACACTTAGAATTCAGGTAATTATGACCTCTTTCATGCCTTTTACTTCTTAACAAGGAAAACTGTGTAGGTTTTATTCATTTATTTAACCTGCTTCTGATGGTTCCTATTTGTCCTTCCAACCTCTTTTCAGCCACATTGATCCTTTAATTGCATTATATATTATTGCACTGTGATAGTATTATAAAAAAAAAAAAATCTTTCCTCGCAAATTTTCCATCACTGCTACTGCCTGTTCCTTCCTAAAGAGCAGATTTCTATGAGATTTTAGAGTCTCAAAATGTTGTAGAACTTGTATGGCCCCAAATAGAAAAAGTTCTATCTACTCCCCAAAATAGATTTACCACTATATAGGATAAACATATTTTAGCAGTGTTACTTTATAGTTGTTATGTTTTCAGGGTTTGAAACTTAACATGTGATTTGACAGAAATGATGCCATTTCTAAGAAAGCATATCATAGAATTCTATTCTATCATTGTTGTACATATGAGAGACATGTTAGGATTGATTTTTTTAAACTCTGAAGAAGCCCATAAATCTACTAAGTTGGATCGAGTTTGCTTGTTACACTGCTGTTTGAATCTGCACCACCATCCCCACAAAGCAAAAAGTCATTTCCCTGAAGGGTTTGAGAGATGCTGCTATGGTTTAGATATAGTTTGTTCCCTCTGAAATTCATGTTGAGATTTGATTGCCAGTGTGGCAATGTTGGGAGGTGGGACTAATGGGAGGTATTGGGTCATGGGGAGAGATTCGTCATGAATAGAATAATGCCATCTCACAGGAGTAAGCTCCCACTCTCACAAGACTGGATTGATTAGTTGTTGTAAAGCAAGGTCCCTCCTTAGGTTCACCTCTTTGCACACACCTACCCACCTATCTGCTTCTGTGCCATTTCCTGATGCAGTACAAGAAGCCCAGAAGATACTGGTGCCATGCTATTGCAGCCATCAGATTCACAAGCTAAATAAACCTCTTTTCTTTAGAAATTACCCAGCCTTGGGTATTCTGTTACAGCAACACAAAACTGACTAAGTTAATACGAATCATGAGCCATCCACATCTACCATGGTCTTCAACTTTACTTTTGCTGTCTTTGCAGCATCACCTCTTCCCTCAAAGTATGAAGGTTACCTGATGGTCCAAGGAGGTACCAGGTGTGTAGTGGGCAACAACACAGTCTTGCCTCTGTTGATGACTGAAACGGCTTAACAAAAGACCCTGAGACCCCAACAGGACTGACTTGGGTTCCTGACTCTATTTTTCTTTAACTGGCTGCCCACCAAACCCAAATTATGCCATACCTTGCCTTCATCTTCTAGCTACCATGTATGAAAAAGTTGGAAAAGACATAGAAAATATGTAATGAATCCCAAAAATGTCATGCCATCTTCTGCACTCGGGAGGGTAGGCCTTCAGACTTGGGAAGAGATACAAATGGCCCTTCCGTGGATTCCCACAAAACCCTTTACAGGAATCCACTGATTCACTGGAGGTAGATACAGATGATGATAATGATCATGCTGATGAGGACAAAAACCAATGTGCAAATTAAAACTTCTACCTCTGGAAAACACTATCAATGTATACACATAAAAGTCCAACTCAAGGACTTGGAAAAAAATCAAGTGTTTCTAATGATGCCAGGCCCCGGGAGGGGCTGGTGAGAAGGCTGGGCCATGTCAGAGCCTAAGCCTTCCGGGCAGGCAGAGATGGGCTCCAGACTCTGGCCGGGCCATTCATCGGCTGCACTACATGCATATCTCAGTCTCTTACCTAAAAATGGGATAAAAATAACCACTTCAAAATACTGTTGTGAGGATTAAATGAGATAATCTACGTGCCACTCCAGCAATGTGTGAGCAAATATCTGTTCCCTTGTCTCCCTTCTTTTTTACAGGACAGCCTTGATGAGAATAACACAGATCAGAACCCCCTTTGCAACCTGAAGAGAATTTCTGCAGGAACGATGATGTTCGAAAACTAATGTGAAATCTGGTACTGAGTGAACTCAACTTCTCTCCAGAGGGTTTATCACTAAAGGCATATTTCAGTATCCTCAGTGCCTTCCATTTCATTGGAAGTTACTTTTTCCCAACCTAAATATGTAGTGTCAAAATATTTCAATATTAGTTATGGGGATAAACATATAATAAATGTTGAGATAAAGCTTGAAAGATAAGCAAACCCTTCTCCACAGTGAACAATGCTCCAGCTGGTGCAACCCAGCTGTCCTGAGCCAGGCTACAAGACTGGGATCCCAGAGTCTCCCAGCACTGCAGTAAGTGAGCTAGATCTGGGCTAAGGACCAGCTCTTAGCACACGGAGGCAGTATGTTCATTTGCAGTGGGAAGAGATAACAGCTGTAACTTCGAGAGCGAATGGATGAGAAATTAATAGGGATGGGGGCATATAAAGGGGCCCCAAAGCAGGAGAGACACAATGAGCAGCAGGCAGTGATGTGCAGGGTGAGGCCAGCACCGAGGCAGGGAATGTGAGGAGGAAAAGGGGCAGAGAGAAATCGTCTGTTCCAGACATGAGACCAGGGAAAATTGTTTTTGCAGATTTTCTTAGTGCTTACCCAATAGTCTTCTTCTCTTCCCAGATTCCATCCAGGACCCCACTTTGCATTTACTCATCACATCTCCTGGGACGTCTCTTGGTTCTTAGAGTTGCCTTATTTGGGGGATGACTTTCAGAGTTTTGAGGCATCTTAGACTAGGCATATTTATAGGATGGCCCTCTGTTGGGATTTGTTTTTCTTGAGATTAGACTGAGTTTGGGAGGTTAGGAAGAAAGACCACAGAGGTCAAGGGCCATTTGCACTACATCAGATCAAGGGCACGTATTCTGAACATAACTGATTACTGTGATCGCCTGGCTGAGATAGTGTTCAGGTTTCTCCACAACAGTTGTTTCTTCCCCTACCCCCATCTTTGCCATATTGTATTCTCTGGAAGGGAACCACCAAAAGGAAGTTGCAAACTCCACCCAAGGACTTGGGTATGCTCCCCAGGAGAATTTTTAAGAACAAAACTAATATTCAATCCTAAATAATCTGTATCTGCTGCCTCCCAACAGGTATCCCTGAATAACCGGGAATGTTCACTGCACACAAATGCCATGTGTGAAAATTGTTTGAGACAAACCAAGAAGGAGTTGGTTACCAGTTTACACAAGGCAGAGAGAAAAAGAGCCACATGTGTGACCAAGAGCTCTGGAGCAACCAGAAATCAGAGCAAGAGTGGCCATGAGACCCTAAGCTTCTAGGATTGCAGAGCACCAAGGACAGAGTTCGAGTCTCCTTTATTTATGTATCAAAGAACAAGATGACCTCAGGTAGCACCAGAGTTACAAATTCATCTGCAGTTCAAGTATTAATTGAACAGCTACCGTAAGACAGGCACTTACCAAATACCAAGATGGGAAAAGACACAGAGATGAATCAAATGCTCCTCTTTCTCTAAAGACCCTTAAGTAGTATAAATGCTACCTGCTTGATAGTTGTTCTAGTCTTATATTTCCTCAGTTCTTTCATCAGTTTATTATTCAAAAATCTCAGGGTCCCACAACAACTATGCCCCCCAAAATAGGTTCGGGCCTCCCTGCCCTCAATAATCTTCCCCAAAAGCCAACTCCATTTTTTAAAAAGTATTTGTTGATATAATTAATTGCCACTTTATAAATTTTCTGTACATTATAAATAAAAGCATCGTTAGAAAACTTTTCTAACTTTATGATCATAATACACAAGAAAACAGTGCTTGCTTTCTAAATTTAACCTTCAAAACAAGTCTGTGTCTTACTCCCCCCATCCAGCAAAAATATTACTGCTCCTAACCCCTTTCTTCATAAAAATGCTGCACTATCTCAAGTGACATAAGGGGTCAGTATATGAGTATGGCCCCTTGACAAATAAGGACATGCAAATGCAGAAAGGATGGGCAATTGCTCAAGCTTTGGATCTTGTGTAAGCCACACACACCACCAAGATTTGAACAGCACTAATCCTGCCTGCTTAACCATACCTCTCTCCAATTTTAATTATTTAATACCCTAATGTTTACATGGATAGCTTGTACACACAAGTTGATGCAAGCCCAAATGCAATGACCCTTTCTGCAATTTTTGTTGTGTTCAAAACAGCATAGGCAATATTAAAACAATTAATGACATGCTCCCGAGGGGTAACTGCTGTTCTAGAAATTACACTTGCATTCAGGGTGGAAACATCTATGGGAAAACACCTTAGCTGTGCCAGAAAGAACAGGAAATGGAAAATAGCACCTCTAGCCATAAGCTAGTGCTCATATTTTAAAATAAAACAAATATGCATCTATGTAAATGCTAAATATAAATACCCCACATACTAAATCGATGTGATTGACACATAAATGCCACAACACAGAACATTCGAACAAGAGGTAATCTTAACAAAAAGTTTTCAAATGCTTCTTAAGTCTTAGAACATTACATACAAATGAAATATTATAAAAATAAACTACTACTACTATAGTTGAGTGGATTAGCCCAGTGACTGGCCTTTCACCTTCCAACTCCCAGCTCAAAGGGGATCAAATAAACACTGAGAACAACTTCTTTAATCCAATTTCCTTATTTTACAAGACTACTTGAAAACATGCCACGATTAAAATAAAACTGTGTGTACTGGTGAGGGGTGTGTTACTCATAGCCCTAAGCTTCTTTCTTTACATTCCCAAAGTTTGTAACACCTGATATAGAAATGCTTCTCAAACTTGAGCATGCATAGGAATCACCTAGAGTTAAAACATGGAGTTCTGAGCCTTATTCCCAGAGATGCTGATTAAAAGGACTGCATATCTACCCAGCTTCCAGGTGCTACTGGTCACCTTGAGTGTCTCTGTACTAAAAGAAGGGCATACAGATACAGCCTTGCTCTATTGGAAAATGGGGGTGCCAAAAATATTTTTGCACCCAACAGAAAGATGCTTGCAAATACCTGCTGAACAAATTACTCAATTAGTGATACCTCTAGGTTTTTTTTTTTTTAGAAGGAGCCTCAGGCTATCCCCCTGGGTAGAGTGCCATGGCATCACAGCTCACAGCAACCTCCAACTCCTGGGCTCAAGCGAGTCTCCTGCCTCAGCCTCCCAAGTAGCTGGGACTACAGGCACCCGCCACAATGCCTGGCCATTTTTTAGTTGCAGCCATCATTGTTGTTTGGCAGGCCCAGGCTGGGGATTCGAACCCGCCAGCTCAGGGGTATGTGGCTGGCGCCTTAGCTGCTTGAGCCACAGGCGCTGAGCTGATACCTCTAGATTTTAAGGCTAGCAGCTGCCACTGAACAGCAGCTTGACCTTGGCAATACCCAAGGTCAAGGGTATTATTCCCTCATGTTAAGCCCCAACTTCTTGTTGACTAAATTATGCCAATAGGCGACATTGGCAATAGGTTAGGGAATGGGAGAATAGTGGAGTTGGTGTTTGTTTTCCCTAGTTTCTTCCCTGTCAAGATGCTATGAGTTAGCTATACTTTGTTCTCATTGTCACACCTCCTGCTAGGTGACTCACTGCTATCCTTCATAGGTTCCCATAATTCTCCATCTCTTGACCCATCAGGCCTAGAGAGAATAAAGGCTCCCAGCTGTAGCTAGTGGTGGGGTGCTGCACTCTCTCTTAGTAGTTCTATAAATCCTACCTTTACTTGCACAAGTCATCCCTTTGTTAAATTATCCTTGAATTATTTTACCAGTTTGAGAGTACCTGCCTCCTCCTGCCAGGATCCAGTCTCATACACAAGCATATCTCTCAGATTGTTTTCATGAGAGACCTGGGCTTGGGAACCCAAACCTCTTCTTGATCTCGATTTAGTAAAACTACCTACTCCTTCCCTATCTCACACAAAGATTGAAAGGTAAACAAATTTATTTGGAATCAGTTCATACTTTCAGAAAATTGAATGTTCATAAGCAAATTAATTGTAACATTTGTTTATGCAATGGCTTAAAATTTCAAAGCATTGGGTAGTATAGATATTTTAACAATATTGTTTCTTCCCAGCCATCAGCATGGTATGTTCTTCCATTTGTTGATATTTCTTTTCTCTACTATTTCTTTTCTCAGAGTTTCATACTCTGATCTATAGATTTAATGCAGTTCACATTAAAGCACCACTATCATATTTTGAAGAACTTGAAAAAACAGTTCTTCTATTCATAGGGAACCAGAAAAAAATCCCCAATAGCCAATCCAATTCTATAAAATAAAAACAATCTGGAGATATCACATTGCCATATTTCAAGTTATACTACAAGTCTGTAGTGATCAAAACAGCATGGTACTGGCATAAAAAAAAGAGACATAAAACTATGGAACAGAATCGAGAACCTAGAGATGAAATCAGGTTCATATCACCATCTGATCTCTGACAAACCAAACAAAAGCTCACACTGGGGAAAAATCCCTATTTAATAAATGGTGCTAGGAGAACTGGATAGCCACATGTAAAAGGCTGAAACTGGACCCACCTCTTACCAGTTACAAAAAGCAGTGACTCAAGCTGGATAAAAGATTTAAATTTAAGGTATGAGATGATAAAAACCCTAGAGGAAAATGTGAGAAAAACTCTAAACGATATCCACCTTGGGAAAGAGTTCATGAAGAAGACCTCATTGTCAAATGCAGCAACAATAAAATAAATAAATGGGACCTGATCAAGTTAAAAAGCTTCTGCACAGCTATGGACACAACCAACAAAGCAAACAGACAACCTTCAGAATGGCTGAAGATATTTGCATGTTACAAGTCAGACAAAGGGCTAGTGACCAGAATATGCAACGAGCTCAAGCAAGTCAACAAGGAAAAAAGCAAACAAACCCATCAATCAATGGACAAGTGACACGAACAGAACCTTTGCCTGAGAAGACAGACAAATGATCAACAAACACATGAAAAAAGGCTCATTATCCCTAATCATCAGAGAAATGCAAATCAAAACCACCTTGAGATGTCACCTAACCCTAGTGAGAAGAGTCCACATCACAAGGTTCCAAAGCTGAAGATGCTGGTGTGGACGAAGAAAAGAGGGGTACACTGAAGCACTGTTGGTGGGATTGCAAACCAGTATAGCCTTTTTGGAAAGAAATATGGAGAATCCCCAAATAACTAAAAGTAGACCTCCCATTTGACCCTGCAATTTGATTACTACGTTTCTACCCAGGAGAATAAAATATCATTTTACCATAAGGACAATGGCACTAGAATGTTTATAGCAGATCAATTCACAACCACAAGATATGGAAACAACCCAAGCACCCATCTACACATAAATGGGTTAATAAACTATGGTACACATATACCATGGAATGCTTTTCATCCATAAAAAAGTGAAGAGTTTGTATCTTTTGTATTTACCTGAATGGATTTGGAGAACATTCTCCTAAGTATCTCAAAAATGGAAAAACAAGCATCCCATGTACTTAGCACTAATCTGAAAATAGTAGACCAACAACTATAGACCTGCATGAGAGAAAAACACAATTAAATGCAAGAAGGAGAGCAGAGGAGGTTTGATTGGTTCCCATTTATCTGGTACAATGTAGGGGTATATGGCACACTTCCTGAGTGAATAACTCAACTACAACTCAGACTTTGGACTTTACCTTACAAACTCAAATAATCATAATCTAATTGTATGTACCTTCATAATAACCCATAATAAAAAAAGAAAGGAAATAAAATTAAAACTCAAAGCCATATACAATATAAATTTCACACATAATTTTTTTATATTTTATTTACAATTATTTATTGATCTGAATGTTTTCAAGTATTTTGAAGGTTGGTTCTTTCTTTAGGAGGATGACTATCATTCAATAAACATTAGCTGTTATTCAACAACGTAATCTGAGTTCCTACTATATGCCAGGCACTGGGCCAGTCCCAGCACACATCCAGGTGAACAGAACAGGCCATTCTCTTGCCCTTATGGATTACAGCTTATGAAAGGAGGGCAACACTAAAGAATGGACTACAAAATTTACTGTCAAGTTACTACTGAGATAAGTTGTATACGGGAAAAACACTGATGCTCTAAGGGTATCCAAGGCAAAGGGCAGTGGGGAAGAAAGAGGGAATCAGCAGCCAGGGGCAGTGTGGGGAAGCGGGAAGAAGGACCCTGACTATGCCAAGGAAATGGCAGCTTTTTGTGAACATATTCATCTCAACACGGTCTTTTCTTAGTTTTTCCTAGGGGAAATTTAAATTGAAAGAGGAACAAAAACACAGAAGAAATGTTAAATTCTTTGGAAAAGTTGAGAGTCAGAGAATGGAAAGAAAGAAAAATAACCGTTCACCCAGCATGAAACATTACCCAGAAATGGTTACAGTGAAAAAAAAAGAAAAATATTGTGATTATTACATGTGTTCTCACACCAGGAGAACAAGTCTCTACTTTCTATTTTTGTCCTCAACTATTTTTATTCAGTATTCACACTCCACTGTGTTTGGATACCTCTACTGAAAAGTAGAAAGTATTCTAAGAGAAGTGGGAAAGATTTTTTCTGTCCTTTAGGATATGTTTTTGTTGGTATTGTTGTTATTAAGTTTCCCGAAGAGATAAGTATTCAAATTGCTAAAAGGCATTTAAAACTGAACCACTTTTCAAATTAGCTGAATTTTCAAGTAACAAACTTGTTAATAATAAAGGAATTGCAGTGTGGCCCCTGAGACACTTAGTGGCTCTGTCACTATCTCAAATTAATAGGCCATTAAAGGCCACACACGTGTGAATACTCGGGGCAACTTCACGGTCCTTCCAGGCACATGACTCTGCCCTCAGAGTTTCTGGCATGTACCGTTCTCAGACAGCTGCAGACTAGTACCTGCCCTCCTATTTTGGCAACAAACTCTGTTATGACACACAGCAATCCTGTCTGAGGGTGATGCTCAGGATTTTCACCCCAGTTTGGCATAGAGCACTGGGCATATTACTGCAGTGAAGATGCTGGCACTTATGATGGTCTTCAGTTACATAAAGTTAAGGCTCTAAGAGCAAGGCCCCATAAACAGAGCAAGAATTGCGAGAGGCAAAGGCTTGTCTTCCTTCCTAATCCTCCTGCTTCCCTCTAAGCCCCCTCCCCAATAAACTGCATTTTTCTCAGTAACCCTTTTGTCACAGGAGATGCATGTCCCATACATACAGCAACCACTGGCCCAGCTACAAATGTTTTGTCCTTCCCCAGAGGTATACATGCATGCTCGTCAGACTATGTGGGCTGATTTTCCAAGCTCAAAAAATATGGTTACTGTACTCATATGTATTCCAATTATGTTTACCTCCCCCCCCCCCCACCTCTCTTTGCTGATTTAGACAGAGCCTATCATCCTTTGGTCAAGCAATCGGAGTTGAAGAGCATTTCCACCATAACCAAGGTCAAGCTATTTTCACATGCTCCATCCAGGCTGCCAGTGATTATCACCATCCTATTCTCATTACCCACATTTATTAAGACTCAGGTCTAATCTTAAGTGATTTATATAAATTGTATTTTATCTTATTTTCCCACAAATTCTGGAAAGTGAATACTATTATATCTTCCCATCTTACCAATGAGGAAGTTGAAACCTTAAGAAATTAAGTTTCCTAGCCAAGGATGGTGATTCATACCTATAATCCCAGCACTTTGGGAGACGGAGGCAGTAGAATCCCTTGAGGCCAGAAGTTTGAGACCAGCCTGAGCAAGAGTGAGACCCCATCTCTACTAAAATAGAAAACTTAGCTAGGTGTGATGATGCATGTCTGTAGTTCCAGCTACTGAGGAGGCTGAGGCAGGAGGCCGCTTGACCCCAGAAGTTAGAGGTTGCCATGAATTATGATACCACTGCACCCTAGCCCAAGCAACACAGCAAGATCCTGTCTCATTAAAAAAAAAAGAAAAAAGAAATTAAATTTCCTATCCTGCCTGAGGTCACCCAACCTGAGTAATAAATGGAACACCTGAAAGGTCAGCCCAGATCTGTCTGATTCCACAGCTCAGTCTCTACACCACAATATTTCTCAAAGTGCAACTTAACCCTTCACCAAAAGCATGCACAATGTGTGGGGGTTGTGGTGGGGGTGGTGAGGATGGGGTTTTATGCTAGTCGCTGAGATTCACGAGAGGGCAGGCATCCTGCTCATCTGATGTGCCATGAATCCACAGCACTCAGCACAGGGCTTGGCACATAGTAGGTACTCAATAAATGCCTGCTGAAGGCAGGGAGGGAACAAGGAAGAAAAGAAAAAAGAAGGCAGGCAAGCTTTCAAAAGGAAAATAGTCTATTTGGTAAAAAGCAGATAGAAATGTATAACTGTCTACAGCTCAGTTCCTGAATCTGAATGCTGTGTTCCCTTGGGGCAGGGGGTCCTCAAACTTTTTAAACAGGGGGCCAGTTCACTGTCCCTCAGACCATTGGAGGGCCAGACTGCGGGCCCTGGGATGAGTCGGCTGCTAAGCAGGACAGGCAGCGGTGGCAAAAACACCCGGCGGGCCAGATAAATGTCCTAGGCGGGCTGTATGTGGCCCATGGGCTGTAATTTGAGGACACCTGCCTTGGGGAATAAGAGGCTATGCCCTAGTCGTTCAAGGAGTTGTTCCAGGTGTCCAAAACTAATGAACAAGATGGGGAGCAAAATACTTGTCACGTGGTAGAATACTCAGATCTCTCTCTTGGAGCACATATCAATAAAAGAAATTCTCAGAGAGCAAACCCCCCAGGGAAGTATAAGGCAGTGGTTAGCTTTTCATTCTAGAAGATTCCAGGAGTGAGGACAGGCCACTAGCAGTAGAATACCAGGAGCCACCACAAGGGACCAGTAAGTAACCAGGAGGGTGCCTTCCAGAAAGCACTCATACTGGGGAAATCTCTCTTTTTGCTAAAATCTAGTCAGACTAATGAGGCCACCCTACTCCAAAGTGTGGAGAAGAATGCATTCCGCACCAAGAATGACTCGCATTCCACTTGCGTGTCTACCTTGTGGGGATGCTAGGGACAGAGTAACAGACAAAGACATTGTTCCTACTCTTATGCAGCTCACAAAAGATCAGCAAATAAACATGAGAAATATCAGGAAATGACAAGTGCTATGCAGAGAACAAAAATAGGTTATGGGGCTTACAGCAAACCAAATACTAAACTGGGGAAACGTTAGAATGGAACAGGGGCTCTGCAGAGAAACCATGCAACCAGCTCTAAAATAACACAAAAACCAGAATTCATTCTGAGTTTTCTCAGTAAAGCCCAAAGCTACAATCTATGCTTTTTCCTGGAATTTATGGGTATAGTTTTCCTTTCAGAATGCTGAAAGCAGTGTGGCTGAGTTAGACTGAAACAGCTCAAATCATTGTAAAACTGAGCAAGAATAGCAAAGAGAAAGGAGGGAGTAAAACTCCATCCACAGAGTGTTAAGGACGGATTCTGCAGATCTCCGTCTCTATCTTTCTGGAAATTAACCTATTTTCCCAGCCAGTCTAGATGCTACAGAAGACTCTGTTAGCTTCAAGAAGTGGTGAAAATCAGAACCCCCCAGCCAGGGTAGCCTCTGTGTGACAGCAGGACCTCAGGGCCCCTATGGGCTCATTCCCAAGACAGGATGACCGTGGCCCTGTCTGTCAAATCTTTGGCAGCTGTGAGGAATAAGACTCATCCCTAAGCTGAGGCCAGAACAGAGGGAGGTGGGATGACTCCAGTGGCCAGGACAACGAGAGGCAGTGCTTACAGTACTCAGGCCTTGCTCTCTCACCAAAGGGAATCAAAAGGGGTGGAGGGCGGAGGAGGGGAATGCATAACCACAAAACTCCACTCCCTCTCCACTCACAGGAAAAAGTGGAGGTGGATGGCATGGTGGAAAGACACCACGTCACAGTTCTGCTGCATCTTCTGGGGCAGGTGGCATTTTAACAAAGTGAGAGAGGGGTGCATGGTGCAAACATTTTTGAAACCCAAGAGGAACCATGTCACAGGTAAACCAGGAGCCTGCCTTTATTCTGTGAGCTCCGCAGAGCTGCTGAAGGTTTCTAATAGGGATGTGATCAAATCCATACTTTATAGGAAAAAGATAAGTTGATGAAGGAGGGATCTTGAGGTACATAAGAAAAAGTGACCCAAACAGCAAAGCATCTGGAAACAATGAAAAACGAGGAAAAGGTGAAAGGACTAGGATAGAAAAGAAGACTTAGGGGACACAAAATTGTCCTCTTTGCGTACTTCAAGGGCTCACATATGGAAGAGAGGTTTACATTTCTCTACAAGGGAAGAACTGGAATGGAAGTTCAAGGGGGCGGGGGACGGGTATAGATTTAACCTGAAGACTAAACAAAAGAATTTTCTGATGACTAAGGCTGTGCAAAAATAGAATAGGTTACCCGGGAATGCAGTGAGTGAGTCACTGGTGGTATTCATATACAGTCCAGATTACATGGCCATGAAGATCCCAGGTCACTATAAGCTTTATTGTTTCTCACTTTCCTCCTGTAATAAAGGTCCTCTAAGTCTATCTAAGTCCTACCCAACCTTAAAAACCCAACCCAAATTCCATCTCCAAGTTGCTATATACCTTCCTGGAAAGGGACACTGAGAAAGGGGCTTCAAGAGGAGTGGAAGAAAAGCCTGGCCTGCTGAACAAAGAAGTCTGGAAGGTCCATAAGAATGTGGGTATGAAGTAACCTAGGTAACCAATAACCAATGGAAAGAGACAATCAATGACCAATAGAAAAGGGCAATACTGCCTAGGGGCACAGAGAGACCAGTGAAAGACTTGCAGCCAATTTCAAATAGAGAGGGTGTTTGTACCCCTGCACAGCCTTTGCCCCTGTCTCTCTGACCTCCTCTCCTTTGTGAGAGGGACCTACTTTCCAACTCACTTTAGAAGTGCTCTAAACTGTCTTTTTGTTCATCCTAAATAAAATTTGTCTTTGTTACCCTGAGACTTGTGCAAGTTACTTCGCTCTCTATTCACTCTGCCTGTGCAGCTCCAGTTTTATTCTCTGTTGCCACTCATTTTTACTTTCAATTACTGCTGTGCCTTAGTTGAACTGTCTAGCTCAGCCAGCTAAGTCACTGAGCCAGGTCAAGTGGGTTCAAGAAATTGGAACCCCCTAATCCCCAACAAAAGTTCTTTGTGAACAGAGAACTTATTACTGATTCCAATTATCTGGAAGATATGTATATGCAGCTCTGTGGCATTATTTTGATTGAACACTCATTTCATTCTTGGATATCTATCACTTTTCATGGGTTTCATCTCTGCAATCTGATTAGCCCCTTGACGGTAACAACATCTTATATTTCTCAAACTAGCCTAGCCCACAGAAAATGCCCTATCTATTGGTTTATTACCAGGATTCCTAAGTGCCTACTCTGAAAAACTACAGATCTCAGTCTAAATTTCTTGTATGAATACATATTACACAAGAAACCTGTGGGCTCCTTCACATGTCTGATCTTGATTATTTTACTTCCTGGCTTTACCCAGTTATATTTTAGTTTTATTGAGCTAAATATTTCTTCCAATTAAAATAGTCACCGCATATTTTTAAAGAAGGGGAAAAAGATTAAAATTTTAATTAAAAACACTTCATAACTTTTCTTTCCATCACAAAATAAAAGGAATAATTCAGCAGCAAAATGTCATCCAGAAAACCAGCCACTTATGAAAGGATTAATTTTTCTCATGGTTGAATTAAACAAGTACAATGAAATGCTACTGAGTTATTCCCCTGCCCAAAGGTTCCTTTTATGAATATTTGAATTCAAGGCCAATGACAAATTAAGGTGACTTTCAAATAAAATGACCATAAGAAACTTTCCACCCCCTGTGGATCTTTATATGGCTACATCTGCTTATTATGGCTTTTTCAGGGGCCATAACCTATTGATGTGAACATTTGTTTTCTCTAAACACAGTCTTCACTGTATATGAATTCCCAGTGTTAAAGAGAAGTATATATCCTTATTTTTTAGAGAAGGAATCAACTTCATTCCAAAGTCAAAAAAAAAAAAAAATTTAAGTACTTTCAAATGCTCCTTTTGAGCAAGCACCATGACCTTGTCATCTACCAAGTTCTTGTGGTATTTAAGGATTGAGGCAGACAGAATGAGAAACACCACAGACCTACTTTACACATTGAAAGCCACTGCAGTTAGGTTTCTTATAAAAGGCGACAGCCTTAAAAATTCCTTTTTTTTTTTTTTTTGAGAGTCTTACTCTGTCACCTCAGCTATAATGCAGTAGCATCAACCTAGTTCCCTGGAACCTCACATTCCTGAGCTCAAATGATCCTCCTGCCTCAGCCTCCCAAGTAGCTGGGCCTACAGGTGCATGCCTCCACCATGCTTATCAAATTTCTCTATTTTTTGCAGAGAAATTAGTCTGACTAAGGCTAGTCTTGAACTCCTGAACTCAAGTGATCCCCCCACCAGGGCCTCCTAGAGCACTAGGATTACAGGCATGAGCCACCATACCTGGCCTAAAATTCCTATGATTTCTTGTACATAAAAAATTTGACATTTCACTATCATGTTACATCCCTTACAGGAATCCATTGGTTATGCAGAATATAGAACAGTCCTATTTTTAATGGAGAAATAAACCACAGTGGGAAGGGAAGCACATGTAGTGAGAATAAGACGGAGTTTGTCAGGCTGGGGCAGGCAGGACACAGCTGGTCTGATCACCTTCTGTCTCTCATTCTGACTGTTTTGTAAATTTAACTCCTACCCTAAAGATGTCCATGTTGAACAGTTTAAGAATTAACTTTTTATTTTTATTTTTATTTTTATGTTTTTTTGAGACAGAGTCTCAAGCTGTTGCCCTGGGTAGAGTGCCGTGCCATCACAGCTCACAGCAACCTCAACCTCTTGGGCTTAAGCGATTCTCTTGCCTTAGTCCCCCAAGTAGGCAGGGACTACAGGTGATCGAAGAATTAACTTTCAAATTGAAAATGTTATAAAAGACTATCACTGAGTTATGCTGATTATTATTTAAAATAAGAGTTATTGTGGTCTTTGGGAAGATTGATTTAGGAAATTAACTTTTGAATCAGAAATGTTTTAATAAATTGTCACTGAGTTATGTGATTATTATTTAAAATAGGGGTTATTGTGATTTTTCCTGTGAATCAGTATATATAAAACTATAGTTATGAAAATGGAAGAGCTGAACAGTTTTGAAGAGACTACTCTCACTGTTCTCCAGAATCACTGGCCTTCTGACAGAGTTTGGCAGACCTATTCCCATCTCTGTATATTGGCTGACAGTGACTGGACCCTCTTTGTTTTAGATCCCCACAAATGGCCAGATTCTACCAGATAAATATATTTTTGAGATAAAGGGTGAATACTTCTCAGAGTGTGCTCTCCCTTTTGAGCACAATTATCACAGCAGTTTTCCCGCCTCTGGGGCTCTGTCTTGATGCTACCAGGTAGAGAAGGGTGTTGCCATCTAACTGTGTTTCCACTTCTTCCCCACATGCTGCCAGGAGCTCTGCCAAGGGTTTATTTCCTAATACAGAAACAAGATTGCTTTTCTTTGGGAAGAGTTATTTCCAAATCCCCCAGCCCTCTTCTGGGAACCCCGGGGCTCCACCCTTATCCATGTCCTGAAGAAAGCCAGCAATATAAAGTCTCAAATTCCCTTTGTTCTGCAGCTGATGACATTTTAGGAGGAATTTTATGCAATCTGAATTTTCACCTTTATCTTATTAGAGGGAAACTTATGTTAAATTCACCAGGCAGCTAGGCCCACTTGATAAGCTTGTCTTTGTGAAAAAACAACAAACCAAAACTATAGGGTTGAGTTTATTTGTGGCGATGGATATTTTCCACTGGACCCTTCAAATCCACTCTCCACCCTTCTCCACTCTGTTCTATACACCAGAAGGTTGAATTTCATGGAGGGCAGCAATGGGCGTTCTGGCCTTTTTCCGGGTTTGGGTGGGGGTTTGCCTAGGGAAGGCCTCAGGAGATGATCAGACAGAAGAGAAGTGGCAGGGTTCACACCTCCGCTGTCTTCCTGCTGAGAGTGCTCCTCTACCAAAGGCACAGCCCCTGCCTAGTGACCCCTCCCTCATAGGTTTAGTTCCCTCGCCAGTCCTCTTGAGGCCTCGGGGCTCCTCAGGGTGCTTTCCAGCATCCTTTGCCTGGTCCTCTAACCAGCCTACCCTTTGTAAATAGGTCTTTCCTTAATTCTCATTTATCTGCCTGAGTGTGCTCTTTCCTGCCTGGCCCCTGTAACAATATTTTCAGCCTAGCATGCTCCAGTTTCTACAAACTATGAGCACCTAGGGAACAGGAGACAGGAAACAAACCAATTAGTTATATATTGAAAGGTGTAAAGGATGGAGCCCAGAGAAGAGGCTGCAGAGGAGATGTTCAGGCCAGGTTTATTGAAAGGGGAGAGTGACTCACCTAGACAGTGCAAAGATGGTGTCTGCCCCCGAGGGCAGTTAGAGATCACTTCTATATGGGACTGTGGGGGGACAAATCCCACAGCTTGCCTGTCAGGTTAGGGTCTTTTGGCAAGAACTTCTCAGGGAGTGCGCTAGCCAGATCCTTTGTGTCTTTATCTTAGGAGAAAAGGAGGAGAAGGAAGAAGGGAAAGGGGTTTTGTGTGGCTTTATTAAGCCCCCCAGTATATATTGTTTATAAAAACAGCTTACTCATTTCTCAGACAGTTCTCCATTTCCGATTCTTTAACCTTCCTAAAGATTTTAATGCCAAAAAAGCCCTCCCCAAAACCCTCTGTTTAATTAAAATATCATATACCACAATCTCAGGCACTATATCTAATAGAAAAAGTCCAGTTCCAAGACTGATAGTGCAGACATGACTCCTTTCAACACATGGTTTCATGACATAAATGGTTTTAATAAATACCTAACAATATATGTCATTAGGACATCAGATAGTATTATTTATAGATGGAATGGTCTAAGTCTTTAAGAATAAAAGCAAAACACGCTCTAGAGGACAGCTGACTAATAAATGTTGAAGCTCTTAAGTGAAAAGTGTTTGAAATTTAATACGAAAATTGTTCGACTATTTCTAAATGACTCAAAACCAACTCTCAGAAACCTTAGCGATCAGCAAACACTGAAGCATGCTCTTCCCATCATAGGAAAGGGCTTAAGGACTCTGCAAACGACATTCTCTCCCCACCCCCATTCGAAAGGAAAGACAAGCCAGGAGCTTCCAAGTCTAACTTTAGTCATGTAGAACCCATTTGAAAGAAAACAAGAGTATGGCAACATTCTCTTGATAAAGTTTCCTTAGGAGTAAGGTTAAGGGAGTCTTTTTTTTTTATTTAACCCAAAAAAACATAAAACAAAAATGAAGTTCTTGATTTTCAGATCACAGAGAATGCTATTTGATGATTGACTTCTGTGACTCTTCAAGACAACTCTACTCAGGGAGTTCCTGCCATCAACTCAGGTCACATCTGTTCGACTCAGTTTCCCACCTCTGCTGAGAGCTCAGGCATCCCACACCCCAGGACCTGGAATGCCTCTTGTAGCCCTTTAAGTGACCTATGAGAGGGAAAACCACAGTTGGGGACACGCTTTTAGGGAACTACGTAGCTGAAGGTTCTCCCCAGAGATTATCTACTTTATTAGAGCTTGAAAGAATCTCTAATCAAGGTCAGCCCTGCGCTCTCCCTAATCCAACACTGGTTTCCTTGCTGAGAATATCACTTAACACCAGCATCAAAGCTGAAGGACAACCTCTAATGCATGTTTCCAATTCTGACCCACACGGGTTATATCATTGGCTAGAAGGCCCTTGGAAAATAATTAAGGAGACTGATCAGACCAAAAATAAGACTAGTGGGGCAGTGGTGATGGTTACTTCTCCTCTCCATCCAACCAGAAGTTCCATGCTGGTGGCTTGGGAGGGGAGGTCCACCTGCTGCAGGTGAGGCCCGTTCTCCCTGTTATTTCACCTACATGACTTGTCTAGCCCTGTCCCAGGTACTTCTAGTGGTAGGTGGGCCTATGAACATTTAAATCTACAATTAGTGAATGCTACAATAGCTTTAACCCATGTTGACAAATTCCGTGTTCTTTCTCCCACCTAGAAGTGGAGTTGAATTCCCCTTCTTTTGCATATGGCATGGCTATCGTGAGTTAGGTCTCCTGTTTGATTAGGTGGTAGAAGCTGTGCTGTTAACTTACTAACAAATTCAGGTCAAAATGGTGATACAGATTCCACCTGGTTTGCGCTCGCTGTCTCTCTCTCTCTCTCTCTCTCTCTCTCTCTCTCTCTCACACACACACACACACACACACACGATGTTCACTTTTGGAACTCAGCCACCATGCTGCACAGAAGCCAAGAAGCCCTGGAGAGGTACACCTGGAGAGGAACCAGGCCCCCTCACCTTACCTCAGGCCTCCTGACACCTCCAAACCCAAGCTCTCAGCTGCTGGCCACCTGAGGGAGCCACCTTGGACATGTGTCTTCGAGTCCAGCCCAAGTGTCTGAGCAGATGCCACTCAGGCAGACATGAGCCCTCCCACTTTGATTAGAGATTTGTGAGGCACAGAAATGACTGTTGTGCTGAGCCCCTAAAAAGAAAATCAGCTGTGATTTGTCAGGAAACAATAGAAGCCAGAGCTTTTCTGGTAATTCCAATATGAAACTTGCTAAGTATGTCCTCGTCCAGTGAGAGGATGAAGGACTGAGACCTGAGGCAGACATGATAGCATTCATATGTTTTTAAACCATGAAAACCTAAATATAACCCCCCAAAAGCACCTGTGACCTTTCAGGGTTAGACAGTTTACTCAATTTTAAAGGTTAGAAAAATTGGAAGAGGAAAGGCAGTAATGTTAACATCACTGGGACCAGATGACCAGGCCTAAGCGGGCAATCCAAGCCCCACCCCTAACTTTGGATCCCTCAGACATTGTTTCTTTCTTCCCAAGATGCTCATTTTGACTGCCAAGATTACTTATACTCAACATTTCTTCCTGGAAGGACCATCAGATCAGATTTTTCAAAACACCCACTCAGTAACATTCAAGGGGTGAGGGTTGAAACTCAGAAGCCTTAGGGGCTCTTTCCTCTTGAAACTCTTCTTCCTACCCCTGCCACAGGAAGTTTCTAAAATTCGCCCAAAGCATATCACATCCTTGTTTAGGAACAAATGGTCACTCCTTTTGTTTACTGCATTGAGTCTAATTTTCTTGGTCCATCTTTCACAGTACCAGAGCTTCTCCCTACATATTGAACTGCAGTTCCCAACTTGCCTTGGCTATTCTCACTTATAAGCTGTGACTCTTGCTAAGCCATAGGCTCATTATCTATCTCTTATTCCGTCAACTGTCTTGCAAAGTCACTTTCAAGCCTGATCTCTAAAGAAGGGGAAGCCTATTGCCTTTTCTCCCTGCCCACCACTGCTGCTAGCAACCCCCCTCCATTTAAACTCATGCAGCACTCATAATCCACACCACTTATTGACTGTATGCACATGGGCTCACTCTTGGTCCTTCGAGGGCAGGGCCACATCTCATGAGTCCTTCCATGGCTCCTCGCCTCTCCATACCCATCCAGAGTTCAACTTAATATCTTGAATATCCTGTATGATAAATTACTTCTTATTGGATTAGTTAAATGAACTAAATAATTACAGCAAATGGCGAATAAAGATCCTTCCAGGAACATTTTTATTTTAAACAGTGCCTAATCTTTTTTTTGTTTTGTTTTTTTAGAGACAAGAGTCTCAAGCTGTCACCCTGAGTAGAGTGCCGTGGTGTCACAGCTCACAGCAACCTCAAACTCTTGGGCTTAAGCGATTCTCTTGCCTCAGCCCCTCAAGTAGCTGGGACTACAGGTGCCCATCACAATGCCCGGCTATTTTATTTTGTCATTGCAGTTGTCATTGTTGTTGTAGCTGGCGCAGGCTGGATTTGAACCCGCCAGCCTCAGTGTATGTGGCCAGCACCCTACTCAATGAGCTACTGGCACTGCCTCCAGTTCCTAATCTTAATGAAAGACTAATTGGACAATTTTGAGCTTGTACTAGGTGGAGTTAGGATATAAGTATTAGAAGCAGAGAGGATGCTCCAGGCAGGGAAGCTCTAGACATATGGCCGGGGACCCTGGAATCACACCATCATGGAATTTCTAGCCTAGAAATGTACCTTATAAAGAAGGATGTAGAAATTATTTAGTCTAAATCTTCTTTTCCAGTGAAGGAAAGACAGTGAAATTCCAAGAGGATACGTCATAAGTCCCGAAATCAACATAAATGGCCTCAACCTCAAGCCTCTGGGCTCCTCTCTCAGCATTCTTTCCACTACCAAAAAACCACCAAGAAACAAAAACACTGGAGGACTGTTGCCTTTTCCCACTAGACACTCCTCTTTGAAGGGCAGACTATAGGCAGTATTTCAAACTGAAAAACTGACTGATGTTTTTAAAATCAATTTTCACTGTGAAGAGTGACCTAAATTGCTAGACATCTTCTTCCTCAAGCAAAACTAAAAAAATCTCGCTTTTTTCATCTAGAAAGATGTGTTCATGCACCTAACATACAAGCAATCTTTCCAAAGGAGAAGGGGAATCTTACTGAAACACTGTATCCTACACTGTCTCTGGGCCAGAGAGAGTGAATCAGATCACTTAATTAGCATGTCCAAAAGAAAAATTATAAAAGATAAAAGTGGATGCATTAAAAACAAAGCCCCTAAAAAGAAAAAGAAAGAAATAAGAATAATTTTTTTAAAAACCCCAGAACACTAGCAGGATGTGTGCATTTCCTTGAGCAATCGATAAAAAGCCACTTCAATCGCCAATTCTTTTCTTTCTGAGGTGCAGCATCACTCCTGTCAGTCTACTAGCAAATATTTTCTACTAGATGGATATTCCAGATTCTAAGATGAATTGCATCTTTCCACTGACTTTGTCAAGATAGGCCTTTCTCATAACAAGAAGCAATAAAGGCAATGTCGTGGCCTAGATCAATAAGATCTGACAGGTAGACTGACACAGCTCATAGTCACCTTAAAAGGGAATTTTTAATTAAAAGAAATAACACATCTGAAACAGGCACTCCACTGTGTTTTCAAGTTCTTGCTCTACAGTTTAATAAAATGAAGGCAATCTGGAAAGTGTTTTACATACACATCTATATACTTATAAAGCATTTTATACATATAAATGTATGTAAAACCTATATAGTGTTTTAAAAATATACATAGGTATGTAAAACCTATATAGTGTTTTACATACACACCTATACAGCAGATGTAACATATATATGTCTGTGTGTGTAGATACACAAACTGAAGTAGTGTAATACAGTAGTTCAGGACCCAGACTTTAGGGCCAGACTGTCTAGTTCAAATCCCAGTTCTGTCCCTTAGTCTGTGACATCGAGGAAGTTACTTACAACACTTTCTAGTTCAGTTTATTCATCTAAAGCATGTAGTTGACAACATAAGTTAATTCATAAGATTGTGTAAAGATTCAGGGACAATACATGCAAAGTGCTTAGAACAGTGCCTGGCCTAGAGTAAACATCTAAGTGTGACTGTTATCACCACTGCTGTTGTGATTATCTATGGCAGAGACAGAACTGATCTATGACAACGCATGGTCTTCCCAACGCCTCGTGCTTCTAAGGAGGGTATGTTCTTGCCTGCCAGGTAAGCTACAGTGGTATTCTCCCATTGTGTGAAGTCTGAGTCTACATGTGAGGAAATACCCCAGAGGACATGTAGATTCTGTTTCCCAGGAGAGGGTCTGTGCAGTAAGAAGGGTCATATATAGGCTGCTTGGGCTTTGGGGAAGATGGCTGGATGTATGAGCTGGACAGTAGCTTTCAGCAGAGAGGAAATGGGAAAGCCAACTAAAAGTGAGATTAACAATGTGAAGAGAAAGAAAGGTGTCAAGCACCTGCAATGTGTGACAGGATTGAAAAGGAAAGAAGGTAGTCTGAGGAATTTCCATTTGACGTTCTTTGAGAAACATAATGGAGATCGGAATTAATTTTTCTAATTGATTTTGATTGTTGTCTGTTTCTTTGAATGTGGTCAAATCTCACGGGAGCCCAGCTTTCTGTGGGCTACACAGCTAGATATAGAGAGGGAGTGATTTAGAGTACCCAGTTGCAGATTTATAATAAGAACAGATGATCACAAAGTGGTAAATGTCAATGAACCAAACACAGCTTTAAAAAAGGAGCTAAAATATTCCCTCAATGTATTCACTACAGCCCTTTGAAAAATACTCTGGTAATTAATATCCAGGCCATAAAACTGTTTCTCTTCCTTCAAGCAGTACTGATTAGTCCTAACAGAGAAAAGAAACTTTATACACAAATAGATGCTCGTGGCAACATTTTGCAACACGGGGAAAAAGGCAACAAGCAACCAACCAAATTAGAGCAAACTAATGTAATAGAATGATATGACTTTGTTTAAAATAATAATGTGACAACTTGGAAAAAAAAATATAATATTAAACTATAAAAACTCAAAATATCCATACTAATCTTGGAACTGTCCCTATACAGTTTAAAGGACACAGAAAATATTAGTGCCCTTGGAGTTGTACAGCCTGTATCCTGTTTGTTGATGCTTTTCTAACAGTACCTGCTTCTCCTGGCTTTCAAAATTTCTTCATTTTCCTCAGACTAAGTGACTTAAGACACCAACTGACTCATACTGACTAGAATTTATGGTACCTGCCATTGCACACCCCAGGTTAAAGAGGTCTGGTCCTAGCCCCTTTCATTCTCCTTAGTTTTAGTACAGAAATAACAAGAAAAGGCATTTACATTCATCTTGTGGTCTCAAAGCTTTCCAAATTCCACATTCTCTAACAATTGGATTCAGAGAGTTAACAAAGCCTTTCATGCCATGATTCTTTAAATAACTGTCCCTGCATGCCTGGGACAGTAAGTAGAATGCCAGGAACAGTGCTTTTGTTGAGAGCCTGGGTGATCCTGCCACATACCCTGCAGAAATGGCCCAGATTTTATTTAAAATTTGATGAAAAGGAGAGAAACACAGCATCTTAATACCATTCTTTCACTCACTCATTCTACAAGGGAGCACCAAGTATGTTCTGGACACTGTTTTTGGTACCAATTATGTTATGTCACAGTCCCAACTTGCAAAAAGTGCACAGAATAGGTAATTTTTTAGGAAATGCGATGAGATCCTTGAGAGAAAAAATATGGGCAGATCTAGGAGGTATAACTAACCCAGGAGGGAGGAAGGAAGGGAAATAGCATTCTCCTGAAACGTCCTGATAAATTCAAAGCAATCAAGAAAAGAAAATGAAGAATTACATCTGATTCAGATTCTGTATTCTTATATTGTCACAGACCCCTATAGCACTGGGGAGAACAATGTTCTCCTAAACTCAGCCCCCCACTGCCACTTCAGTAATGGATACTACAAAAGTAACTTGAGGAACAAACTCTCTTCAGCAAATGTAGATGAACTAACATCCTCTGACTGACCACTGAGGGCCACCAACTGCTGATCTTGCCATGTTGATTTCTCTGTCTTAGACTAAAACGTTCTCTCTCTCTACTTTGGGATGGCTTTAATTTAGCCCTATGGATGGCAATGACAGAAAGCAGTTTATCTGGGCCTAAGCAGAAAAGAAGACATATTTTCTTGGGGTGGTAGAGGTCATGGTGAATCATCTTTTGACGCTATTGTATAGACAGCTTTCTATTTTTATATAAAAGATTCATCTCTTCCAATCCTGACAGTGCCCTGAGTCACCCCAGTGTAGCAGGCTGGAGAAACCACACGTTGTCACAACTCCTATGTCATCCGTGCTCCTGACCCCTCCTGGCAGCACCACCAATGCTACTTGCTCCCAGGAGGCTCCCTTAGAGCTTCACATAGGATGCGAGTTTGAAAAACAACAGAGTCAACATTGATCTATCTCCATTGTAATCCCACTAACACAAAAAATTCAACCTTCAAATCTTATTTTAAACTCCTAAATAAAATTTTAAGAGAAAGACTAACCAACTTTGCAAGAGTTATCTATGACATCAGCAGTCCTGACTCATGTGTCTGAGTTCTCCACTCAGACAGGTAGGAACCAAGAGAGTTCAGGGAGGGCCAAGGGGGTCAGAGGCTCATGATGTCACCATCACATACAAAAGGGCTGGTTAGGAAAAGGGGCGGGGGGCAGGCAGACAGTCAAAGACACCAGAGAAAAATGACTCAAATCTGCAGGTGCTTTTTGTAGGTTGTCTGTTGTCAAGGCAGGAGCCATGGAGAGCACAGAACCATTTCAGAAAGTCACTGACCTCCATCCAGGGCAAATGTGGGCTCTTGAAGAAGATAGTCCTCTTGAAAACCCTCAGGAAAATGTCTCTCTGGGGACTTGCCATGTCACTTCTCAAGGATTCCAGCTAGTTTTTTGTTCTAGCACTGGAGTGAATCTCTGTTTCTTTGTTCAAGCACCAGATAAAGTAGCTGGCTTCACTTACGGGTCATACTGTATGAAAAGTACATGACTAAACCTCCATGTGGCAACATGCTCACATATGAGTCACATGAGCACTGAGCAAGTGGACAGGCAGATGGAAGTGCTGGTGCTATTCCAATGTCCAATGGGCTTGTTCTCATTCACATTCTCTCTTTCTCCCTCTCTCCCCCTGGGCCCTACTTCCTCCTTCCCTCCATGGCCCTAATGACATATAGTTGAATTCTAATAAGTAAAGGTCAAGTAAATTTCATGAATTTTCTATTATTAAACTAAAATTCTCACAACCCAGTGTAAGGAAGAAGAAATAACCTGAGTGGAAATGGTGGGGAATGAAGAAGAGGGACACAAAACACACAAGAGACAGAGGATAAGCTGGGATCGAGAGGGCCGACGCAGCTGATGACTGCCGTCAGCACCAAACATGGAAACAGCTTTCTTTATACACTATCTTAACCAGGTTGCATAAATCTTACATGGAGTAGAGATCAACCTTAAAGAGGAAGAACTGTGTGTCTGCTGATAATAATGGGCTACGTGACTTCTGGCAAGTGAAAAGAATGTTGTTAAAGGAGGAGAAGTGGTTGGGGGTCGCGCCCTGAGCATTTCTCAGGTTGTGGGGGACCCTGCCACCTCACAGCCTATTCCCCACAAAAATTATTCATATTACTTAGGCTGAAAATCTAAACTAATTCTAAAAAATATTAAAATACACAAGGCCAGGCCAGGTACAGTGGCTCACACCTGTAAGCCTAGCAGTCTGAGCAAGAACAGGACCTCATCCCTATTAAAAATAGAAAAATTAGTGGGGCATTATGGCAGATGCCTCTGGTCACAGTTACTCAGGAGGCTAAGGCAGGAGGATCACCTGAGCCCAGGAGTCTGACGGTTCCTGTGAGCTAAGCTGACACCATGGCACTCTAGCCTGGGGCAACAGAGTGAGTCATCATCTCAAAAAAAAGAAAAACTAAATAAAATAAAATACACAAAGACAACAGAATGAACATCTTCCCTGTGTTTTGTGACAAATCCATAGCATAACATGAATGGCTATCATCCTAGCTTTGCTTCTTAATAGCTGGCTAGCCTTGAATAAAGCCATTAACATCTCTGTTCCTAAATAATAGATGGGAATAATAATAAGTTATTGTACAGATTAAAGAGTTAATGCTTAAGAAGTGCTTGGAGCAGTTTCAGCAACAAGGTCCTTGCATTGCACAACTCCAGGATGATATTCCCCTTGTCCATGTGGGAGCTGTGAGTGCCCAGGCCTGGCACAAAACAGGTGCTCCCTCAATATTTACTATTCTTACCATGTACTGTGTTCTTACTATGTCTGAGTAATGTGCCGAATGCTTTTTAAGGATTCTCTTGCTTAATCTTTGGAGTAACCCTATAAGATAGGTACTCATTATTTCCATTTTTGAAATTTAAAAAAGGAAGGCACAGAAAGCTTAAATAACTTGTCCAAAATAAGCCAAAGAATCAGGATTCAGACAGTGGCAGTCTAACTCATCAGGTGAGGCTTTCATTAGGCACACTAATGGCAAAGACAAACATAGGACCCAAGGGGAAAGTCATTCTTAGGTTAAGTGAATCAATTAACACAATCATCCACATGCTCACTTTATAGAAAAAAAAAATGTAACAAATAATTGCCTTCATTTCTGGAATGCATAGCCCAGGGTCATTACTTGCTGCCACCACCTTTTCCCTGGTGCTGAGAAAATTCGGAATGCCATATCCCAGATCAAAACACACCATCAGTTGTCATCAGAAACTTTTCAGGCCCACAGCTTCTAACAGGGCATCTGTCATTAGTGAAATAAGCAAACCCCTAGGTTGGTAGTAGAAAGGTCAACACAGTTACATCTGCTAACAGGCTGAGGAGCCCATGTCCCAGGAAGGCTGAGAGAAGCTTCATGGCCCAAGGGGGACCGAGAATGTCAGTCCTTGGCTTTTGGATTCCCTCTTAGTATCAAGGAGTAACCAGGAGTGAGGAGATCATACTAAAGCAGTAAGTCCCACCAATAGGCAGCAGGAGCAGGTCTGACACAGAACGGGGGCATAGAACTCCAACAAGAGTCGCCCTTTGGTCTCACCATTGCCCCTGCCTCTCTTGACTACTGACTCTCCCTGGTGTGGAATTGTTGAGTTTGGGACATTCTATATTTTCACAAGGTAGAAAGGCATAGACTTCTTGAGGTAGGGTCGCAGGACAAGCTCTGGAATCAAACTAGGCTGAAATTTTGACTACTATCTGTTGTTGTGTGACTTGCCAAAGTCCCTCGAGTCCTCTGAGCCTCAGTTTCCTCAAATATACAATTGGGACATCAAGTGGTACCTTGTTTATGGAGTTATGGTGACAATTAAATGTACGTCAGCTCCCAGCACTCCATACATAAATGCTGTTCTTGGGGACTACAGATTGATTGAAAGTAGTGACTTTTTTTTAACTTACAAGGATGTAGACATTAAAATGAGAGTTATGTTCTTCAAAGTAATTGCCTTAAGAATATCCCTAGGCAGCACTTTTTCTAAAGTTTCTTTTGCTGAACACATTGCTAGAACTTCTCCTCTGGAATTGCCTTCAGCAGGAACATCTTTGGCAATCTGTCTCCTTTGGGGATTCATTGTGACCACAATGCTCACTCAGAGCCAAATGAGGTCTGAGAAGGGGAGTATCTTTTTGTTTGAATGAAATATCACAGCCTTCTCTTTCTGATCCATCCAGAAATATCCATTTATCTGCCAACCCCCAGGCCACATGTCAACCCGCTGGGAAGCTACTCCTGTCAGCTACTCCTAGAGCCCACAATAGCACAGCAGTTAAGAACACAGATGTGAGATTCCAACAAGGGCCAAAAAGAAGGGGCACAGCAAGGCGGTTATGTGCACAGCCCAGGGAGCCATGCCGCCTGCATCTGAATCCTGCCTCTAGACGACATGGCTTTGTGATCTCAGACAAGTTGGTTCACATCCCCCAGGCATAGTTCCCTCAATAGCGAAAGAGGCTACAGAGTGGTGGCTACTTCCAATATCTACTATGGAGTTTACATAAAGTACCGAGGACAGCACCCAGCAAATGTTTGTTTAATAGTCCTATGGGCTGTTAACTGGGTGACCTGGGGTAGGTTACTCAATATTTTTGCATCTCAATTTTGGGGCTTTCAAATGAGAATAATAAAGGGATAGCATCTATGTATCTTTATTATTGCAAAATTGCTGGGAAATGAATAAAATAACATATGTAATTTAACTAGTACACGATGTATGGAGAGCTTTGTAAATGGCAGAATTTCAACAAAATGGTAGATTAGTTTGCTTCTTCTGAACTTCCTAACACCTTATTTATACCTCTATTATGGCACATGTCCAATTATATTATAATAGCCCAGTCTGAGAACTTCTTGAGGAAGTGTCATTATTCTTCTGATAAAGAAAAAACCAGTTCAGCTGGCAACCAAGATGTGAGAAAAGAACTGAAAATTAAAACAGAAACCAAAACTTGCATAACTGTATTATGACTCACAACACCAAAAAACTGTATCAAACCATGACATATAAGACGAACTAAATTTAGTCTTTTAACACCTGCTCATTCAGACACATATGTTCTAAATAAGACCACAGACAAACGGATCTAATGATAATTTCACACAAAGTCATGTGTCCTCAAGATATTAACACTGATTGTTCTAGCAACTTCCTGGTTTACAAATTCTGACCAATCTCTGCCCAGAGTATCCTCTGACTAACTCCAGCCCTGCAAACTCTACAGATATTCTCCCTTAACTTCCACCTATTGGAATACCCCCACATTCTCTCCCTTGTTCCAGCAAGCTAATAAGCCTTTGTTTGACTGTGGTAGTCTTTGTTTGGGGGACTTTACCACATCTTGGTATGCCAAGGGCTTGGCTCAGTGCCTGGTACTAAGCAGGCATCCAATAAATTGTGTCTTGAGTAATGAGGCTCTTCTGCTTCGTAACATATGACTTCTAAAGATAATTCTAAATAGACAGTTTCAAAATTATGAGCAGCCATATCAAGAAGGCATGAGGGGATGGTTTATGTGTCATTTGCCAAGTTGGGTATCTTAAAGAGCTATCCTCAAACTGAAACTATGGAATTAAGAATGCTATTTTAGGCTCGGC
>NW_003852399.1:24893715-24899059 GCF_000181295.1 Otolemur garnettii | reverse complement strand
AAAAAAAAAAGAATGCTATTTTAAAGCAAGTTTAATTTCTCATTGATTACTGACAGGGGTTTTATTCTGCAGCTAATAACTGGCTGAGGGTTCTTAAGCAGAGGCAGATCCTAATAAATGTGATCATCTAGGAAATCTATTGTAGCAAGAACAGGAGATACTATGAACAGGTAGACTTGCTGGAGGTCACTTTGATAAGCAGGGAGGTCCCTGCCCACAGAAGGAACAGTGGAAAAGGAAACGGCTCTTTCTTACCAAGCTAGAAAAGATAACCATGGTGACTAACTGAACTCAAGGGACTACGGAAGATAACAGAGTCAAAGAGGCATCAATATTTGCCACCATAGTGATTTGGAAGATGATCCTGACACAGACAGGAAGAGTAGTAGCAAAGGACAAGATCACCTTTACATCAGTGCTAATATCAATTTTCATAGCGTTCTAGCTCGTAACTTGGGTTAAAGCAAGCCAGCAGAGTTTCCCATTAACCAGTACCCACTGGCTCTAATAGCTTGAACAGTTCAGAGCCATGAAAGCAAAAGAGGTCTTGGTATGAACTTAAAGGAAGTGATGATGAGCAGCTTATTGATTCCAGCTATTCAAAGTCATGACACTTCTATCATAGACGTAATAAATATTTTTTAACCTTTGCTCAAAATTTCAATTAAACCCATTTAAGCTCTGAGTATCAAAGACCCTCAAATTTTATTTAAGCCTGTTGACCACTAGAGTGAATACCTTATGACCATTTTTTGACCTTTTTACTCAACATTTTCATATTAAAAAGAGAACAGCCAGTATAGCTAAAGACAAAGCCAGGCCAGGCGTTCTTCCTGGCTGGGTAACAAAGGAAATAGTCCAGTGTAGTAATAGACAATTTTTTTTTTTTTTTTGAGACAGAGTCTCACTTTGTTACCCTTGGAAAAGTGCTATGGTGTCATAGCTCACAGCAACCTCAAACTCTTGGGCTCAAGCAATCCTCTTGTCTCAGTCTCCCAAGCAGCTGGTACTACAGGTCCCTGCCACAATGCCCACCTCTTTTTAGAGACAGGATCTTGCTCTGGCTCAGGTTGGTCTCAAACTTCTAAGCTCAAGCAACTCACAGCCTGAGCAACTCACCCATTTCACAGCCTCCCAGAATGCTAGGATTACAGGCGTGAGCCACCACATCGTAACTGGATGATATTTTTTAAAAGCATGATTTTATTTTTCTTTTATTCTAGAGCCTTTTAAAGGAAGATAGCTTTGCCCAAGAGTGCATTACAAATAGGGAAAAGAAAAATTGAGTTAAATAGGACAGCAAGATCAGAGCAAACAGGAGGCTGAGAAGTTTTTACTGCATCATATTTAAAGGTTTGATAGAAAGCATTTCAGAAAGGTAGTTCACCAGGAAAACGAAAATCAAGCAAAAATTTCTCTTCCCAGGAATGCAATCCTCCCAGCAGGCTATTTTGTTACTCACTAAAAACTCCCTGCTAAGGAAAACATTTTCATGTTCCTCCATTAAAACTGTTGCAACTGGTCTATTTTCAAGCTCTAGTTCTTGAACCACACACCAGAAGTTCTTATACGATCCTGGAACCAGGTTTGTTTCAAGTTCCCCAAAGCATTCAAGATTGTTTTGTTGCTTTGCTTTTGTTTTCAAAAAACCTACAACTGGGGGCACAGGAGATACAGTGAATTTTTTCCCCCAGAAATAGTCTTTACTACCACTAGGTCATCTGAGTCTGTTTTCATTAAATAATTCATGTACAAATAATCAATGAACAACTGGAAATGATTATTTAGTAATTACATTTAGCTCCAACAGAAACAGCCCATTAGGACGATGAGAGCATACAGGCTATGACAGCCACTTTTAACTCTGAAAATGCCAGTTAGGGCAACCAATAACACAAGCGATGCTGGGTCCTGTCTCTCAGGGTCCTTGGAGGTCAAATTCAGTCCTTTCTCACCATAAAGTGAGGCTGAGAAAACTTTGGCAAATAGAGTTTTCCTTTATGCACAAAAACGTCGTAACTTTAGGTTGCGTGTAGTAAGTCAATTTAAAGCAATAAAAACAGGCTCTTTAAATATTAATTTATTCATTAATTTAATGTATCTATTTTGCATTTCCTCCAAACCTAATGTCACACATAATAATTCAGGGGTCTCAACTGCAATGGGCCATTTTGCTGCTATTCCTCACCTCCCCTCTATAATATCACCTCACCTCTCGCCCCATGCAGTCAACACTCCTTTCCCCTCTAGTCCTCTTGGGCTTGACTAATGGGAAACTCTAGCCAAAGTTGGGAGGGTGGAAGGTGTGCAAAGGGTGCTGTCCCTTCACGGCTTTGCTAAGTGGCCCTTCCTCCACGATTACAACCCTCAGTGGACCCCACTCCTGGCTCCTCTTATTCCTGTGGCCCAGAGATGACAATGACTTTTCACTGCTGAGTGCCAGACCACCCTCTGTCTATTCTTGTAATCCTGCCCACTGGTCCACAACAACCTCATTAAACTCTCTTCATTCAAATCCCCTAAGGTACATTCTGTTTCCTGTCAACACCCTCATACAATCACTTTTCAAAGCAGATAAAGAAGCGGTCCTGCTCTGGCTGACAGTGATGAGCAGGCCCAAAAGGAGACCCATGTCTATGGAAAGTATGCACGAGCGAAACAAGCCTTCAAGGAGCCTCTATTTTGGCAAACTCACATTTAATGTCAACAAAAATGCAAAACCCAGCTCATAATCCTCCTTTGTAACTTCAACTCTTCAACTGAAATGAAGGGGAAAATATCTAATCTATCCACACCCACCATCAATTAATAAAATAAAAACAAACCATGGATAAACCCTATCGAAGTCCATTTCAAAACACTAGTGATTCTGCATAAGTCCCCTGGATAATGAATAATATGAGGTCTTTTCCATTCCAGTTCTTATTCCTTTGCAACTACAAGAAAAAAAACGAAGAACATTTTCTGAATTGTGTTCTTTAGTTCCTAGAATTTGATTTGCTATACTGCAGAAAGGGTAATCATCTCTTCTTTCAAAAACTAAAGCTGAGTAACAAATAGAGAAAACTGTTTTACCCAAATCTTACAAGGTAGTGTATATCACTTTTAAAATCTGTTGGGCCTCAGAAACCAAAACTCCCAAAATGGCATTCTGACATGCCGAACAGAAGAAGAAGCCTCTAGGACTCTCCGCCCTTCCCAAAGCTCAGGATGAACTTGAAATTCCTTTTCCTGTCTAAGATCTAGACCTATCAAAGAGAACAATTTTTTTTCTTCCCCTTCCAGTAAGATGAAGAATGTAACCACACCTGAACAGACCCTTTCACAAGATAATGAACAATTTCTTCTCTAGTCCCCGACCCATGCTCCCTCCCTAGTAATCCTTTATTGCCCCTCCACAGAATTCCCTTTCTCCCCACTCCCATAACCTGTTTTGCCAGGATGGTAGATAAGCCTCTAAACCCCGTCAGGGGGCTAGGCAATCACTCTGTGGTTCTCCCCACGTACACGTGAGTAAATCTGTATGCCTTTTCTCCAACTGATCTGCCTTTTGTAAGCTGATTTTTCAGCAAACATACAGAGAGGGAAGGGGAAGCTGTCCTTTGGCCCCGCAAACCCATTATCCATTCTGAGACTGCATCTCAGATGGCACTTCTTTTCTCCAGTCCGCATGTCTGTGTATTTAGCTGGAAGCTACAATTTTCCTTCTGTCATTAACCCACCAAAAGGATATTCGTTGAATTTGCAATAAGTTGATAAACTGTACAGTTTTCAAGGCAAAACATAAAGTTTTGGTTGGATTTCCTTTTAAGAAATTAAGCGATGAACCTCTAATAACACAGTAGCTATAAATTAATAAGCTGAGCACAAGTTTTAATCTAATTACAATTTACTAACCACTGTATCTCTCCTGCATTTTGCTTTAAGTTAATTTTAGACCTAACACAGAGAGGATACCTGAGAAGGGTGAGGTCTAGGAGAACAGGTCTTCTCAAGGAGACCACAAGGATACACCTGCAGGGTCCTCTCCATGGTGACTCAGTTCTTGGGACTTTGTAAACTTAAGTTCCTGGAACTTGGAAATTTCCAAGTTCTGTGAAGTCCTGTAATTCTGTAGGGGCTGGAATAGCATCTCCAGCTTGATTCAAACTGGCCAATGAGAAGGGTATGTATGGGTTGGAACTTTTTGACTGTCAGTAATAAGGAAAAGACCAAACCAGTTGGGGAGCATGGCCATTTGGAATTCTTCTATGCTGTAAGCTCCCAGCCAGTAAGTTAAGCCCTTCCACTTATAAACATGGTGTTTGGGTGTTCTTTCTCTCCGTTGGCCCCTGTCTCCCTGCAACAACACAGTGGCTCACGTGTATGATCCCAGCATGTTGGGAGCCTAAGGCAGGAGGATTGCTGGAGGCCAGAAGTTTGAGACCAGCCTAGGCAATACAGTATAGAATCGGTCTCTAGAAAAAAAAAATTTTAAATAGCTGAGTGTGGAGGTGTGCACCTGTAGTCTTGGTTACTCAGGAGGCTAAGACAGGAGGATCGCCTAAGCCCAGGGCTATGAGCATGCCACTGCACTCCAGTCCAGGCAATAGAGTGAGATTTGGCCCCTAAAAAATAATTTTTAAACAAAAATAAATAAATAAATTGAAAAGGGCAGTTCTGGTTATTCTCACCTCAACCCCTCCCTACTCTCCAGAGCAATGCTCCAGCCTTCCCTCCTTCCTCTATGCCCAGAACAGTAAGGTCTGTTCCCTGCCTTGTTTTCTTGTTGAGCTCTGCCTAGCGGAGGCACCAGCAGGAGGCTGGGGTAGAGGAGATGAAGCCCAAGTCTGTCTCCCCACTCTCCCCTACCCTGCAGAGCTACAGCTAGGGTGGACTCTGACTCCCCAACCACAAGTCTCTGACTGCCGCTCCAGGTGGGGGCCCCAACTCCGTTTGCCCCTTCCCCAGGAGAGTCACAGCAGTTCCTGGTTGACTTAACAATTCTCATTTTTCCCCCCTTAGCCCTGTCTACTCTCCTATAAACAGTGCCTTGTGAAATTTCATAAATTCTCTCTAGAGTTCTCCCATGTGCCCTCTGCATGCTACTGGGCTCCTGGGTGGTAGGGGCACAAGGTCGCCACTCAAGCCAGGGGAAGTCCTCCAGGCATATGCTTCTCATGCTCACCAGGTGTGCCCAGAGTTTGCCCTGGCTTTGAGGAGCAATGGGTACTGACTTCTAGTCTGACAACCTCATTGAAAACGCACATTCAGGCTCGGCGCCTGTGGCTCAAGCGGCTAAGGCGCCAGCCACATACATCTAAGGTGGTGGGTTCGAATCCCCAGCCCGGGCCCGCCAAACAAC
>NW_003852399.1:24877552-24893572 GCF_000181295.1 Otolemur garnettii | reverse complement strand
AAAAAAAAAAAAAAAAAGAAAACGCACATTCAAAGAAAGAAGAAGAAATGATCACAGATCCAAGGAAAAAGAGGCACTATGATGATTAAGTGTAATGTGATATCCTAGAGAGAGAAAGGGCATTCGTGGAAAAAATGGGGAAATCTGAATAGTCTATAGCTTAGTTAGCAATACTGCACCAATATTAGTTTATTAATTTTGACAGTTAACATTAGGGAAAGCTGGGTAAAGGAACTCTCAGTACTATCTTTTCAACTTTTCTATAAATATAAAATTATTCCAAAATAAAATGTTTAATAAGAAGAGCAAAAAGCAGATTCCCAGACACCATGGAATCAGAATTTCCATAGTTGATATTTAAGCATATGGTTTAAGGAATGAATTTTGGAAAGCACAGCTCTAAAAGACTTGGAAAACATTAGCTCTGGTAGAGATAAGGATGGAAACAATCATTTACTGATGCTAAATTATGGTATAATTACTAGACTATTTAAAGAAAGAGCCAAACGAAGCTGTAACTGAAGTAAGGGTCTGAAAAGGGCAACATGTTTTCTGAGTTGGGTCTTTAAAACCCCTCATCCTTTTTGAGGAATTAAAACCTGCATTCCTCCTCAAGACCAGTAATCAGAGGGCAGGGGAGTGTTCTTTGTTCTGTTTGCTAGTATCTAAAGCCACAGGGGATGGTTCAACAGAATTATTCTGGCAGAAGTCACAAGATCATCTTCACCAGAGATGCTTTAGTTAAACATTAATAGTCCTGATAGAGGACACCTGGGGAAAGTAAGGTCTAACAGGTGTCCTCAAACTACGGCCTGTGGGCCACATAGGGCCTGCCGAGGACATTTATTCAGCCCACCGGGTGTTTTTGCCACCGCTGCCTGTCCTTTTAAACTATAGTCTGGCCCTCCAACGGTCTGAGGGACAGTGAACTAGCCTCCTGTTTAAAAAGTTTGAGGACCCCTGGAAGAGAACAGAGGTCTTCTCAAAGAGACCCCAAGGATACACCTGGGGTGACTCAGCTTTTAGGAATTTGTAAAAACTTAATTTCCTGGTGGCTGATGCTTGCTTCCAATTCTGGGAAAGCCCACACAATTCTATAAAAGCCGGAGCCCACTTCTCCAGCTTGATTCAAACTGACCAATGAGAAAGGTACCTAGGGGGTGGAACTTTTTGACTGGGGATAAAAAGGAGAAGACTAAACCAGTCCGGGAGTGGGGCCATTTTGAATTCTTCTGTGCCTCGCTCTGCTGGCTGATTTAACCTTTCCTCTTTAATCACAGTGTTCGGGTGCTCCTTCTCCTCATTGAGCCTCGTCTTTCTGCAATAGCCCAAAGCTGGAAAAACCCCCTTTAAAACTCTGTTTTTCTGCCAAGAGGAAGATGATGGTTCTTTAAGATGAGATTCTATCATCCTCCTCATTTATCAGCAAACTTCACTTTTCTTTTCTTCAAACCACTTGTCCTCATTTTTCATTGGGAACAAGAACCGAACTTGAGGTAACAAAGCTTTGCCAAGGTTCACCTTCTAGTCTCGCTAATTAGAATGATTCATCCCTCGACCATGAATTTAGTTTCCTGCCTAAAAACGCTTTTATGTAGGTACAGGTAATTATAGAACCATACAATGAAAACGACAGTAGAGTTCTTCCATTTCCTCCTCACTCTGAGATCAAGGTTTTTGCGGTGCAAGTGTCCCCACCCCCACCCCAACTTGGAGTTTCCAACAGGGTAAAGCCAACCCAACTAACTCATAGTGACTTCCCTCTCCTTTTTCATGGCAGGTGCTCTGTTTCTCTGAGTAGACTTTGAGCCCCTAGAAGGCAGAAGCTATCTTACAAGTTTCCTCTGCAGTTTCCTATAGCAGTAGTCAGTATCCTTCACCCAGTACTTTTGACTCATTGACCACTTCCACTTCCCCCTCTGTGCCCATATTTTTGCCTATTTATTTTAGACATCTTTTCCTATTCAGCATTTGCTATGCCATTGGCATGTGTAAGAGTAGGATCTGCAGAGGTGAGAGTGTTGGCATTATGATTGCTCGTTGCTTCACGAAAGTGTTAATAGAGTACCTATGATGTGCCAGGCACTGTTCTAGACCCTGGGGAGCCAACAGGGAATAAGAGTACCTGTGTCTTCAGGAGCTGAAAGGCAAATCAAGGAGACAGACAAATAAACAGATAATTCTCAAACAAGCTATGGGCTCCCCCTTCCCATCCTCACACTTGCCGATCATTGTTGCAGGAAGAAGAGGCCCAGTGGAGAGAACAAACACTGAAACACTGTGATTAAAAGAGGAAGGGCTTTATTTCAGCTGGTGGGGCAACAACACAGAAGAATTCAAAATGGCCACACTCCCAGACTGGCTCAGTCTTCCTTTTATCCCCAGTCAAAAAGTTCCAGCTCACAGGTACCTTTCTCATTGGTCAGTATGAATCAAGCTGGAGAAGCGGGCTCCGGCTTTTAGGGAATCATGGGCTTTCACGAAGCGGAAGCAAGCTTCAGCCTCCAGATCCCAGGAAGTGAAGTTTTTGCAAATTCCTAAGAGCTGAGTCACCCCTGGAAGGACCTCACAGGTGTATTCTTGGGGTCTCCTTGAGAAGACCTCTGTTCTCTTAGACCTTACTTTTCCTAGGTATCCTGTCTCATTATGATGGGGCAACCCCAAGTCTGAATTAGGAATAGGAAGAGCAGGGTCTAGTTCTAAGTCTGCTCCTGGTAAGAACTGAATTTAGGGCAGCACCTGTGCTCAGTGAGTAGGGCACCGGCCCCATATACCGAGGGTGGTGGGTTCAAACCCGGCCCCAGCCAAACTGCAATAAAAAATAGCTGGGCATTGTGGTGGGCGCCTGTAGTCCCAGCTACTTGGGAGGCTAAGGCAGGAGAATCGCCTAAGCCCAGGAGTTGGAGGTTGCTGTGAGCTGTGACTCCACCGCACTCTACCAAGGCACTCTAAAATATGCTGCTCTGGCATATTGACTATTGTGAATTAAAAATACTTAAAAAAAAAAAAAAACCCAGCACATGCAAGATCATTCTGACCTTCCTTCTGTTTCTTAAAATCTAAATCAGGAGGTGAAATGCCCCTGTGAAAGATGGCCTCCCTAGAAGGAAAGTCACATTAACTACCTAGCGCATGCCCCTTTGACTTGTCACATTTTGACAACCTGGCCAATTCTGCATATGGGAACAGACTCTGACCTAATCTATGGGTCTCTGTTTCCTTACCAGGACTCCTGTACCACATAAAACTTGTATTAAATAAATTTGTATGCTTGCCTCCTATTCATCTGTCTTATGTCTATTTGATTCTCAGGCCCAGGGGAGAAAAAATTAAAAGAGAAGAGGTAAAGTTCTAGCTCCCCTATACCCTCAACAATCCCCTCTTTCAAACAACAACAACAACAACAATAGTAAAAACAGGAAATTAAAAAAAACTTTCTCCCTGCTTCACAGGTGTTGTTACTCCCTTGTAAATCAAATAACAGTGGATGCCAAAGTTCTTTGAATACTCCCAAGTGTTATATAAATGCCAGGCAGTAGAATTAATGACTTAAACAGTCCCTGTGTACTAACTCTAAGACAAAAAGCTAGTGGCCCAGTGGCCTTTCCATTAAGCAGAAATTTCAGACAATAAGATTTTATAAAAAGCAATCCTTTCAAAGATCTAAGCTCTGTTGCTTTGCATTTAGCAATTAATGAGAATTAGATTAACATCAAAGAGTTATGTCAGAAGGTGAGATATTGCCTGTGAAGAAAGTGGGCCTATCATTTTACTCATGGCAGACCCATTTTTTTACTTAGGTCTCTCTGAATAAACAGGAAGACCTAGTTACTGCAACTCTTTTCTAACATTGAGAGGGATTTCTTGGCTGGGGTCATTCACATTTCTTATTTTATTCAAAAAGAAACTTCCAGATCAGAGATGAAAGAAAAGCTGCTATGAGTCAGTGCTGGAGCCTATAAATCCGTGAGCAGTTGTCAGCAAATGTCTTAGAAAAGATTATGCGTGAGAGAAGTTTCAAAAATCAGATTTGCTGTTTCCAATAAATACAGTTTTTGTTCTTAAGCCTGTAAGGTAGAAAACGTTTTGTTGGAGCAGTTTACCGTCTTTCTGTCTGGAGAAGTTGATGAGCTTCTAACGGCTGTCTTTAGATGCCATGGTAACCCCACTTGAGGGGGGTCAAGTCTGCCAGGTCGGGATACACTTTGAGGAATTTTAGAATGCTATCTGAGAAAATAAGCATTTTTATAATACCTGCATGCCTGCTGGTGTGTTTGCACTGGACACGTGACACAGTCACTTCAGTACACAGACAATTGTAAAGCCCCACTACGGTTGCCGAGATGAATATAAGACACTATTCCCAAGCACTCACAGGGTGTGGCAAATAAGGATGAGCAGCCTAATTATACAAGTTCCAAAAATAGGAAGTAATTGTGCCATCACAAAATTGGAGCTCTTCAAATTTATTTTCTTTTTAACTAAATTTTCCTCCTAGTTTTTGCCACAATGTCAATCATGAAAATCTTTTATAAGGATCACAATGGTTAAATCCAATCACAAGAAAAAGGTAAATCTCTAGTTGAACAGGAAGAGGATCAGAAAGAAGGTTAAGTTGCTCATTTGGGCCTTCAAATGCACTTCGCCTGAAATACCATCCAGAGTAAAAGGAGAACAGTCAAACTTTAGAAAGAAACAACATTTTCAGCTTTACTAGCACATAAGACCCTCTGAAATCACCCTAGACCGGGAGTCCTCAAACTTTTTAAACAGGGGGCCAGTTTACTGTCCCTCAGATCATTGGAGGACCAGACTGCAGGACCCAGGATGAGTCAGCTGCTAAGCAGGACAGGCAGCAGGGGCAAAAATACCCAACGGGCCAGATCAATGTCCTCGGCAGGCCACAAGTGGCCCGTGGGCCGTAGTTTGAGGACGCCTGCCCTAGACTGTCTGCCCTCAAGAAAGCAAATTCCCTTCACTTGAAAGCAATGAGCAGTTGTTAGCTGGGGACTTCCTCTTCTTCTCTGTGGTGTATGCAGGTGTGTTTATGCCAACGTAAGATTATATCAGGACCCGTCACACACAACCCAACAAGCTTCTCAATCTTTCATGTAGGTCAAAGAAATTTGATAATTAAACTAAGTGATCTGTATAAATCCCATGAATAAGCTTAATTTGTTCAGAATTTATTTTAAAGCATCCACTCTGAGGATCACACTGAACCAAGAGCTGAAGGATACACAAAAGAATTGTCATGCCTGGCCCTTTTCTATTTAGTTGAGGAGGCAAAGACAGACACACAGAAAACATAGGCAATAGATAGGCAATAGTCATTGTCCTGTCTCTCTTGCCCATGACTCACTCTCCATTTCTTTGCTGACCTCATGGAGTCCTCTTTTGGTGTCCACCCACCAACCATATCCATTAGCCACTTTCTCCGCCTTCATGGCCAATACCACATAGACACAGGTACACCCTGGCCTCCCTGCCTTCTAGGCCAAAGCTGAGGACATTATGAACTTTCCACAGAATCCTCTATAGCCTTGTCCTTTGTCTTTCCAACCTTGGACCAATCCTACATTCTTTGTTCTCTGTTTCAACACCAAGAACTCCAGGGGAAAAAAAATCACACATCCTTTAAGGAAGCCACGAGGGCCCACTTGAGAATACTAACTTCCCAGTTAGGATGTAAGTTTCTTGAGGACCTTGGTAAGCTCAAGGGCACTCTCCTCAAGGCTCTATAAATCTTTGATGAAATGAATTAGTGCCAGAAACAAGGAATTAAAGTGTCAATCCTCATTTGAGAAATAATCTTACTTTTAAAATTTTCATACCTAGCTTGTATGTAAATAAACACATGAAGTATGTATGTGTGATTCCAAAACAAGTCTTCAAAACCATAGCCTCAAAAGGGACTGCTACCTAAAAGCACCTACTAAAAGTTATTCTATGAAGTTCAAAGTTGTAAAACGCTTTAAACTTATTTTATAACTGAAAATATTTTCTAACTTAAGATCATTCTTCCTGTTAGTTAAAGCATGTATTAAGATCTCACTATACTACATGGGATGTCACCTCTAAAGCTTTACTAAGTAGAAGTCACCCCCAGGTCATACATGTATTCCTCCCATGGAAACATGAAAAGGTCTCTCCATGTCAGCCAGAAAGGCAAGTGTCAAAGCAATCCAGAAATATCTCATTTTGGAGAGAGGAAAGTTAACATTCTATCAAGGCAGTGGCCATTGTGAGGCATAAAATTCAGTGGGACATTTTCTCGATGGGTACTTGGAGCCCACACTGGGAATGCAGAGTGCTTGTCCCTGAAGTCAGTGGCAAACCAATCTCAGAGCTGCCTGGGGACCACTGTTCTTCCAAACAGAGTGTGACGCAGGCCAAGAGCTGCATACCAGCTTAGCAGGAACAAACCCAAATGTCGCTGATTCTCCTACAAATGTAATAATATCCAACAAGAGGCTGATTGGACAGCACACGATGTCATTTTCTCTAATTAAGGAACTCTCAAGAAAAACCAAAATAGCCACAAAGCACTGTCAGCAAAGCAATCAGTGACGACAATTAGCTGTCAACTCAAACTCCTGGGCTAAGCCTTGCGTAGGGAGGCAGTGTAGTCCTTAAGCATTTTCAGATCAGCATTATAGCCAGAGGCAAGGATGACAAGGACACAGGGAGAGGCCAGAGCCTGCTGCATATCCAGTGTGCCTGCACCAAACATTCCTCTGGTGCAGGGAATGTGAAATCACAGGAGCAAACGCCTGGCTTGTGCCTGCTCACGTGCTGATTTCTGATGGGGAGTACAGACAGCTCTACTGAACATACTGTAGGGAGGCTCTGAAATAGGTGAAAGTCTCCCAGCTATGGCCCTCACTATTTATTTACCCTGACTCACCCTTCCTCTTTACCTGGAACAAGTCTTGGAGGTCCTTAGAGCCCACACTGGGAATGCAGAGTACTTGTCCCTGAAGCCAGTGGCAAACCAATCTCAGAGTTGCCTGGAAACCACTGCCCTTCCAAACAGACTTTAAGATCTATAAGTAGTTCATGCCCATCTCCTTTACAAGGGCATCACAACTTCCACACACATGAATTCTTTCTCTTTAGCTACCGTAACAGATCACTATCCACACTACAAGGTCACTACAAGGTCACTACCAGCAGGGGTTGAGAAAACCATGCAAAGTAATGAATATAACGTAGCTGTCTCAGTTTGGAATTATATATAACAATCATACACACTCTCACACACATACATACCATCATAACAATTATTACAGAGAACGTCACTCCCTCCTTCCCAACATTCTTGCCTAGGCACATAAAATAAAATTATTTGTCTTCTTGGAACCACTGGAAGGTGACTCCTACCTTTCACTACATTCCTTCTCTCCCCTTCGAGGGAGTGATTTCTTGAATTGTTGAGACTAAGTGCATGATAGCTTGGCACCCTCCTTTCTATTTCTGATCTCAGCAACATGTACTTGTCTTTTCCACAAAAGAAGATTTCAGTATAAAAGTAATAGGAAGCTTAATCAGAGCTGAACATGTTCATAATTTAAGCTCATTCTCCAACCCAGCACCACTGGTCATAAAGCTAATATTTAGCTCCCTGCTGGTCTGATGTCTGCATTTGGTTCTCTATCCATAGCAAACTCAGCCCCAATTGCTTTTGCAGCAGGAATGTACCCAACTTAATGATACATTTCCCCGCTTCCATTGCAGCCAGTAGCATTAAGATTAAAGCAGAATTTGCTGGCCACAGCAACCAGGACAACTTTTTGCCTGGGCTGACTGAGCTGGAAGGCATGACCTCGTGCCCTTCTCTGATTACCTGTTGGGAACATATATGTGATGGTCCCAAGTTGAACAAGATACGTTAAAAACAATTTGATGATATTACCAGAGCTTTTTGACTCCAGGTCTTTCACTAAGAGGGGAAAGGCAAGGGCTTAAAATACCTGAGTCCAAAACTGAAGGGAAAGATAAGTGGAAAGCAGATGATTTAATCCAGTAGTTGCGGCTAGTATTTTCTATGGTATCAAAGAGAAGAGAATAACTACAGAATTGGGATAAATCTAAAATTAAGCCCTATTGAAAAATGAGAAAAAAAATGAGAAAAAATCTCAGCAGCACACTCTTATCATTACATCACAATCTACTATGTAGTCAAAGTTGGGAAGATTAAAAAGCTGAGGGATCTTTGTAAGAACCTTGGTAGGACCCTGTGGGACAAGTTCTGAAGCATCAATTCAGCTTCATATAGGAATCTATTTCTTGAGCTGAACCCAAGATAGAGGTAAGGGCAGAATTGCCCCGGGGAGGCAGGCTTCATAGGTGGCTTGGTTCATTTGGACTGGGTAGCTTATGAACCACATTCATTTCTCCTGGTTTTGGAGGCTGGAGATTCAAGATCAAAGCACCAGGGAGATTTGTTAAGTAGTTAGTTAGGAACTGCTCTCCTGGGAAAGGAAGACAAAGGTGGAAACCCCAGGCCCCCATCTCTGTACTGCCCAACTTAATTTTGTCCCAAGTGATTGTTCACACCTAGGGAGGAAGAATCATCTTACCAATCTGCCAATCAACGTAGCATGTCAACTCTAGAGGGATTTAGAAGACTTTCTAGCCTAACAACTCTCATACAGTCTTAAAAGTGACCTAGAACAGCCATTTGCCTAACTATCATGCTGTCCACACACTGCCATTGGCTCTCAGACAGGCTCATGGGAAGTCTCAATCTGCAGTAAGACTCTGGTTTCCATGGTGACCTCTGAACCACAAGGTAGGCCTGACCCAGGTGATATAAAAGAGAACTGTTGGCCGTAACTTTTGCCTCATTGCCTACTTGCCTTGGCCATGGAGGCCCATTTACTGTCTTTGGCAAATCTATCCTGCTTATAAACTTTCTTACTCTATAAGACTGTTTTTCTCTTTCTCAATAAACTTTGTTTCATGCTTGCCTTATTTGGGGGTGTCAAGTCACTTTTCAACCAATAGCACGCCAAGAACCAAGGACCCAGATAGCTGCTTGAAACCCCAACAGTTTATGAGACAGGCAGCTGCCTTAAAACCCAACAGATTCAGCATCTGTTGAAGAACCTCTTCTTGGTTTATAGAAGCCTTCTCACTGTGTCCTAATGTGCTGGAAGGGACAAACAAGTTCCCCTAGGTTTCTCTATAAGGATTTTAATTCCATTCCTGAGAAGTCCAGCCTCACGATCTAATTACTTCCCAAAGCAATGACCCTCACCTCTTAAAACCATCACTTTGGGGGTTGAGTTTCAATGCATGAATTTTTTGGGGGGGGAGTTCCTGAGGGGACACAAAGTTCAAACCACAGCTGTATGTCTAAGAAATCCCTTTGTAAGTGGAAGCACCAGAAAAAATCCCTGCTACAAGAAACAAGGTTTTTGAGGTTTTGAACACAAAGCTCAAAGAGGAAGTTGAACAATAAGAAGTTTTAAATATGCATATCAATGATAATTGTTCAATTAAGTTGAACAATTTAACCAGAAAGTACATTTAATGCCTTAACTTTGTGCACTATACCATGGGTTATGCTTAAAGCAGAGTTACCTTCACAATATTTTGACTTTGAAGGATTTTGATCTCATTATTAAAAGCACAGCTGACTACAAGAAAAATAGAAATAGTGATTATGTAAAATACTGCTGCTAGGCATTCTAAACATTCTGGCGCACAAGAATCACTTGGGGATCTTGTTAAAATGCAGATTCCAACTCCTCAGATTTGCGATGGGACCTGTGACTCTGCATTCTAACAAGATCTCAGTGGGGAGGATCCTGCTGGTCCCTGAGCCATCCTGGAGGAGCAAGGATGTAGAAGGTTAATATTTCTAAGCTAAAAGTGAAGGCAACTGTTCCTGAGATGGCCAAGGGGTCACTAAGTTCTGTCTGGAATGAGGATGATATAGTCTTTGGTCTCATGGACATCAGTGGTCCTTCTTCAGAAGCTTTGAGTTTTATACCCTCTTTTCTGAGAAGATACAAACTTCTGCAGGGCGTCTTTTATGTCTTGTTCTCACTTTTTCCATTTATTTCTCTTTCTTATCTCCCTCTCATGAAGGCAGTTGTGGCAGGAAGAAACAAATCTTCCTCTCTCCCTTACCCCAGAACTCAGAATGAAGCTGTTCCTTTGAGCTCTGCTAGGTATTGTAGTCGTGCATTTCCTGAGATGGAAAAAAAGAAGAATGCCAAATAGAGTCAACCCCCAAAATAAGTAAAATGTAAATCCTCTCAGATTTCTTATTACGTTTTGGACTGTAGTTTTATTGCTTTCTTTTGATTCCATTTTTCATTCATTTCTGACTAGCACTTTTATTTACAACCAAATTTTTTCTTTAAACCAGCGACCCCAGAAAGATACAGCATCGTTCTGCTTTCACTTAAGATACAGAAAGCCACAGAGAGTACACTCTCAGCCTAACAATAAGAAAAAGTGGCAAAATCAACAAAATCATACTAATATTGAGCCCATTAAAGAGCTAAGGAGACAAGACAACCAGGTGAACTAAATTTACGAGTGACATGCCCTTGCAAGGAGAAGGGGGGTCACACAAACCAGCACCTTTGGCAGAGCACGGTAGGAAGAGTTGGCTATCATAAAAGCAGAAATAAGAAAATAGCTGTAATGAATTTTTAAAGGGCAAGCGTGGGTAGCATTGCAAAAAGAATCCCCAGGACCCTCTTAAACATGAAACGAGTCCAAGTTCCCTCTGAGGTGCCTTTCATGGGAGGATGATCATGAGAAAGATGGGGCCAAGGCCCCCGAACTAGGGAGTACTCTCTTTAGTGGGGCACAGACAAAAAACTCCATCTGCTTCCCAGAACTCTATTCCAAACTGAGCAAAACCTTTCAATCACTGAGAGAGGAGCAAAAAACCCTACTAGCCTCAAGGCCCAAGCAAAACTCCACTGATTCTTGGAGAGAGGTGGAAGCAAAAGCCTGCTATAGAGGTTCAGGATACGTCACTGACACAAAGAAGAGGTCTGTTACCACCTGAGACACCCCATGGACGCGAGGTGGGGATTGGTTGCCTCAAAGAGGAGCAGGGACACTGATAAAGCTCCAGTCCCAAGGCCCAGACAGGTAAGATGTGCCAAAGACCAGGACTGGACTAGGTGAACTAAGAAGTTGCCGCCACCACCACCACAGTTTTCACTTGCACTGCACGCTGAGTGAGAGCCATTTACTGCTACAAGATGAGCACAAACAGGAGAGAAATCCCTGTTGTGGAGCCTGGGATGGTGAAGGGATGGTCTGCTGAAAGCTGAGGATAGAGATTAGACATGGAGAAAAACCCTCTTGCACACTAAGCCACACCAAGTATAAGGTCACTTCAGTCTACCATTGGGGAAACTGTGGAGTCTACTGAAGGTAAGTACAGCAGTCATGAGCCCAACCCACCCAAACCCACTACTAAGTACTAATGGTATTAGCCACTAAGATTGACTCAATCCCTCCTATCAACAGCCTCACAGAAGAAGGAGTATGCCTGACTCTGGGTAGCAATATTATTTTCTACTGCCATTTTATAAATACTGTCTAACATTCAACTAAAATTATAAGACACTCAAAAAAATAAAAAACTTTGTTAAGATAAAACAACTAGAAAGGGAGATAACCCAAACATTAAAATAATCAGAGACTTTAAAATAGCTGGGATTAATATGTTAAAGGTTCTCATATAAAAGAAAGATGAAATGCAAGAAGAGGTGGAGAATCTCAGAAGAGAGAGGGAAGCTATGGGAAAGAATTAAACAAATCCTAGACATAAAAATGTAATATCAGAAATGAGGAGTTTTGGGTTTTTTTTTTTTTGATAAGTTGTTCAGAAGACATGGTGAAGGAAAGAATCAATAAACTTAAAGAAAGGTCAATAGAAATTATGCAAACTGAAATCCAAAGAGAAAGATGAATTTTTTTAAAAAAATAGTATTGAAGAGCTGTAAAACAACATCAAACAGTCTAATACACATAGAGTTATACCACAGAGAGAAGAGAGAGAGAGAGGTGTCAAGGTAATTAAAATGTGAAAAGGATATTTTTTTGACATGTAGTATTAGAAAATTTGGATAGCTATAAAAAGTGAACCCTCAACTCTTATCTCAAATAAGATTCAAAAATTACCTCAAAATGGATCATACAGCTAACTAAATGTAAAACTTAAAACCATAAAATTTGTAGAAAGAAAAATAAGAAAATCTTTGTATCCTTGGTCTTAGCAAGGATTTCTTAGGACACAGAGCTACTCTTCCATTAAAACACTTGGGAAATTCATCAAGATTTAAACCTTTCTTCTCTGTAAATCATGCTTTTAAGGATATGAAAAAAAAAAAAAAGCTAGAGATCGAGTATATGTACCTACAACACACATTTTTGGTAAGTGGTTTACATCCAGAATATATCCTATTATGGCTCCGTAACACAAAGACAAACAATTTTAAATATGGGAGAATGCTTTGAACCAATACTTCATCAAAGAAGATATGCAGATAGCAAAGAAGCACATAAAAAGAGGTTCAACATCACTAGTCATTAGGGAAATGAAAATTAAAACGGCAGTGGGACAATATTATATGCCAACTCAAATTGCTAAAATCATTAAGGCTGATAATATCAAGTGATGGAGAGGCTGTGGAATAACTAAAAGTTTCACATATTGCTGACTGGAATGTATCATGGCCCACCCACTTTGGAAATTGGGGCATCTTTTAAATAATGTTAAGCATATATTTACTACACGTATAATATGATATAATAACTTACCCAAGAGAAATGGAAACATATGCCCTCATGAAAGCCTACTTATGAATGTCTATAGCAGCTCTATCCATAATAGTCAAGTACTGTAAATAACCAAAAAAGTCACCAGTTGGTGAGTGGATAAACAAACTGTGGTGTACCACACAACGGAATTCTGCTCAGTCACAGACAGGAACTACTGGTACTGGGAATAACATGGATGAATCTCAAAAAACTGTGAAGTGAAAGAAGTCTGGAATAAAAGGCTACATACTATACGCTGCCATTTATATATTGTAGAAGAGACAAAAACATAGGGACGGAAATCCAATGGTGATTGTCAAGGGCTGGAGGAGCACCCTTTCACGTGTCGGGTATGTTTCACATCTTGACTGTGATGGTGGTTACCTAACTGTGCACACTTGTCAAAACTTATCAAACCATATATGTTGAGAGAATAACTTGTACTGTGTGTTAATGATACCTCAGTAATCCCAACCAAAATAAGTAAATAGATAAATAGTGTTGTCCTGTTTATCAGACTGGTGCACAGAAAACTGGATATTCACATGGAAAAAAAATTAATCTTTGACCCTCTACCTCACACTGTGTGCAATGAAATCGATTCTAAATGGATCATAGATCAAATGGAAAGGTCAAATAACACAGCTCTCAGAAGAAAATGTCAAATATCTTTTTGACCTTGAAATAAGGCCAAGATATATTAAGGAGGACACAATAGCGCTAACTACAACAGAAAAAAACCCCTAATAATTTAGTTTTTTTTTTTTCAAAGATAGAATTTCCTTCCATTGCTCAGGCTGGAGTGCAGTATATCACAGTAGCTCACAGCAACCTAAAACTCTTGGGCTCAAGCGATCCTCCTGTCTCAGCCTCCCAAGTAGTTGGGAGGCTATAGGTGTGAACCACTATAGGTGTGAACCACCGTGCACAGCTACTTTTTCTATCTTTAGTAGTGACAAGGTCTTGCTCTTGCTTAGATTGGTCATGAACTCTTGGCCTCAAGCAATCCTCCCTCCTCTGCCTCCCAGGATGCTAGGGTCCACCACACTCAGCCAATTTATAGTATTTTAAAGGAATTTCAGTTCATAAAAGAGAGTAAGAAGGTAAACCATAGAAAAGGAGAAGATATTTGTAACACTTACATTTTACCAAGGCTCAAATACAGAATACATAGTACATATTATTTAAAAGTCTACAACTCAGTAAGAAAGACAACTTTATTAAGAAAGACAACCCAATTTTTTTTTTACTTTTTTTTACACTTGAAAGGGCTTTCACAACACAAGATATCCAAATGGCCAATTAATATATGAAAAAGGGCCCAACCTCATTAGTTTATAGTGAAATGCATTACTATGCATTAATATTATGCTGTGCATAATAAACTATAATATGATGCTACTACATACCCACTGGAAGAGCTTAAATGAAAAATTACACAGAAAATAACTTGTATTGGAAAAGATATAGAGAAATCAGAATAGTCACAACTCTCTTGGTTAGAGTACAAAGTTTTTAATTGATACAAACATTTTAGAGAATTTTTAAAATCACTCTTGACAAAGAAAATACCAGAAAGAAAAATGTAGCCAATCTCACAAATGACTAAAACTTAGCAAATTAAATCAAGCTAAGCAAAAGATAATACATCATGGCCAAGCTGGTTTTATCTCAACAATGCAAGGTGGTTTAACATTAAAAAATCAATTAATGGAAATTGCCACTAACCAGGGAAAGGATAAGAAATCATTTGATCATCTCAGTAGATACAGAAAAACATTCAATAAAGTCCATCTATTTATGATAAGGACTTGATTAATAAACTAAGAATAGAAGGGAATGTCTTAATCTGATAAAGAATATTATTAAAATACCTCTAGAAAATACCACCAGAATTAACAAAAGAATTTGCCGGCTGCTTGATATTTAGATTCTCTCCTTTTTGCTTCATTTTGCTATAATAATTCATGCTGTGATGAACATCTTTGTGGGTGTTGATCAAGTCACCTAACCTCTCTGTGCCCCAGTTTCATCAGATATAAGATGGAAATAAGACAACACTTAACTCCCAGGGCTCTACTGAGGATTAAACAAAATGTGGGGTTTAGTCTTAGGAAATGTTGGAGAAAGCATGGTTTATAAATCTAAAAAAATCTTTTTTCTGTATTTACCTGGTGGTGGATTTCTCACAGCACACCACAGGCTCAAGTCAGAAGAAGTCAATCTGTCAAAAATAAAGAAAGTTATTAGCTTAGGTTATCAGGAACTAAGAATATAATATCTGAAGAAGGCAATCAGTGATGGGGATTACCACCTGCTCCAGGATGGCCTTATATCGTCTGCTATCTTCTGCTACCCCACTTCCATCCCCTTAATCAAGTACATATGACGGTCACCGTGCCCCTCCATCTGCCCAGGATTTACAGCAATTCATTTTGCACCACAGCCAGAGTTATAATTCTAAAATTTGAGCATGACACTCTTCTCCTGAAACACCTTCCACAACTTCCTCTTGCCCTTTAGATAACGGCAAACTCCTTGCCATGATTTATAAACCTCTCATCATCTAATGCCGCCTACTTCTCTAGCCTTGCCCCTCAGCTCTGTACCACACTCCGCACTCCAGTTACTCTGGGCACGCTTCAGTCCATCCTCACCCCTTGCCAACACCCAGCTTCTATACACATAGCTCCCTCTGCCAGCCCTCTCTCTCCTCCTGCCCCTTCGCCTCCACCTGACTAGCTCCTCCTTATCCTTCCATTCTCCACTTAAGTATCCCTTCTCCAGCTGAGGCTTCTGCTGCCTTTGACCGCCTGGGGCTCTATTAACACTCCACAAAAACTTGCACTTTCTCCTTTGTAACATCATATATACACAGGTACTTACTCACTGTCTTCCCTGTGAGCCCGAGGATTATGTCTATTTCATTCACAGCTATATCCTCAATGCCTAGCCCATCTGTGTTGTCACTGAAGGTACTTAATAAATATTTATTGAGTTAAAGAATTAATAAACCCATTCCTCAGTCCTTAGCTTTCTAACTTACCTTTTGATTCATAGTGATAATTTAATAAACTTCCTACCATATTTCATTAAGATTCACTGATTTTTTTTTTTTTTTGAGACAAAGCCTCAAGCTGTCCCCCTGGGTAGAGTGCCGTGGCATCACAGCTCACAGCAACCTCCAACTCCTGGGCTCAAGCAAGTCTCCTGCCTCCG
>NW_003852399.1:24830079-24877094 GCF_000181295.1 Otolemur garnettii | reverse complement strand
AAAAAAAAAAAAAAAAAAAACACAATTGATATATTTAGTTTATTTATTTATTTATTTATTTGCAGTTTTTGGCCGGGGCTGGATTTGAACTCGCCACCTCTGGCATATGGGGCATGCATCCTACTCCTTTGAGCCACAGGCGTCGCCCGATATATTTTTTATATACCACGTGTACTAAGGCTTATAATTTTCACTTCATACTTATTAAAAGAGCTTTATGAGACTTATTTAGACATAAAATGTTATTATATCCATAAAAAGGAAAATATTTTCATAATGTGAAATAAATTGGTTTAGATATTCACATGTGGAACCATATTATTGTCAAAACAATGGACATCTATGCCATCAAAAGATTTAGTGATGTGGCATTTCTTAAAAGAGTGCTCAAGTGAGTGTTATCTTTGATACTTTCCATAATTGTTGATGTTGGCAAGGAAATATTAATAGGTGTCAGCAAAAGATGGCAGTCAACACCTAAGACCCACAATCCTTTCTCATATGGTCATCAAATGGACTGCTGACTGAACAATAAGGGGTTTCAACTGTCTTTTCACAGAGAGACCAGAATTACCAAGTTCACACATGCACAGGTATTGCAATTATAGAACAATTTCTCCTAACCAATTGCAACAAAAGATGTTTTTGGTTGCAGCACATCCATGGTATAGGGTATTAAAATTAAAGACAAATAAGACATATCTTAGAATCAATGAAATATGAAAGTTCAAAAAAGACTCTTCAGAGAAGTTAGGAAAATCAGTGAAAGGCAGACTGCAAATGCATTCTCCCACACACACTCATTCACTCAGACGTGGCCAGAGGCCTGACCTCACATTCGGACCCCTCACATGCTGGAGTGGGAGGTGGAGCCCCAGGCTGAGGGAGCAATCAGCCCCCACTCCTCCAGCCAAGCCTGGCACCAGGTGCTTCCACCCTGGAGGAAGGAGGCATTTTCTGACTTTTCTCTACCCCAGTGGAAGACAGTAGGCTCCCCGAAGAGTCTCTTCTCCCTAAATACACTTGTCCTATAAAATATCATTTTTAAGGACACAGCTTTTTGATAAGTGAAAGTTTCTCACCATGTGTAGTGACTCACACCTGGGAGACCCAGGTGGGAGGATCGCTTGAGACCAATATTTTGGGACCAGCCTAAGCTGGACCCATCTCTACAAAAAATAGAAAAATTAGCTAAGAGTGTTTGTATGCACCTTTAGTCTTAGCTACTTGGAAGGCTTGAGCCCAGGAGTTCCGAGGCTACAGTAAGCTATGATGATGCCACTGCACTCCAGCCCAGTGAATAAAGCAAGATCCTGTCTCGAAAAAAAAAGGAAGTTTTCATTATTGGAGAGAGGACAATAGTGCCAGAGTCACCTGATCCCCAGTCCAGCAGTCTATGACTTCAGGGTCATGGTCTGTGACTATATAACCATGTCTAAGAACATGACGAGGAAAGAAATACCACTGGAAAAACCAGTAGGTCTCCCTGTGGCTCAGTTTCCTCATTAGTAAAATGGACTTAAGGATTAAATGACATATTACTTCAGGGTCCCAGCAGAAAAGAGATGACACCCTCACATGGGAGCTCTAATACAAGGGACTATTTCAAAGGTGTGGACAGGGATAAGGAAGCCACCAAATGGTGATGACAAAGTGCTTCCCTTTGGTCAAATTCAAACATAAACCAGGGGAGCCCACTGGGTGACCCATGGAAACCCACCCTCCCAGGACCTAAACAGAGTGGGAAAGGAGGAGAATGGATATGAAAGGACAGATAATATCCGGCACAGACAGTCTCTCAGTTTTGATAGAAATGAGAATGATTGGCTTGGCACCTGTAGCTCAGCAGCTAGGGCGCCAGCCACATACACCAGAGCTAGCAAGTTTGAACCCAGCCCAGGCCTGTGAAACAACAATGACAATTGCAACAAAAAATAGCCAGGCATTCTGGCATTCTGGTGGTCGCCTGTAGTCCCAGCTACTCGGGAGGCTGAGGCAAGAGAATCACTTAAACCCAAGAGTTTGAGGTTGCTGTGAGCTGTGATGTCATGGCACTCTACCCAGGGCAACATAGTGAGACTCAGTCTCAAAAAAAAAGAAAATGAAAGAAATGAGAATGATCCAGTATTCTATGATCATCTTAGTAAAGGATTAAACTTTGCTACAGCAAGAAAAAAAATTATGAGTATTTATTCTAGAGATTTGAGGAAAATCCACCAGGATGCTGTCTGCCATCATTCAGTGCGCTTAGCTCAGATGAGCTAAGCATTCCTGGCTCTTGGAGACAGTCCAGACTGAAACACCACTCTACACAGCCCCTGTTTTTCTTTAACTCAGCTCTTACAAATGGGATTCTGTTTTGAGATAGTCACTGAGGTTTCTGCCCTACACCTTCTCATTTCCCAGAAATAGGATCTGGCAGTGTCCACTGCCTCGCAGAAGAGAGGTTCCTACTGGAGCAAGGGAAGGGTTTTGAGTTTCTTAGTCAAGCCCTGGAGCCTCAGAACACAGACAACAAGGTGGGCTAAGTAGTCCTTGCACAACCACCCCCCACCACCCCACACACATACACACACTTGGACTGAAATGATTATTTGGTGTTGAAGAGAGGTTTGGAGAGCTCCTGAATCCTTTTCCCATCAGCCCAAAGCAGTGAGTGAATGGTTAAGCACCCCGGAGTTGCTTCTCTTCTCACTCACATTTTTTCCCTTCACTGAGCTGTGCTCCAGGGATCACCTGCCCCACCACACGCCCGCCCCCTAGTGGCAGTGAGGTCCCAATGGCACTCAGGAGTCACTAAACTCAAAGTCCTAGGACTGAGATATGAGATTTTTAATTTCAAAAGAGTCCTTTTGAAAGTTGCATTTGAGTCCAGGTGTTGTGGCTCACACCTGTAATCCTGGCACTCTGGGAGGCTGAGGCGGGTGGATTACCTGAGCTCATGAGTTCGAGACCAGCCAGAGCCAGAGCAAGACCTTCTCACTACAAAAAAATAAAAATAAAAATAAAAATAGCCGGGCTCTGTGGCAGGCACCTGTAGTCCCAGCTACTTGGGAAGTTGAGGCAAGAGAATCATTTAAGCCCAAGAGTTTGCGGTTGCTATGAGCTGTGACGCCACAGCACTCTAATGGGGGTGACAAAGTAAGACTCTGTCTCAAAAAAAAAAAAAAAAAATTGCATTTGAATAAACAGTTGCTTCTAAGGAAGTTCCTACCCTAAAGGCCCACATGGGGTGCTGACCTCAGTTTTTACCATCTGTTCTTTCCTGAATTTAGAGGGATGCCATCTCCAAAGCTCATGGGGTTTTGCTATAACTATTATACTGATGTCCAGCTAGGCATCACAGGCCATTAGAGAGATGTCATACTGTGCTGTGAAAGTGCTCTCAGAAGAGCTGAGAAAGGGCCGGAACAAAAAGCCATTTACAAAAAAGCAAAAATAAAATTTCAGATGAATCATATTATTTCTGAGAGGCTTTATAAAGTGAAGGAAGACACTTCTGGCAAGAAAACAAAATAAAAGGAGGAGGAGGGCTGCCATCTTGCCCACTCTGAGGGAGAGTCTGGGCAGGGCGGAGAGTTCAATAACCTGCAGGATAACTATGGCCAAATTGCTTAACTTCTCCATCTACAAAAAGCCAAGGGTTTGGATTAAGATAGTTACTGCGGTCCCTTCCGGCTCTAAGAAAATACAATCATCAAGATCGGAATGGGACTTTCCAGTTCAGAGTTCAAGGATTTGCTATTGAAAAATGAACTAAAGAAGGATAACCTGCCGTTATCAGCCAACAGGGCCCTAGTTTGACAAATGCCAGGGAAGGGCTGTGTGGATGGGATCTGTCCTTCTGGTGCCTGGATGTGTCCTAGCTACGTTCCCATCATGAATGATACCATACCAATGGGCTATTCCAGGCATCTCAAGAATGCCCCCACCATAAAAGGAATCCTCCTTAGTGGTCCCTCTGTAACATTATGCAGGGCTGCTCCTGACACGACAGTTTTGCTCAGCTTCAGATCTAACTCTAGATGAAAATATTGCAACTAGATGATTTGTCAAGATGCCAAGTCTAATCCTTATTTTTCTTTTGCCAGAGTTCTTATAAAGAAGAAGGCCAGATGTTGTACTTGTGTATTTCATGGGAGACTGAATAGGGAAAAACAAAACACAGCAAGCCTAACTATAATATTTAACTGTTTTTGAAAACCCACCACCTAAACATACCAGAAATAACATATTTTCAAAACTGTGACAAAGTCAAATGTCTCTCAAACACACAAAGAAAGTCTGCCCGAGTGATTCCGAATAAAGTAATCTGTCAGATATAAAATGCAAGCACTCCTTTATAAATAGTTTGCATGCTTCCAACTCAATAAATACAATGTTAACATATCAAAAATATTCAGAGAGAACATCCTCAACCTCAGGAAGCATCAACTAATCAGGTATGTATGTAATATCAAGCTGGGTCTCCCTTACCACTTACCAGGGGCAAATTAAACTCATCATCTGTTGCCCAAAATGACCCTTCCCTCTAGCTGTCCCTTCTCACTCATTACACAGCCAGGAGCCTGAACATCTTTTAATGCTCCTCTTCCTCCTCCTCTCATCAATAACCACAAAGTATAGATGGTGCCTACTAGGTGGCTTGGTCTCCTAGTCTGCACCCCTGTTGCCTCGTCCTTAGATCAAGCCTTCACCCTCTGTCTACTGGACAACTGCAAGATCTCCCAGCCTCCAACGTCTTCAGTGAACTTGCCTATCCTTAAGATTTCTCTTGCTCAAATATTCTTCGGATATATCTCCCTGCTGCTTCTAGGAAGAACTCAAAAGTTACTCAGTGTCCCCCCTCACACCAGCCTTGCCAAGTTGCTTACAGTTTTCCAGTCATCATGATTCAGTGCTTCATATGCTAACCAACCAACCCCTCCCCATCCCCATGCCAACTCCAAAAGTGTCCATCTAACATTCTGCTTCTTCCAAGATGCAAACTCCCGTCACCTCCCGTCTCTCTGCACCTGATATGACTCTCCTCCTCCAGGGCTCAGCTCCGGTTATGCCGGCCCTCTGGAGGTCTGTTCTTTTCCTCAGCAAAGATGTTTTCATGTGGTGGGGCCACTTTCCAACCTGCCTGACTTGAACTCATTCCTTGGGTTCATTATTTGACTCAGGTTCAATGTGACTCCCTCAGAGAGATCTATCCTGACCAATCTAAAAAGAAATCTGGTCTTCTGCTGTGTGCCCTATAGCTCACTATCCTTTTCCTTCATTGTATTTATCACAACCGATTGGTTATACATTTATTATTATGGTTATTGCAAAGCCCGTCACCCTTAATGAATACTTCTATGAACTTGATATGGTTCCAGTTCAAAGTTTACTCCCACAGGCTAGCACAGTGCCTAGCACTCAAAGTTTTAAAATCAATACGCGATAGCTCCAGCCTTACTTCCTCCATAAATATTAATAATTTTCCACTCATCCCCATAAATGCAGGTAAAAAGGATCACTGCCTCCCTTGCAGCTCAGCTGTTCCCTGAACAGACTGAAAACAGAACACCTATAATGTCTAATGCATATTCTTTTTCTACTAGACTACAAACTTCTCATATGCAAAAATCACATTATGCCTTTGAGGTTTATGGATCTATAACGGAGGGTGTGTAGAGGGGCAGCAAGATAATTTTATGCTTTAATTTGCATTTTATGTTCTTCAACACCAAGTAACAAACATGCGTTTACTATGCTTATTTGTTTAGGAGGAAATTCTAGCTGGAATAGAGGGAGAGGGCTTAAGAAAATTGCATTGTTCTTCGGTATCAAGTACCCTCAAGTACCCCACTGTTCTATCCCAGCACCTAACATAACATCTGCATGTTGTAGGTGCTCAATAAATGTTTGATGAGTGAACGAATAAATGAACTATCAAAAAATGAATAATAGAATGAAAAATGATTATTCTCTTTCTTAAGAATTTATCACTATAGAAATAAACAGCAAACACTGAAATGTTTAAATTATGAACATCTTCTTGTATTAGGGTGAACCAAAGGAAACTGCTGCTTTTGTGGGGCAGTTTCATGTGGTTCAGTCTAAATCTTACAAGTAACAGTATTCATGCATACATTTTCCCCATTACATTCATTTACTTTTTTTTGTAGTTTTTGGCTGGGGCTGGGTTTGAACCCACCACTTCCAGTATAAGGCACGGGGGCCCTACTCTTGAGCCACAGGCACTGTCCCTATATTCATTTACTTTTAATGCAAGTTAAAAAGGTTCACTGCTTCCCTTTTATCCATTTGTACAAGATAAATTGTGGTGAAAACAATATGGCGATATAATCAAGGTAACCAACCATATGTCTTGGATTGCCTCACACCATTCTGGTTTAAGCCTTGTGCCCTGGAATAATTACTTCACTGTTATATTCATACCTACTATAAATATTTCACCATCAAAAGTGTCCAAATTTGAATGATAAATCTCTTCAATCTGCCAAAATCCTCCTAAGACTTCAGACCATTAACATAAGAATGTTTTCTCCCCCTAAGAATGGTATTGCTTTCTCCCATGAAGAGAAAGGCATGTGTGTGATCATAATAAATGGTGGCTGCTGAGACAGCTTGACATTCCCTGGGGGAAGGTCACATTCAGGGACACATAGTTCAAACACTACTAAAAAGAAAGGTAATCTTACCAGTTCTTGAGCAACACTCTAGAGGGCCTAATGCATAACCCACAGCAATACTTCTTACAAACCCCTCTATCTCCTTTATAAGCCTCTCAGGTCTTAGAGCTACTAGGTTGGTGATAGAATCAAGTTACTGACCCACCCAAGAAGGATCCCTTTCCTGGAAAGCATGTCCCTCCCAGGAAATAGTGAATCGACCAATCCAGACCTCCCTAACCTTGTCCTACCTACCTGCCCAGGCAAAGCTATGGACAGACCAATCCTGGCTGCCCTAACCCTTTAAATCCCTGTCCGCCATAGTCTACATGTGGATTTCTTCCCAGTCAGGAATCTCAACCCTGCCTACACTATCCCACAGATGGAATAAAAGCCACTTTAATTGCACGAATTGGATCTCTGTCTTCCTTTCACCTCATGTCTCAGAATGATTTTATCCTTGGGTCCAGACTGTTCAGTTGGAATGAGAGGACCTTTGGCCTTTCTAAAGCACCAGGGTCAACTTCTGAAGCACACACCTCTCCTCCCACCTTTACTCTAGCCTTTTTCATCCATGAGTTATAAGACCCAGAGAACAAATCTAGAAGATGTGAAGGAAGAAGTTGAGTAGAGAAGGGTAAGGGGGAACAATGTCAAACATTTTATTAAATTACATACATCTCTGACCACCCCACCATATATACAACAAAAATAGACAGAAGGACATGCTAGATTAAAAGAGATGAAAGAGATGCAATGGATTAAATGGATTCTGGATCCAAAAAGAGTCTGGGGACATTTGAATATGGACTATATTTTAGATGATCTTGTGGAATTGTTATTAATTATCTTAAGTGTAGTAATGGCATTATGTTTACCTGGGAGAATGTCCTTATTTTGAGAAGCATGCAGAAGTACTGAGGGGTGAAGTATCATGATAATTTCAATCTATATTCAAGTGTTTCAGGAAAAGAATGTGAACGTTTATGCATCAATCTTACTTAAGCGCCAACCTAAGCCTGTGTGAATACATGTGGGGTGAGCAAGAGACAGAAAGAAAATGCATCAAAATGAAGGGACCATGACTATGTGCTAGTCTGTCCACTTTTCTGTAGGTTAATTTTAAAAAAAAAAAGGAAATGAAAAGTAAATAAATAAAGGCCCTTTCTCATGTGTACTAAATATTCCACACAATGCCCAAATGTCCTCTTTTGAAGCTCTAAATGCACTAACCACCGAGGGAAAACAATGTCCGCAGCCCTTCATGTTGGGAGTGATTGTTTATTAAACCCTCAGGGAACCCAGCTTTCTGATGGGAAAATAATAGTTTTTGGGCAGTGCCATTAGAAAACTATCTCTGGGAGAAATCAAAACTAATCTCTTTAGCATTTCCTGATGACCTAGACAAAGTGGCCCCTGCCCCAGCACGAGGCAGTCTCTTTCCTGCTAGTGTGTGAGGTACTCTACTCATTGTGCTAAGCGGCCGGAGATTCAAACACGAGCATGATGCAGCTCCAGTCTTCTGGCTGCTTATTTGAAAGGTAACCATTTAATTTATTGTTCAAACCAAGATAGTATTGAGAGGAAAAGGGGGTACTAAGCAGACAAAATGCTGGGACAACAGGTATAAACCGAGACTATCCCAGGAAAATTTGGATATATGGGCATCCTGTTTATATCCCATAAGTGGGTGATAAATATGTAAATATTAGCAGTAGTTAGCCATACAACACAAGAATACAAAGATACTGTCAGAGGGAATTCACGTGGGAATTCAGAGGAATGATAAAGTAATTACTTTGGGGGAATCAGGAAAGAATTCATGGAAGAGGAGGAATTTTTAAATAATAATAATAGTATTTCTGCAGGTAGAGATAGAAGAAGAGGTCATTCCAGACTGAAGGAATTATATGAACAAAGACCAAAGTAGGAAAGCGTGGAGTGTGCCAGGGAAGTGGAGGCGATCTATTATAAAATAGCTGATCTGAAGAGTATTCATAGGAAAGACAGGGAAATGAGCTTGAGAGGTAAAGGTGCAGAGCTTATATTTCATTCAGCAGGCAGTAGGAAGCCACTAAGGGTAGTTGAGAAGGATAATATTAAGACTACAAAGGGCCTGGAAAGTCAGGCTAAAGACTTAAAGCCAGAGATCAAATAGATCTTTCACAGAGGGGAGGGTCTTCTACAATAACAACTCATAAGTGGATCATACTACCAATTCTATAAACATTAATGATACAAGGCAAAAAACAAACAAACAACAACTAAAGAAAAACCAAAACAGTCACAGGCACCGATCTCATAAGTTTTTCACGATCACCCTTATTCTCTCTGTGGGGTGGTTCTGTTTCATGTGCTGGGTTAACTATTACTTCTCCCAGTTTTTCATCATAAACAATTTCACAGCCCTATTGCCAGAAAATTGTTATCACAAAAATAAAAATGAGAGAATTAAATTGTCCAAGCCAAAGAAGATGAAAACAGAGAAATAGAGCATTTGAGCTAAAGAGAAAAAAGGTTCACAATAGGAGAGGAATGTAATATTTGGGGGGGGGGGATGGACAGGTACATTTTGAAGGCACAGCTCATTTTAATACAATCCTTTCTCCCATACACACAGAAGCCTGAAGCATTCTCATATTTAATAAGATTAATTATACTTTTACTAAAAGTTAACTTATAGATCTTTATTGGATTCCATAAAAAATTTCGGGGGGAAAAAATGAAAAGGCAAGGTTTCAACTGTTTTCAATTTTATCCCAGGTATTTGACTAGACAAGGGTACACACCTCATAAAAGAATGTCATTCTAGAAAAAACTATTAATATTAGATCTTTCCGGAAAAGGTGGACAACACTAGTAAAGCAATCTCATTTCCAGAGGAGAACAGCCCAACAGGAAGCTCCTGCTCTGGTCTCTAAATACAAAGCCAGGAATATTTGTAAACAGTAACCATGTATTCCCTTTCTATAGAGGGTGCGCCCTGTTCTTCAAAACACATTTCCTGGTCATTTAAGGCCATCAATGAATCAGAGAAGAGCCGGAGCTGGGGAAGAAGTTCTTGATTTTTCAGTTCATGGGAGTTTTATCTCCACAAAAGACATCCAGGAATAATACCCAGGAAAAATAAACAGAAGCTAACTTTGAGAGGCTTCTCCTGGTCAAAAATGCAATAAATGCTTTCAAAAAGATCACTGCAATTAAAGGGGGCCCAGTAAATATGCATCAGTCCACAAGTTCATGTCCATATTTAAACCTTTGGAGAATGAAAAAGAACCAGTTTACTATTTTGAAACCTGGCAAATAAAGAAGAAGAATCAAATATTTAGCAAAGAGTAGATTAGGGGAAACAATTCCCTGTGAAAATTAAAAATGTCAGAATTAAAATATTACTGGATTCAAAAAGCCCAAAGTCCTGGAGAATAAGGGAAAAGAGAAGGACCCATCAAAGAATTCTTCAAAAGACCAGCCACTGACTTAGAAGGAAATCTTCTAAGGTTTCTGCAATCAGAAAAGGATGGCATCCTGGAAACCAGAGAAGAAAGTTTTTCAAGGTGGAGAAAGTTCCAGATACTTCAAAAGCCTCTGATAATTCAAGACTTTTCTGATGTAAAACCATCTGCTGCTAAGAATATTTTTAGCTCTAAAAATCAAACAGAACCTCTGAGAAAAGACCCCAAGCAAAATAATCATGGACCTAAATCAGCAAAGGCTAGAAGATCTTGTTATACAAAAACAACTGGCTATGCCTTGGGATCAAAATCCAGAGCAATCAAATAGGAATTGTAGTAAACATGAAAGAAAGAGAAAGCAGACATGGAGAAAACAGGAGATAGGAGGACAAGAAAAAGGAAGAGAAAAAGGAACTGGAAGAAGAGCAGAAAAAAGAAAAGCAAAAGGAAAATGAAGAACCATATCCCAGGAAAAGATTAGTCAGCAAACCCTTCATGGACACTCTCTGGGGAAAGTTTAAATTAAACCAATACCTCACAATACTAGATAGTTTTTCCCTCTCATTTGAATTTAGCATGACAAATAAACAGATATATCAATGGTTTTGTAAAAAAAAAAAAAAAAAAAAAAAGGAATAAATACAAGAAAGCAATGTCCAAGCAGAAGTATAACAAAAGCCTAAGAGGTTCAAGATCCATTCTTTTTGGCCAAGTGGCGGTTAAGAGACTACATTTCCAGCAATGATTACTCCAAGTCATATGTAAGAAAACTGAATTCATGATCTCATTAACAAGTGATATTAACAGTTTCTGAATGTCTAAGCCTGAATTTGTATTTTCATCTCTCAGCTTTAAATGCTACATGTCTTCAGTTATAACCTGCGAAATATTCTAGGCTCTATAAGTTTCTGTTTCATATATTGTGTTTATATTCTCTTTCACACATAATGGCACATACAGTGTTTAATGTTCCCTATAAAATTCTGTGATTGTCCCTTAATATGTTGAAATTTAAAAAATTCTGTGATCTAAAAAAAAAAAGTTAAAATATTACTATCTTACAAACCCCAATAAATAAATTAATCTAGCACTGAGCATTGACGATTATTAATCAGACAGACAACACAAATATTATGTGCTTCCTGATGGAAAAACACTCCTATCATCTTGCCAAGGGAATTATAACTGATCAAACCTCTAAACTCAGCTACCATGTTACAGGAAATACAGGGGCACCCGGTAAAATGTACCGTAAGAATGCAATCAGCAAAATCCAGACTAAGAAACACTACATGTCAGGAGGCCGGGTTCAAACCCAGATAAACTAGAAGGAAAAAAGAAAGAAAGAGATAGAGCAGGAATCTATAGATCAAAAGAAAATTACATAAACATTTTTTAAATGGGTAGAACTACACTGTAGTATGTAGGGACACATATTTGGGTGATTAATAGAAAAGGCCCAGATAACCGTTACTTCTGAAGTAAAGGAGGTTATGGCTGAGGCGGGCCACATGGAAGAGCTTTCTAGAAGGGGTGGCAAAGTTTTATCTCCTGACCTGAATGGCAGTTACAAATGTGTTTGCCTTGTGGTAATTCACTAAGCTATATACTTGATTTAGAGTAGGGGCTGTTTCTTGTGTTTTATTTTATAATAATGTGGTTTAATTAAAGAAGAAGAAATATTTCCATAAAACTCATTAGAAACATGAAAAATCTGACGATTTTCCAATTTTTTCAGAGGGTTGGTAGGTAAATAAGGGAATGATAATTTCTATTGAAGGAGGCAGGTGAGTTAAAATACACTCAATAAATTTCTATGATCAATACCAGAAAAAAGTTAGCGAGAAAGAAATATTTGACTAAGAGAACTTGAAAGGAAAAATGCTCATTGAAATGTGGAATTCTGTGGCCACAGTGGGTATCCCTGGGATGCCTAAAGGAGTTGTAGCTCATGTCCCTGAATACAAAAGGGGATTGTATATAAGAATCACAGCTTAGAGGACTGGAGTTTGGAAGCAAATCCAGCCTCTTCTGCTAATTTTCTCACTCTGAGAAACAGTTGTTGGTTTTCCCTCTTGAGAGCTTATTCCCAGGCTCTTATGGAGACAGAACTCCTGTCCAGGGCATCTCATGGCCACATGAGTTGAGCAGCCCATCATTTAATCTACTGTGCCATAAAAATCAGCTAAGTACAGTCACACACACTCTGTCACCAAGTCAAGTGACATGTAAGATGGGTCTGTAGCACATCCTGAAGATACAAATAAATTATATGTTTAGATGACTTGATGCTATGGCTGCCTATACCCGCTACTTTGCTTTCTCTCTCTCAACCTATACCGGCTTCACAAGGAGTTCCCTGTAACCAGATAATGGTGGGGAGAAAGGCTCGGATATGTTTTATATTATGTATCAGCACCAGCTGGAAGTAGGCTAGTGTATATTCAGTAGGGGTGATCGTGAAAAACAGTGGAGAGAGAAAATTCTCTCAGTTAGTAGAACCTCACAATACATCTGGGTATCTACTTTATCTAAACCAAAAGATGGCTAGAGGTTCAAATCCATACTAAGTCGTACATAGTAGCTAATGATTTAACCAAATGGTCAGAGACTTGAAAAGAACAGAATTGGAAAACTGCAATAGAGGAGAACTGGGGAATAAGCATTTGGATGGCCTTTTGGAATGGGTAAAGTGTATGAAATATTTGTACCTCATTTACATGCTCACAAAAGGACATCCACTGCAGAGGAGGTCCTCAGTAACGAGGTGGACAAGGATATGTATTCTGAGGATATCAGTCAGCCTTTCTTCTCCAGCCAGCCTGGTACTTTCTTCATAGAATGATCTTTCAGATGGTCGTGACAATAATCAAAGTAGTCATGCAGAGACTCACCAAGGCAAATCTGGCTCCCACCATTACTGAATGTTCACCTTGCCAACAGCAGGGCCAACAGTGAGTACAGGTGGACCAGTCAGCCACCCAATGGTGGGTTGATTATAGTGGATTCCTTCTATCATAGAGGGGGCAAAGATTTGTTCTCAAGGGAATGGACATTTATTCTGGATACGAGTTTGCTTTTTGCCAATACCACCATCCACATACTTAGAGATGACTTCTTTGCCATTGTGTTACTCCTCACAACATTGCTTCTGATCAAAGCACTAATTTCACAACAAAAGAAGCATAGCAATTGACTCATGGTCATGGAATTCTCTGTTTTGACATATACTCCATCATGCAGAAGTAGTTGGCCTTACAGAAGGATAGTTTTACCTATTGAAGGCTCTCAAAGATGCCACAAACTGAGAGATGGAACCTGGAAAGGTTATGGTACTATCTTACAGGTTGCAGTGTATGCTTTGAATCAACAACTCATATAGGGGTGGTATTTCTCCCATACCTATAATATATGGATCTGGGAACCAAGGATTAAAGTTGGAGGATCAGCTCTAACTATTAAACCTAACAACCTAAACATGAAAACTTTGTTACCTATGCCCAAGATTCCAGGAAATGCTGGTTTAGAGTTGTTAGTTTCCAGTTAGAAAAAGGAGAATGGTTACACTAAATTAGAATTTAAGGCTGCTACCTGGCCATTTCAGACTCCTTGTGCCATTACACAAAGTAAAGGTCTACTACACTAACAGGGGTGCTTGGTTCCAATTATTAAAGTGAAAATAATGCTGCTGAACAATGGAGGCATTAAGGAAGATGTCTGTGACCCAGAGGATTTGCTGGGGTGCCATTTATTATTTCCATGTCCAGTAATAAATTTAATAGAATATTGACTGTGTTAATGCACAAGAAAAAGAATCCTCACCAACCAAAGGGCTGGTTAAAGGGAAAAGCACTTGGGAGTAAGTAAGGAAAGAAAGAAGACATATAGACACAGAAGTATAAAAATAGAGATCCCATGTCTCTATCTATTTCTCTCTCCTCTCTCCCTAATTAGATATATGGCTTGTGATCAGTCACAGAAGTGAGGACTTGTTTGCTATGTACATCATTTATATAGAGAAATCACGTTCCCCTTTTTTCTTTCCTCTAGTATGTCATACAATGAGTACGTCATAAGTGAACCACAAACTAGTTAGTTAACTTTATAAATTAGTCTTTTAAGTTACAAGATAAATGGGATTTGGGGTAACCCATAAGAGGAATTAACATCATCAGAACATGGATGCCCTGACTGATGGAACTTTGTATCCCCCTCATCAAGGAAAGGGTGAACATGCCTTCATTTGTGGAAGGGATACTGAATCAGCAGGAAGCATTATAATGTTGCTATTGTTGTTTTGTCAAGTTATGTATGGGTAGAAGGCTATGTATGAATGAAGAAAAGACAAAGGGGTGTGGACTGTGCCTGACAGTGTATCTTTCACTCCAATTCACATTCATTCTCTATACCTTTCACTCTACTGATGGAGAAAGTAGCACACCACATTTCTCAGACTAACTTACTAATTTGCTTCCTATTGGGTCTATTAGTGGGGTAAGGCAGGAAGGGAGAAATATTTTTGTTTCTTTAGGTTTTTGCAGAGCCTCCAATGGCAGTGATGAGGTCATGCCTGGCTAGTAGCCTGGGCTCACAGGCTCCTGCTCAGGCAAGTTTACTAGCAGAAGTGGGCTATGAGCCAACTGGACACAAACACTGTCTTATGTGTCCCCTACTGTGCTGGGCTTAGGGCTAAACTCATAGTAGGCACATGTTCTTTTTTTGTTTTCTTGCTTGCTTGTTTTTATTATGGTAAAGAAAAGATAATACAAAATTTACCGTTCTATCCATTTTTAAGAGTATAGTGATAGTCACTATATTCACAGTGTTGCATAATGAACTTCCAGAATATTTTTATTTTGCAAATCTGAAGTCTATACCCATTAAACAATAACACCCCTTTTTTCCCTGTCCTCAGGCCATCATTCTATTTTCTGTTTCTATGAATTCAACTACTTCAGATAGGTAGGCACACAGTTTTTTGTGGGTTTTTTTTTTCAGAAATTCATGTAATTATAGAATCTCAGAGTTGAAAAATACTAGAAGTAATCTAGCCCAAGCTCTTGCCCAGTATATAGGCCCTACTTTTTTTCATCTTAAATGTAATAAACTTTTTTTTTTTTTAAGACAGAGTCTCACTATGTTGCCCTTGGTAGTGTGCCACGGCATCACAGCTCACAGAAAGCTCACACTCTGGGGCTCAAGTGATTCTCTTACCTTAGCCTCCTGAGTAGCTGGGCCTACAGGCACCTGCCACAATGCCCAGCTATTTATTTATTTATTTATTTACTTATTTTGGTGGCATTTGTCATAGTTGTTTGGCAGGCCCAAGCCAGGCTTGAACCCCCCAACTTTGGTGTATGTGGCTAGTGCCCTACTCACTGAGCTATGGGTGCCAAGCTGTATAATAAACTTTTTGATTAGCCAGTCTCTTCTGACAGAATCTCAGTGATTTGCTTCAAAAAGTCATGCTATGGAGGGATACTTCTTCTGATAACAAGGTCTTCCTTATGTTAACCCAAAATGTTGATTTTCTACCCATTGGTCTTGGTCTATTTTCCAGAACAGATCATGTTCCTTCCATCTCCCAAGGTGGACATGTTTTTATGCTATTTAAAAAACTCAGTTTTAGGCCAACCATAGTGATTCATGCCTGTAATCCTAGTACTCTAGAAGGCCAAGGTGGGTAGATTGCTTGAGCTCAGGAGTTCCAAGACCAGTGTGAGCAAGAGTGAAACCCAGTCTCTACTTAAAAAAAAAAAAAAAAATAGAAAAATTAGACAGGCACAGTGGCACACACCTGTAAGGAGGAAGGAAGATTGCTTGAACCCGAGAGTTTGAGGGTGCTACAAGCAAGGCTGATGCCACCACATTCTAGAGTGGGTAACAGAATGAGACTGTCTCAAAAAAAAAACAAAATCACATTTGTTTTAGCCTGTCATGAGACACCAAGATTCACATGGACAAAACCAGGAACACAAATAAAGAATATAAAAAAAAAATTTTTTTTTTTGACACAGAGTCTCACTCTGTCTCCCTCAGTAGAGTGCCTCATGGCATCATAGCTCACAGCAACCCCAAACTCTTGGGCTCAAGCGATCCTCTTGCCTCAGCCTCTCAAATAGCTGAGACTATAGGTGTCTGCCACAACACACATCTATTTTTAGAGATGGGGTCTTGCTCTTGCTCAGGCTGGTCTCAATCTCCTGAGCTCAAGCCATCTACCTGCCTCAGCCTCCCAGAGTGCTAGGATTAAGAATATCAACTTTTGTTGATATTCAACACTCAGCAATAGTGTACTGCGTAGCCAGCGGTCTCCACAGCCCAAAGAAAGGGAATAGAATTCAGAAACTAATTAAACAGTTTATCAGTATATGTTCCTGGGGCCTTCTGTTCAAATAGGCTTTTAAAAATAAATATTTCTCCCCATGTTCACAAGATTACTGACAGTTTCTCATTAACTACCTATCTCTTTAATAAACCAGAAAGTTCTCTCCCAGGTAGTCACAATATTTACCAGGACTGCAAAATTGAAAATTTTCACTAATGAATTTCATTCACAAAAACCTACCAACTGAGAATGATTTCTGACGTTCCAAGGGCAGGATAAGGTACTATTCTTGCAGCATTTCTAGCAGCATTCATGGCAATCCTTTCCCTGACTAATGCACATGTTATTTATGTCACAAATTTACACTGTTGCTATAGAAACATAATAATAATAAAGAGTTTGCAGAACATCAAGACCATTATAGAACATCTCTTACAGAAGATCAGAAGCTGGACCAGCCTTGCACAGGAACAGAACTATATGAAGCCCGTATCTCTGTCAGATGTGATATGTGTACATGCCTTGGGCAACCATCTCCACTGTATTAATTGTTAAATGAATGCAATGTGTCCTTGCTATGGAAAAAGCAATTAAGGTCACTTTAAAGGAGAAATGTAAAAATAAGTAAAGGTAAGGAAACAATGATTTATAAGGAATATCTTTAAGCATTTTCCCCACACTCTCTTCTAGAATTTTTATTGTTTGGTGTCTTAAATTTAAGCCTTCTATCCAGAGAGAATCAATTTTTGTCAATGGTAAGAAGTGTGGGTCCAGTTTTAGTCTTCTACATGTGAATAACAAGTTCTCCCAGCAACATTTGTTAAATAAAGATTCTTTTCCCCAGGGCATGTTTTTGTTAGGCTTATCAAAAGATCAGATGAGGATATGTGTTTGCGTTCATCTCTAGATTCTCTACTCTATTTCATAGATCTATGTCTCTATTTTTGTGCCAGTACCATGCTGTTCTGATCACTATCAACTTGTAGTATAACCCAAAATCTGGCAACATGATGCCTCCAGATTTGTTTTTGTTTCTAAGAACTGTATTTGCTATTCAGGGTTTTTTCTAGTTCCATATGAATCAAAGTACTATTCTTTCAAGCTCTTTAAAGTATGCTGTTGGTGCTTTGACGAGGATTGCATTAAATCTATAGATTGCTTTGGGTAGTACAGACATTTTAACAATGTTGATTCTTCCCAGATATGAGCATGGTATGTTCTTCCATTTGTTGACATCTTCTGCTATTTCCTTTGTCAAGGTTTCATAGTTCTCCTTATAGAGATCTTTCACATCTTTTGTTAGATATATTGCCAGGTATTTCATCTTCTTTGGCACTACTGTAAAAGGAATAGTCTTTGATTTTACTCTCGTCTTGACTATTGCTGGCATATATGAAGGATACTGATTTGTGGGTATTGATTTTGTATACCAAGACACTGCTATATTCCTTGATCACTTCTAAGAGCTTTGTAGTTGAGTCCCTGGGGTTTTCCAGGCATAAGATCATGTCATCTGCAAAGAGAGAGTTTGACCTCCTTTGTCCCCATATGAACATACTTGATCTCCTTCTCTTGCCTGATTGAGATGGCTAGGACATCCAACAGTATGTTGAATAGTCATGGTGACAGGGGGCATCCTTGTCTAGTTCCAGATCTGAGTGGAAATGCTTTCAGTTTTACTCCATTCATATGATATTGGCTGTGGGTTTCCTGTATACGGCCTCTATCGATTTAAGAAATATTCCACCTAACCCTATTTTCTTGAGTATTTTTATCATGAAAGGATGCTGGATATTATCAAAAGCCTTTTCTGTATCAATTGAAAGAATCATACGGTCTTTGCTTTTTATTCTATTTATGTGGTGAATTATGTTTATGGATTTACATATTGAAGATATTGGCCTGGGGGAAAACATTATGAGAAAGACCCCCCCCCCCAGCAATTGCAGCAACACCGAAAATAAATAACTGGTATTTGATCAAGCTAAAAAGCTTTTGCAGACCTAAGGACACTACAAAGCAAACAGACAGCCTTCGGAATGGGAGAAGATTTTTGCATGTTATGAATCTGACAAAGGCCTCATAACTCAAAACTACAGAGAACTCAACTTAATAAGAGCAAACAATCCCCTCTATCAGTGGGAAAGAGACTTGAACAGAAACTTCTCTGAAGATGACAGATGAATAGCCAATAAACACATGAAAAAAAATGCTCATCGTCTTTAATTATCAGAGAAATGCAAATCAAAACCACCCTGAGGTATCACCTAACCCCAGTAAGATTAGCTCACATCACAAAGTCCCAAAACTGCAGATGCTGGTGTGGATGTGAAGAGAAGGGAACACTTCTACACTGCTGGTGAGATTGCAAACTAATATAGCCTTTTTGGAAAGAAGTATAGAGAATTCTCAAGGAACTGAAACTAGACCTTTCATTTGATCCTGCAATTTCATTACTAGATATCTACCTAAAAGAACAAAAATCATTTTACCACAAAGACATTTGCACCAGAATGTTGCTACAGCTTAATTCATAATTGCCAAGTCATGGAAGCAACCTAAGTACCCATCAACCCATGAATGGATCAACAAACTGTGGTATATGTATACCATGGACTATTAGTCAGCCACTGAAAAATATGGAGACTTTACATCTTTTATGTTTACCTGGATGGAGCAGTAACACGTTCTTCTTAGTAAAGTATCACAAGAATGGAAAAATGAGTATCCAACATACTCAATACTAATATAAACAATTACATGCTCATGTGAACAATAAAACACAAATGTAGTCTAGTATGGGGGGCAGGGACAGAAGGGAGGGGAAAGGGAGAAGGGGGGAGGATGGCTGGCAGAAAGAGGGAGGGCACATGGTGGGATCTCACTTATTGTGAACATTGTGAGAGTGTATAAAAAGAGTGTATAAAAAGGTGAGAGGCTCTTTTACAACTGGAACTTTACCCTGGAAGTAAGAACAATGTAATCTAAAAATTTGTACCCTCATAATAATTTGAAATAAATAAAAAAAATTAATAAGGAATAAATGTAAATTGCAAATAAACATATGGGAAAACATCTATCCTTACAATCAAAGAAATGTCCATCAAAACCACATTAAGATACTATGTTTGCCTCAATAAGTAAGGAGAAGAAAAAACAGACACTTTTAATACTATAGGTGGAAGTGTAAATTGGTACAATTTTCCAGAAAGTTAATTTACCAGAAAAATAACAGAAGCCTTAAGAAGATTCATATACAATAGAACCTCTGTAAGTTGACCATCCAAGGGACTGTAACAAACTGGTCAACATATGGAGGTGGTCAACATAAGAAACTAGGCCTACTATCCCAATACATACGTGTGGTGTATGTCCAGTCAACAATGAAGGTTGTATCGTATTTTCATCCAGAAACTTTACTTGCTGGGAAATGACCTAAAGAAATACTTTCCTACCAATGGTCACATCAAAAAGTATGTCAGAGTTTCATAAATTATAATAATAAAAATTGGGAACACTTAAATATCAAGCAATGGACAATAAGTCAAATAAATTATGGTTCCCTCAGAATTATATGCAATCACTAACAAAAGCAAACAGTTATATAGCAGTTACTATGTGGCAGACTCTATCCTAAGCAATTTATAAATATCTTCACTCATTTAGTCTTTGTTATAATCCCACCAAATAAATATTATTATTGTCCCTGTTTTATAGAGAGAAAAGGAAGGCATAAAAAAGTTAACGAACTTTCTCACAGTCATGAAATTAGAAAATATTCAGTGAGTACTCATTCAAACTCTGGCAATCTGACCATTCCAGATTCCAGATTCCATGCTTTTAACCATCACCATATGAATGATGAATTATAATATACATCAACATTTAATAGCATGTTAAAAATCTCAAAATATACCTGTAAAATGTTTTATTACAAAACAAAATTACCAAATTGTAGTTCATAGGTGTTATGTATATTTAAGGTGTGTACAGATAAATAATAAATACAGGATGCCCATAAAGTTCATGTGCAAATTTAAAATTAAAATTGCACATGAACTTTATGGCCACCTTATATATCATGCCTATACTTTATACATCAAAGTATCATAGATGTTACCTCTACTGAGATAAAGAGCATTTTTTTCTTTCTTCTATTTTTCCAATTTTAGTTTTTACAACAGACATGCATTTGCAATACCAAATACAAGAATGCTGTCATACCATCACTTAAGTATTCCTGATGGGCTCCTGCCTTCAGCCTAGAACTTAAAAGAACACTGTTCTTAGCAGGACTGCCCAGAGACAAATTTAAGTGCTTCCCATCAGCTCACTGCCCTTTTTACCATAAGATGTAGGGTTTGTTTTGTTTTTATCTTCTTGAAAACAAAAGAACAAACAATGCTGACCTGTACTAACAGCACTTTATAAATAAAAACATCTTTTGTCAATAAGACTTTCATTATTTCAACACCAAAGGTTTCAAAGTGCCCAACATGTATCCAAAGAAAACGTCTTGATTTCCCCCTTCACCCCTAAGCCATGTGAGTTCTATCAGTTTGCAGATATTTAAACCTCACAGACGAAATTTCAGCCTGGTAAGAATACTGCTGGTTATTCCAGGGCCTTCTGCCACACCACTCAGTGGGATTTTCTGACAGCCTTTGCCTTATTGTACAAAATTGACCCTGGAGCTTCTACATGGTAATCCCCAACTGAATCAATTTTGAGATTTTAAATTGGCCCCAGGAAAAGGACAAGTGAGATGTAACAGAAATTAAACCAGCACCTTCCCACACAGACTCTGCCCACACCATGTGGAAAGAAAACAACTGGGATGAGTCAGTGAGACAGAGGCAATAATTACATTCTCTCAAAGAACAGTCCTGGCTCTGGGTAAGAAATGTTTATCACGCGTGCTCTGCATGGGGCTTGCAGAGTCTGCAGGAAACAGAGTGAACCTGTGAACCTGCAAAGGCGGCTTCATGGGATTTCAGCAGGGTGTGGTCCAGGAATTGCCTTGGCAATTGTCACCACCTGGCACTGATTGGGCTTGATTATTCCCAAGGGAACAAAGCCCCCAGCAGCCCTAAGTGGAAGAGCTCCAAATTCCACGGCATTAGCCAGAATGTACATAGACAGTATTAGTGGCATATCCATATTCATTACTAACCCATTCCACAAATTTCCCACATCTCACTTTAGCAATGCTGTGGAAACCTCTGTGAGCTTCCAAACCACAGCCTCTGTAGTGGGCAGAATTCTAAGATGGCCTCAGGGGCACCCATCTTGCATAATCCCCTCCCCTTGAGTGGGTGGAACCTGTGATAATGATGGGATGGTCACTTCCTCAATCAGTTTACACAATCCTGCAAGTGGTGAGGGGATATTCATTCCACACCACCCAACCAGAGAAGGCCAGTCCTACCGGCCTGGAAGAAAGCAAACATCTGTGCTGCCAACTGCCTCTGGGGACCCTTGACAAGGAATTATATGAGGCTTCTAGGAGCTGCAAGAGGATCCTGCTAACAGTGAGTAAGAAAACAAGAGATTTCAGTCCTTCAAGGAAATGAATTCTGCCCACAGCCAGGAAGCTGGGAAGAGGACCCTGAGCCTCAGATGGTAATCACAGTCCCTGCTGCCGTGCTGATTTCAGCCTGGTGAGATTCTGAGCAGAAGACCCAGCAACAGAAAAGGAATATGGTGACCACTGTTAGAATATATGTCACTGGTGTTCTTTAACACAGTTCCACTGTCTTCCCAGGGAAGCAATGTGTGTCCATTACATTCACCTCAAAGGGCCTAAAGAAGAGTAATAACTGATATTTGTATACTAGTTTGGAGTTTATGTAACTTTCATATAAAATCTCATTTGAATTTTATATCATTAATATGACAGGGCCTGGGTGGTGGTGATTAGGAACAAAGATTCTGGAGCCAGATTGTCTGAAATGGACTCCCTATTCTGTCACTTACTCTCTAGATGAGCTCAGGGCAGTTCCTTGACCTCTCTGTGCCTAGGTTTCCTCACCTATAAAATAAGAATACAAAAACACCTCCTTCCAAAGGGTTTGTGAGCATTGAATGAGTTTACATAAAGTCTAGCTCATAATAATCATTGGAGGAGTGATTACTGTTAGTATCAATGGTATTATCTAAATAGACTAGAAAAGTAAGATTAGTTTTGTTTACTTCCCACTACAACAGGCTACCACCATGGTAGCCTAAGGTTTTAACAGGCTCTACAAGGGGGTACTTGCATATCAATCTGGACAAAGGGAACCCATAGCTGGGGAAGAGTGCCCCCCACCGACTGTTCTCCTGAATAGGGAACATAGGCAAGAATGAATAAGTTTGCTGCAAACCCCAGGAAGGATTCAGGGCTGAGCAGGAGTATGGTTGCTACCTTTTGTCCCTTGAAAATGGAACTCTGGTTCCAACAGGATTCTGGGTTTGGGATAAGAACAGAGACACAAGTGGGTTCCTGCCAGTACGCCCAGCATCACTCAGTCTGCATCACAGTCTGGAGAACAGAGGGGCTGGCCGAGGCTTGATGCCAGGGCAATCAGCTGCAGGAGATATTCCTTCGAGGTGGACTTGTCAACTGCAGATTATTAAAAGTATCTCTGCTGAGGCCTTCTGGTCAGTTGGGGTAGGGAGGAAAGAGTAGGCAGTGTGTCCTGAGGTGCTGCCAGATCCACATGTGACTAAGACAATAATGGTCTTGTACCTGGGACTTCTCGGAGATGGGGTGCAGCCTGGTGCACCCACCTTCTTAACATAGAGATAGACTCATAAAACAACACTTCCTAGTCAAAGACTGCACTGCCAAGCAGATGGCAAGTTCCATATTTGCTATGGTCCATTGCAGGTGTTTTGGTCCCTTGGCACTGCTATGGTTATAAGGTTTGTTTAGGACACTTAAAGGTTTGTTTTTCCAGTATATTCTTTTGTCCCATTAAAGTACATGGCCGAAAAACCTACTCACTTATCCCTTACCTGTTCCACTCATATTTCAATTCAAGTTTTGAAGAGCAACTCTTGTTGGTAGAGGAAAAATGTGTGAGTGTGAGTAAATGCCTAATTACATTTTTCTGCTGTGGTTGTTACCTCCACTCTTTTGTTTTGTTTCTATTCCTCACCTTTGCAGCCTTCCTGCCGCACAGACACACATGCCCATTGTCCCTTTTCTACTTTTTCAGTATTTCCAAGAGTTATTCCTTCTCCCCAACAACAAATCATTGATAAAGGAAATAGAAAATTGCAATTGAAAATGCTTTACTTTATCTCCGCATTATATAAAGGCATGTTGGCTTGTTTCAAAGAGTTGACTATTTGAACCAGAAGATAAAAGCCTCAAGAAGAGTAAAGCCCGAAGACCTGAAGGGCGAGTGCCATCAGCGTTACAGGGACTCTGTGATCTAAGCCGAGCTGAGCAAACCAAGATAACTTGGCCTTTTAAACACTGTGCAGTCCTAACAAAATGGCCAAACACAACACAGTGGGCCATATATGGCCTGGGGCCACCAGTTTGCAGTTGACTCCTGACCTAAAGAGCCAATTTGATATGGGGAATGTAGAACCCTGTGCAAAGACCAGAAGGGCTCCAAGAGAAAGTCAAAATAACTAGAACTGCTTTCTGAAGATTCCCATCCTAGTTGATTTGTGAGCTCAGATTTCTCCACTTGGCCTGTTCTAGAAGTCCAAAGAAGGGGTTACAGCGACCCACCAGTCTAATAACAAAAGGTAGCCATCAGAGGAAATGCCTCAGCTGCTGGCACTCAATCAATTATCCTTGATATTTTGATTAAAGAAAAATGTTTCCTTTTCCAATCAACAAAATAAAGGATGGCTATAAACCACCACTATAGGATGGCTATAAACCATTTAGCAGCAAGCTCCAGCAATTAGGACGTTACCCATTGAGTAGAACATCTTTAAAAGGCTTCTTTCCGGGGAGGAATTCCTTGCTAAAATCCCTGTGAGCAAATGCTGTCCTAGCAAAGTCCAATCTAGGCCTTTTGAGCACATACAGTCCTCAAAGAGCTTGTTCTGTTTGTTACTTATATAACAAGATACCAGAATGAGAAATTTGCCTATTGCAGTTTAGCAATAATAGACCCCAAGGCAGAATTTCAAAGTTAGTGTCCAAGAACTAGTAAGAAGATTTAGACCTCTCCCACAGCAAGAATATCAAGGACAAAGAAGAAAGCATTGAGCAAAGAATTCGTAAGAAGGATTTATCTGGAGAGAGCTGTACTCCAACCCCCAGCATGTCTGTTCTCAATTCCAGCTTAGTGAAGGGGAATTCGATGGGATCACTCAGGAAGCTTACCAGATTCCTACAGTTCTGGAGACTTCGTGGACTTACAATCCTACAGCGCAGGTGCTAGACTGGCAGCGGCTGACAGGAACTCTGAGTTGGGATCCAAGATGCTCCTGTACTCTCAGAGTTTATCAGTACAAAGGACACCTAGAGGCGTCCCATGGACAAGAACTGAGCCACTCACAAGACAGCTGGTAGGAAGTCATATTAGGTCCTATCTTGTAAGGTCTCCTAGATGTTTGATGAGCCTCCAGCTAATGAAGGCTGGAGGTGACTACCAGATTCTGTGGAGTGAAGAAAGTGTAAGTGAAGAGTCAGAAGACAGAGCTTACAGCATCTGCACCACAGAAGCTAGAGGTAGGAATGCACCATTGGTTAGGGCGCAGGGAAGGGGCAGGAAAGGGTGAAGAGTGGCAGGTTAAAGAGACTAGGTAGTCTCTGAAAAGCCCACAAAACATCCAGAAGGAATAAAAGTTAGCCCTGAATGCTCCTGCCAGGCCCAGAGAGTATAAAGCCATCTACCACCGACAATACCGAGTCAACACTTTCTGGCTCCCCTTATCTTTCCATTCCAGGGTGGGGGACTCAGACGAAGTAGCTGGCATGGGAGGAAGAGGGGAACCCAAGGGAAGGAGCCCACATACCCCTCTGGGATGCTCTAGCAATGCAGCCACTAAGAGCAAAATAAATAACATCTCCTGACATTTATCTTAGATTTGTTCTCATCGGTGTACCAAGAGCAAAATATAACCTCCCATTTTCACACAAGGAAGTCATACTGTTCACATAGGCTCATTCACATTTTAACTTTACTTTACACAATTACTGGCATTTCCCAATTAGTATATTGCTTATATGTGTTTTTTACCCACTGCCAATAATTCAGTAATAGTTTACTGATGTATAAGCTACGAAAACTCTTCTTTAGCATGAAAGAGTTTGGAGGGGTTTTCTGTTTGTTTCTTTTTTCCCCCTTGGTGTTCTTCCTGCTGCTTTCCATAATTGTTTCCACAGAGCTGACAGCTATCTTGCCCTTAACCCAGCAAGTATCTGTATTCTTGATTAAAGATTAATCAGCTGTCACAGTTGAAAATCTGGATGCAAGAAAGTACTATAAAAACAAAAGCTGTGGATTGAGGGCTTGGAAAAGGACGAGTCAAAAGAGTTGATATTATTAAGTAGTGACCTGAAATTGGACTTAAAATGCAAAAGGTAAAATGTTAAGAGGTTTAGCAAGTGGCTGTTTTCCATCTCCATTACAGAGAGAAAATAGGAAAAAAAAAACCTGAAAGTGTTGTATTAATCAAGCTGGAGGTAGAGGAGGGGCTCGAAGGAGAAAATTTCATAATTGCTCACTTTCTTTGCTTCCCTAGTCCCACCTGAATTAAAGGCCAACCCAGAAAGAAGACCTCCGTGGCTAATCCTAAACTCCAGGACTCTGGTTGCATTTCTACTGGGGAAAAAAATAATTTGAGCATTTGTTCAAATTCTCCAGTTTGCCTCAAATGACTGAAATTTAAATCGTATCAGAACCTCTGAGCACCTACGTGTGGAATTTTGGTATATTTTCACTTACCTGCAACTAGTTATGGCCTTCATTTTAGGTAGAACATATTAAAACAATAATAGCTAGAATTGCCACTTGGATTATTTAAAAATCATTCTTTTTAAAGAAGTCTGATAAATTTAAGTCTAATAACGAGTAGAGAGATAGAGAAGAGGAATTTGAAGATTCTTGGAGATGCTATAAAGTTATCATTTATGAATAAAGAAATAAAAATAGTTAATCCTTGCTAGGGAATTTGAGGACACACAAAAATGGGTTCGGGAGGAAAGGCACATTGGGAAACCGCTCCTCTGGGCTGAGGGAAAGGTTAGCGTAACTTCTACAGACAGGAGAAGGATGGAGCCACACTTCATACTTCATTCTACAGAGTTAGCAGATGGGAAGAGTGATGATGTGACGTGACTGAGTGGACATTTCTATTAATTAGAACAAACATCCATGGGCAGTCAGAAGGGACCTAGAGAGATGCCCAAAGACTTCAGAGGAGAAAATGTAAGGACTCCTTTAGCATTTCTGGAAGATCTTTAGAGTCATGGCTAAGAGCATAGCTCTGGGGCAGGTCTGCATGGCTGCAATTCCAGGGTTGCCACCTGATAGTTATGTGAACTTGGGCAAATTCATGGTCCTCTTTGGGCTTTAGTTGGGACTCCAGTATAACAGGGGTGCAAACAGTACCTACTAGATGAGGTCCAGTGAAATTCAATGCATTAGTATGTGGGAAGTGTTTAGAACAGTGCCTGGCACACAGTAAGTACATTTATCCAACCTTCCCAGAGCTGCTAAAGCTCCTCTGTCTAACCTTCCCAGAGCAGGTAAAGCTCCTCTGTAGAATCATTTACTCATGTTCATGTGTGTACACTGCATGCATATTCTTAGGCAACTTTTACAAACTAGAACACCAGAAATGCATTCCACTGCCCAATTGGTTTTACCAGCTAGATAAACATCTAATCCTCTGGCCACACTTGTTTATTATAATAAATGTATCTTAATTCACTTCACAATGAGTATTTTTTCCCTTGTTCCAGAAGTGACAGCTGACATGATGTTAATTCATCAGTCAGCAGATATTTGAAAGACAACCCTTGGCTTCTGAGTTACATATAATGTCATAGGTCTAGATCAGCATCATCCAGGAGGGCTTTCTGTGATGATGAACAAACTTTATATCATCACTGTATAGTATGATAGCCGCGAGCCATGGGTGGCATTGAGCCCCTGAAATGTGGGTAATGTGACTTGAGAAACTGAATTTTTAGCGTTATTTTATCTAAATTAATTTAAATAGTCACATGTGGCCAGCAGCTACTTTATTACAACAGACCTAGAGCCTTTATCATAGAACTTTCTAGCAATCCTAATGTAAGAAAATGATAATAAAAGGTGCCACTTATTGAGACTTTATCGGGGCCAGGCATTAGCCTAAACCCTTTTTGGAGATTTTATGTCATTCACTTCTCATAGCAATCTTACCTGCACTAATAATAATAGGTGCTATTATTCTGAGATCACACTGTTACTAAGCCATATAACTGAGATTCAAACCCAGGTCTATCTCCAGAGCAGAGGACGGAACTGTATTCTTTCTCACAACAGTATCCCCTGGCCACGTGTATGTGTGTGTGTGTGCGCGTGCTTTTAATTTCAATGGATAGGGGGAAAAATTGTACGAGAGACTTGAGAATAATGATCTTTTCTCTATCATTTAAAAAAATCTCCTCCATTTAGGACCTGAGAGTGGCCTCTGAAGGAAGGAAAAATCTATGACAGAGAACCCTTCCAGCTCTAAAAACAAATGCCTCCATGATTTAAATTAAAAAATTGAGACCAAGAGGTGAACTAGAATTCAAATTATATTTATGATTTGGACAATCTCTGCCCACTGGAAGATATGATACTGTTTTTCCATTTAATTAAGATCTATTCTTGCCTGTTTCTAAGAGGATCTGAGGGCCTTATCGACTAGACTGTGCTGAAGACATTTAAGGATCATAAAGAACAGAGATCACGTGCAGGAAAAGCTGGTGGAAGAAAGGTCTGTAAGTGCCCAATTTCTGAGACAGAGGATGGCTAAAGCTCTCCAGCTAAGGCAAAAAATAAAAAAATAAAATTAATTAATAAAGAAATGTGCCTGGGCTTTACTTTGGGTTGTACACAGAATCTGTTATTTATTTATCAATCAAATGGGTGTGTAGGTTTCCCTAAAGATACAAGCAACTCCTGTCCCTTCCTCCATAAAAGCAGTCAATATTGCAGGGAAATGTAAGTAAAGGACAGAAGTCATGCAGACCTGGGACTCACCTTTTGAGAACATCTGAGCGTCCCTTTGTTCATCCAGCACTAACTCACGTGTGGCTTCCTTGACTGGCTCCCTCTGCATGGCCTCTTGTGTCATGCTGCTGACTACTCAGAGACTGTCTGTCTGGACTAGGGGTTTATAGCCTCCTCCACTATCGGGACAGGAGAAGAACAAGTAAGAAAAGTGGCTACTTGGCTCTATGCTATTTCCTGTCAGCACGGGGAATCATTAGGCTGCTTTTATTTACTTGCAATTGAGCTGAATAGTGTGTCCGCACAGGGTGTGTGTCAGAAGTTGCATTAAGTGTTTTGAAACACTTCCCTGGGTTTTGCCTCCTTATGTACTTTCTTCTTCATATTTAGAGAAAAGAAATAATTACAAAAAATACAAATGCACACATTTTTTCTATTAATACATTGAAACAGTAACTTTTATGAGGACTTTCTATGGAGACATACTTTGTCTTTACCAAGTAAGACAAAGTTCAAGACTAAATTCCCTCTTACTGTTCAGTGCACGGTTGCCTCTAACCCAACTTTGTCCTAACTACGTTTCTTGAACTGGTGATACAGGAGAGTTAGGGTAAGGGGTGCAAAGTCTTTAACCATTTTGGTGCTCCTCCCATTTTATAGGAAGAAAAAATGAGACATTTATCTATAATTTGTCAGCTTGTCACGCATGAGGTGTTTTATATGTCTTAACTGAATCCTCACAGATCTAGCAATGATAACTATGACCTTTACTACCATTTTGAAGATAAAAAACAGCAAGGTGAGTCACCCAAGATCCCACAACCAGTAAGCTTCAAAGGTAGAATCAAGGCCAAGATTGTTGGCTCAGTGCCCAAAGAATTGTGGTTATGGCGCCAGCCACATACACCGAGGCTGGCAGGTTCACATACGGCCTGGGTATGACACTGCAACAACAACAACAAAAAAATAGCCAGATGTTGTGGTGGGTGCCTGTAGTCCCAGCTACTTAGGAGGCTGAGACAAGAGAATCACTGAAGCCCAAGAGTTGGAGGTTGCTGTGAGCTGTGATGCCACAGCACTCTACCCAGGGTGACATATTCTGTCTCAAAAACAAATAAATTTAAGAAAAAATTTAAAAGACCAAGGTTGTCAACCTCAAAAGTCATGCTTAAAGTCATTAGAATGTTAGTCCTTTACAGAAGGGGCCATGTCTGTTTTAAATACCTGTATACCCAGAGAAAAACACACAGCAAATATTGGCTGACCGACTGGCTAAGTGGTTCTTCCCTTCCCCACGCCCCTTTTCTTTGATTACACCACAACTACACTCCAAATCAAAGCTTGAAAGGAACAGAAATTCTAAAAATATTTCAACCATTGGTAAAGTACCACACCCCAACCCAGAACAATTACAAAATCCAACAGTCTTCTTTTGTGCTAGTCTCCTCCATTCATTCTTTCATCCAGTTCTTATCCATTCCACTTAACAAATGTTTCAATACAATGTAACAACAGAAATGTACATTCTAATTATGCCTCTTGGCTTTGTAAGAATGAATTGTACTTTTATAAATTGGGTTGGGTTTTAAAAATTAATGAATGTTGACAACAAGAGTAATAGATTAAAATTGAGATGTTGCTAAAATCTCTATTTCCTTATTTATTTTTAACTAGTAGACTTCATTTTTTTAAGAGCAGTTCTAGGTTTCCCAAAAATTGAGTCAAAAGTGGAGTTCTCACATACATCCCCTCCACCACACGCACCGTCTCTTCTGCCATTAACACCTTGCATTAGTGAGATACAGTTGTTACAATTGATGAGCCAATGCTGATGCATTATTTTTAACTAAAGCCATAATTTATATTAGGGTTCACTCTCTGTACTATACCTTCCATGGGTTTTGACAATGTAATGGCATATATCCACCTTGTAGCATTATACAGAGTAGTTTCACTGCCCTAAAAATCTCCCGGGATCCACCTCTTTATACTATACCTCTTTCCCTCTCACAGCCACTGGTCTTTTCACCCTCTTTATAGTTTGGTCTCTTCTATAATGTCTTATTGTTGGAATCATACAGTATGTAGCCTTTTCAAATTGGCTTCTTTCACTTAACTGTATTGACCCTAATTATGCCTATATCACCACAGTTCTACACCTGCAGATTCAACTAACCTTGGGTGGAAAATACAGTATTCTGGGGGTGTGAACCCATGACTACAGAGGGAGAGGGATAACTTTCTATATCTAGGGCTTCTGAAGGGATGAGTGCAGAACTTGAGCGTCCACAGATTTTGGTTATCTGCAAAGGGTCCTGAAACCAATTCCCCATGTATACAGAGGGACAACTGCACGCATTTACACTTCCTCTGTATCTTTTCATGGCTTGGCTACTCACTTCTATTTTACAGCTGAATTGTACGGATGTACTGTAGTTTATCCATTTACTTACTGAAGAACATCTTGGTTGCTTCCAAGTTTTGGCAACTTGAATTAAAACTGCTATAAACATTCATGTGCAGGTTTTTGGGGATACGTAAGTTTTTAATTCATTTGGGTAAATACCAATGAATGTCATTGTTAGAGTGTAGGGTACAATGTGTTAGTTGTAAGGAACAGTATTCTAAAGTGGCTGTACTGTTTTGCATTCCCTACCAGAAATGAATGAGAGTTCCTCTTCCTCCACATCCTCACCAGCATTTGGTAGTGTCAATGTTTTAGATTTTAGATGTGTAGGGGTATGTCATTGTTGTTGTCGTCTATTATATAATACATAATGGCAGGTTATGTCAAGCATCTTTTCATTGTGTATATCTTTTCTGGGGAGGTGTATTAGATCTTTTACCCATATTTTTAATTAGATTGTTTTCATATTATTGCGGTCTAATAGTTCTTTGTAGACTTTGAATATGAGTCCTTTATCATACATGTGTTTTTCAAAGATTTTTCCAGATCCATGGCTTGTTTCTTCATTCTCTTAATAATCCCATTTTTGAGTAAAACAATTGGGGCATAGTTATGTATTTATTTTGGAATATTTTACACTTGATATTGGCCAAAGGCAAAGAAGAAGTATTTTGGAATATTTTAAATGGATAGAGTTAGTGTTATATAACCAAAAATGAAAGATGAGATACTAAAAACTGAAATAATTACCAGTAGATCAAGGTTTTTAACTTATTCTATGTATTGAATAATAATATTACTTCAAGAACATGCTATAGGGCCTCTCAGAGAATGAAAAAAATGAAGAAATCAAGTACTTTTTAGACTCCCATCTTATTACAAACAAGAACAGAAAAAATAGATGACAAAAATTATAGTATATTTGTATATTTTTACATAATGCATATTTTATATGTAGCATATATTATTGCCTTTATATAGTTTGTATATAGCATATACTATATATATTAAACATTTAAACAAAAAGTAATTTTTTGTATAAAATCAAAAAAAAAAAAATCACAAGTGTTAATATACTCTCCCTTGAAAGTAACATCCAAAGCCTGAATGTGAAGTCTAGGCCAACTCTCCCCAGTGGTCCTTCCACCCCCTAATGGGTGTCCTTTCTTTCAGGTCTGCTTTGTCCTGCTTGTGGAGTTTGGTTGACTTTGTTGATTGTCTAGAGCAGTGGTTCTCAACCTTCCTAATGCCATGATCCTTTAATACAGTTCCTGTGGGTCATGACCCACAGGTTGAGAACCACTGCTCTAGAGCCAGGTGCTGGTTTTGATCCTGGCTCCACCCTGGGAGGGGGTTGTGTGACCTCAAGTAAGTAGTTTAACTTCATAGTGCCTGGCGTTCTATTTACAAAATACAGCTGGTAATAACTCCTAAGTGGAGTGCTAACATATGCAGGGAAAGGACACGGACAGGTATCAGCATATGGTATCTATAAGAGCTCAGTAATTGCTGGACAGGAGTAGCCTTTGTGTCCCCAAAGCAATTTTCCTAGTTTCTAATGTTGTCAATTCAGCTAGTCATCCCGATGGTTCTTAAGAATTTATGCTCATTTTATCATTGTTATGAAAGTATCAAGCTGCCTTTTCTGTGCTGATTCTCTTCTCCTTTTTGTCAACTGGTTTCTTGTAACTCAACTGCTGCTACTCTGTGAAAGTAGCTAAGCTCTGCGTTGACCTGGGCTATTCAGCAGCTCCGTACTGCAAAGGGCCATAGGGAAAGAATAATTGTAAGAAATAACGGAACCATCTCAACAAAGCCATGAACAGTCTCAGCCCATGACCAAACTATCGGAATACAACAGTCAAAAACCACAGTATGCCACACGAGATCCAAACTGCAGTGGATCAGGTTAGCACAATGTTTTGTTACTTCAGAATTCTTAAAACATGAGACCTGTGGAAAGTATCATTCCTCTAGGCGTTCATTCGGAACGGTAGAGAGGACCTATGTTGAAAACGAAATTTCAACAAAAACCGAAGTCGAATTTCAAATGAGCAGAAGAATGAACATTTCTAAATTGAAATTTGCCCCAAATAACTAAACCCACCAGAACTTTTCTCTCTAAAAGAAACTGAATTTAATGTTCTTTGGATTTTTATCAGCAGAAAAGTAAACAGGAAGAATCTCTCAGAAGCACTTTATGAAGTTATACAAAGAACTCTTTTTTAAGCATTTCATGGTTGGCAGCTTAAGATAATTTTTTTTTCATTTTTAAGGAAAAGATTTCTTAGTTGTTCTGACATGTTGATAACATGTACCACAGATCTCAGTAATTACAGCAGATAAATCCTGATACAGCAGTTGAGAAGATTACAGCCTAAGAATATCAGAAAATAAAAGGAAAAACCCTCCCATTGGGTTATGCCCTTTCTATCTGATGCACAAGGGCCTAAAGGAAATTACAAATTACAGACCTCTACCCAGAGGCTCCATCTTGACTGCCCAGATAGCAGCCCACCTGTCAGGACAACATGCTGATAAGTAGCATCGACGCCGAAGACATCTGCCTTTCCCCCTCTCGAGGTGTTTTCACATACATTATCTCAGAAGCTGAGAGGACTTAAAGTGGTTAAATACACACATAATTCAGGAACTTTATGTTTCCTTAAAGGTTTGTCTCTTCCCCTACCTGCTCACAAAGGTGAGGCCAGGCGTGCAGTGGCTCACACCTGTAATCCTAGCACTCTGGGAGGCCAAGGTGGGTAGATCACTTGAGCTTGAGCTCAGGAGTTTGAGACCAGCCTGACCAAGAGTGAGACCCCATCTCTAAAACTAGCTGGGCATTGTGGCAGGTGCCCGTATCCCAGCTACTCGGGAGGATGAGACAGGAGGATTGCTTGAGCCCAAGAGTTTGAGGTTGCTGTGAGCTATGACACTATAGCAAGACTCTGTCTCCAAAAAAGAAAAAAAATGGCCAAAGCTGAATCTCACCTCTTTGGTTTTGTTTTCCCATGTCTAAAACAGAACACACACTGGCAAACTTTTCCTGTGAAGGCCAGATAATCAATATTTTAGGATTTCTGGGCCATACAGTCTCTGTTGAAATTATTCAGCCCTGCAGTTGTAGCACAAAAGCAGCCATAGAGAAAAAACATGAGTGAATCAGTGTGGCTGTGTTCCCATAAGATTTCATTTATGGGCACTGAAATTGGAATTTTGTATCGGTTTTATGTGTCGTGAAATATTAGCTTTCTTTTGGTTTCTTTCTAACCATTAAAAAATTTTAAAATGTTAAAACCATTCTTAGCTTGAAGATCACTCAAAAACAAGCATTGGGCCAGATTTAGCCTTCAGGCCATAGTTAACCCCTAAAAGAAACAAAATATTTGATAGTCACAGTATAAACAGGAGCCACATCCTTCTATTGGAATGAACTATAGAATCTTACACAGAAATATGATTCTAATTATAAAGATAAGAGCAATCTACCCAGAAACTTTTGGTATGTATGTTTAAAAATTCACCACATATGTTACAATCTCATTTCATATGTGTTATGAAATTCAAACCTAATGAAAAGCAATTTGATTTCTTTAAAATCTACTTTAATGTATCCTCTGAAAAACTGGGGAATGTTTAAATATGATACTTAAATATTAATATTAAATACAAATTTAGGGGCAACGTCTGTGGCTCAAAGGAGTAGGGCACTGGCCCCATATGCTGGAGGTGGTGGGTTCAAACACAACCCTGGCCAAAAACTGCAAAATAAATAAATATAAATTTAATATTTAAAATATTGATATAAATAAGATTTAAATATAGATATTTAAAATTGAACAATTAAAAATATTATCTCTATTTTTTATTTTGAGACAGTCTCACTTTGTTGTCCTCGGTAGAGTGTGTGGTACCATAGCTCACAGCAACCTCAAACTCTTGGGCTCAAGTAAGCCTCTTGTCTCAGCCTCCTGAGTAGCTGGGACCTCAGGCAGTCACCACAATGCCTGGCTAATTTTTCCATTTTTAGTAGAGATGGGAGCAGTCTCACCCTTGCTCAGGTTGGCCTCAAACTCCTAAACTCAAGCAATCCACCTGCCTCAGCCACCTAGAATTCTGAGATTACAGGCATAAGCCACCCCAGTGCCTGGCTAATGTTATCTCTATTCATAACTGACAATTAAAAGTACTCAAATAGGAAGAGAGGCGCTAATGGGTAACACTGCTTGACCACCTACCACACATCAGCACTTGATTAAGCAGTTTCCATGTATAATTTAACCCTCACTGCAACCTAGAAAGCAGGGGCACTGTTATCCCCATTTTGCAGTAGAGGGAAGTGAGGCACAGATCTAATAAACCATGGAGCCAGAATCTAAAGGCATGTGATCTAGCTCCAAAGATGGTGTTGTTAACCACCTAGCAATACCAACATAAGACAGAGGAATTAGACATCATTTCTCCTTGACATTGAATCAGTAATCTCCTAGGATTTAAATTCTAACAATTCAAATTGTATTTCATTATATATTTATATTTTACTTTTACTAACACACAAATGCATATTTTTTAAATACTTTCAGTCTTAAAGTTGTGAATCTGCCAATTTAGGTAAAATATATATAAAGACTCCCTGCAATCATTCATAGAAAGTGTAATTCCTTTCTATTTCTGTTTTTTTTATCATGGGTTAATATGAGGGTACATACAATTAGGTTACATTATTTGCGTTTGTAAGTTAAAGTCCAAAGTCTGAGTTGTAGCTGAGTCCTTCACCCAGGAAGTGTGCCAGATACTCCTAGCTTGTGCCCTCTTTATTCACAAGCAAACTGTATCCCTTCCCAATCACATCCATATGTGATTCTTACACTATTTGAAAAGCTTTATGGCTTGCTTTGTAAGACAGTAGAACCTGTTAACTGTGATTTTTTTCACTGACCCTCATGGCATCCCCTACAGGGGGGATGAACTAAGAAAAACTAAGACATTAGCAAAGCTGTCTTTCTCTCAGTCATTCATTAACACATTCAGAAACATAAGCACTGAACATGCTTATCATATGCAAGCCATTGTCCTGGGGGCAGGAATGTTAATAAAATAAATAATGTCCCGTGATGGTTAATTTTATGTGTGAACTTGACTAGGACACAGGCACCCAGATATATGGTCAAACACCAGTCTATATGTCACTGTGAAGATATTTTTGTTAGGATGAGATTAACTTTTAAATCTGTAGAATTTGAATAAAGCTAATTGCCCTTGATAATGTTGCCAGACCTCATCCAATCATGTGATGTCCGTAAGAGGAAAAGGCTGGCTCAGCGCCTGTGGCTCAATAGGCTAAGGTGCCAGCCACATACACCTGAGCTGGCGGGTCAAATCCAGCCCAGGCCGGCCAAACAACAATGATGGCAACCAAAAAATAGCCAGGCGTTGTGGCAGGCATCTGTGGTCCTTGCTACTTGGGACGTGGAGGCAGGAGAATCACTTGAGCCCAGGAGTTGGAGGTTGCTGTGAGCTGTAACGTCAAAGCACTCTACACAGGGTGACAGCTTGAGGCTCTGTCTCAAAAAAAAAAAAAAAGAGGAAAAGACTAAGGTCCACTAAAGGGAAATCAGATGCCTTTGGACTTGAGCTGCAATATCAGCTCTTCTCTAGGTCTCCAGACTGCCCATCTGCCCAGCAGATTTTGGACTTGGCAGCCTCCATGAGATAAATCTCTCTCTCTGTGACCACAGAGTCACTGTGAGGAACAATCTGTGGATATCCAGGAAAGTTGAAAGTGCCCTCATCCTGTGACCCTGCTCAGAAGAGCAACTGTGAAGGGCTGCAGAGCCAGACCCACTAAAATCAATGCTGAGTTGACAAAAATGATTGCCACGTGTATTACCAAAGCTGACACTTACGGATTAAAAAAAAAACTATCTCAAATTATTCAAGAAAGAGAGACCTAAGACACATTCATGACACACCCCAAAAAGCCAGGGGAGCCGCCTGACACTTTCAGACCCCACTGCTTCCCAGGAGAGGAGCCATAGCTGCCCCTTCTCACCAGACACCCCACACATGTCCTGTGGTCCCACAGGCCAGAGTGGAAAGCCTACTTCACAACATAAAGAGAAGCCCCTAGAACAGTATCTGCATGTAAGTGCTCGATAAACACTATTATGAAGGACTTAAAAATATACATTTCATTGTTTTTATTTTAAGTGACTCGCTAAATAAAATGCCTGGCACCTCTACACTCCCACATATGGTGGAACCAAATGAGCCCTTTTAATAGAACCGCTGATTCTGTTGAACCATCAGCTGACTTAGATATGGCTTGATTTATTCTTTGTCCACCAAATTTACAAAGGGTGGGAATTTATCAATCATCTGTCAATCAGTGGCTGTGGGGTCTACTTCCACCAAACACACACAATCCACCACTGTGTGGAATTTCATGACACTTTTGATTAGAACAAAAGTGAACTGAAATCTAATTTCTCCTTCCACTTTCCTGTGGCTTTCTTTTTATTTCCTAGGGGGCCCTGGTGAACCAAACAATCTTTTTCCCCAAACCCGTCTTGTCTTAAATCAAAACAGAGCGCTTCAAATTCATCACAGCAAGCTCATGGGAGGCAGAAAACAATCACTAAGAGGCGGGTTTCATTACATTCTTAGCCATCTTTTAGAGATAGGTTTCTATAACAAAGAACATAGATTTTTGGAAGGTAACTTAGTATTTTGCTAAGAAGCCAGTCTGCTGGATACATTTTTAAAAGCTTAACATTTAGCATAGCTTTGGACTAAGCCATTCCACTTCTCTGAAATTATCCAAAAAGAAAAAATAGTATCATAAGATATGTGGAAAGAGTTACTCTACTGTTGACCTTCTCAAATTTTGACAAAGAATTTGAGTAACATTTCTAGTAAGAACAATGGGGCTTATGTTTGGTTTTGCCTGTTTGTTTGTTTTTTCTAAGGGCACAAGCTTTGGGGAGAAGCAATCCTAAATTAGCATACTGAGGCTGCCCCTTAAATAGCTACCTGAGCTGAGGAAGTCAGTGGCTTCTCTGAGCACCAGCTTTGAGATCTGTGGAGTGGAGATAATACACATCTCCCTCAGTGTTCATTACAGAGCCTCCCCACCTGCCTCACTGGCCTAGCTCAGCCAGTGAGCAAGGCCTGAGGGGCAACACCTTCATTCTACTTCTTAAACATTAGGTGAGGGCATCACTAGGATGTAAAGCATCAATAACTCGTGCCTAGAACCAATACCACAGGCCATGGTGCTGCCTTTGTGTCTGAAATAGAAACTCCAAATTTATTGAAAGTAGAGTATGGCAGTAACTGCTACAAAGTTTTCACCAAATGTCCTGACAGCTATCCCTCAAAGGTTCCCTGACAATCAAGTGAAAACTCTTAAAGTGACCTATAAAGCCCTTTATAATCTGTCCCCTGCTTTCTCCTCTGGCCTCATTTATGGGCACCCCATGGTAAGACACACCAGAAAGTCTTCGATTCATCTTCCTCTCCCTGCCCTCTCTTGCCTCTGGGACAAACTTTTCCTTCTATCTGGAACATTCTCCCTCTTACTTGGCTAAACACACACACACACACACACACACATACATATACATAATTTCTCATCCATCTGGCTCCTGTATCTCTTTTTTAATTAGTTCTAAACTAAATCAGGAAAGACAAGTATTATTTATAGACTCCTTCAACTCATGACCTCAACATCTGTGAGTGTACTAAAGGTTTGCAAGAATACACAAGATATTTAATAAAAGTTCTCTCTGGATAAGTCTGACTATATTTAGTAGTTTTCCTGGTAGAAACATATATTGCTAAAATTTTCAAACTCTAGATGCTACTAAAAAATAACTGTTTCGTTTTACATTTCTACCTGTTTTGATGTTGAGCTAGGACTCAAATTCAAGTCAGTCTTTTTCCAAAGCCCATGCTCTTTCACCATGTTACCATATGACTTAGTATTCTTCCCAATTGGGTTAAAACTACTTTTTCTTTTTCTTTCTTTCCTTTCTTTCCCTCCCTCCCTCCCTCCTCTCCCCTTCCTTCTTTCCTTCTTTTTTTTTAAAGATATGATCTCCCTCTGTTGACCAGGCTAGAGTGCAGTGGCATCATCATAGCTCACTGCAACTTCAAAATCCTGGGCTCAAGTGATTCTCCTACCTTAGCTTCCCAAGTAGCTGGGACTACAGGCACACTCCACAACACCCACTAATTCTCTTTTTGTAGAAATGGGGTGGGTAGGTCACTATGTTGTCTAGGCTGGTCTTGAATTCCTATCCTCAAGCAATCCTCCCACCTCAGCCTTCCAAAGTGTTAGGATTACAGGTATAAGCCACTGTACCTGGCCTAAAACTACTTCTTTTGAATACTACATTCTCTACATTTATACAGATAACAGATTCACTGTCTGACGTTCCTTCCCTCCTATTCCTTCCCAGTGATGAAATAGTAAGTGGAAAAGTTGGGTTTTTTGCTTTGTTTTGTTTTGTATTTTTGGAAAAGAATCTCACTTTTTTGCCCTTGGTAGAGTGCCATGGCATCACAACTCACAGTAACCTTAAACTCTTGGGCTTAATTGATTATCCTGCCTCACCCTCTCAAGTAGTTGGGACTACAGGTGCCTACCATAACACCCAGCTATTTTTTTTAGAGACGAGGTCTTGCTCTGGCTCAGGCTGGTCTCAAATCTGTGAGCAGAGGCAATTCACCAGCTTTGGGCTTCCAAGTGCTGGGATTACAGGCATGAGCCACAGCGCCCAGCCAGAGAAAATGTTTTAAATAATAACATACATTTGGAGTACTTTTGCAGCATGAAGCACTTAAATACTAAGCTCTTAAGATTTGAGTTTTGAATACAATAAAACATTTGCTGGTGACTGAATCAGAAGAGGGTGTGTAGGTTATGGCCAACTTAAAGTCTGCTATTGCTCATAATAACCATTTGATAAATATTGGCTAATGACCATTTGGAAATGCTCTCTAGAGCACTAAGGAAGATGATTTTCCAGCTGAGAGACTCAAATGTTAGAAACTTTAAAAAGTCAGCAAGGTCTCCTTTTATGATATACCATCTTTAACTGAGAATGCAGTTAAAAGGATGAGGACAAAATGTTGGAAAGGAAGGTGAGCAGGATTTACCACTATTTCACTGCAACGGGACACTGTGTCCATCATGGATATACCACTCACGTAATGCAAATATAAAGGTTTTTACTATAGTAATTCAATGACTAGTTTTTTACTGGAAAGGAAATCTATTACATGCAAACTCCTGTAATTCACAGTAGCTTATCCAATAAATTTCTGGGTCAGTGCATTAGACAAACAAAGTATGAAAAAGAAGAAATGGAATTTCTCTACTGGCCTACACCTGCCCCTATGGCTACCATACATTGTTTCCCCTACACAGAAAAAACTTACTTCTCTAAAATAGCCCATTAAATTAACTCACACACTAATATTTTTAATACTTGGGTCTCTGCTGAGAGCATCTCTTCTCCATTTGCCATACACAATTTCCATTTCCTCAACAGCGCTCTCCTTTGCTCCTCATGGTAGTTTGGTCTCAGTGGGCTTTCCCGCCCTTTCTGAAAAGCCTATACTCTTAGCCATTTGTGATAGTAGCAGAATAATAGCCCCTGAAGGTAGTCATGTCCTAATCTCCTAATCCTCTGACCATGGTGAATATGTTACTCTACCTGGCAAAAAGACTTTGCAGATGTAATTAACATTAAAGACCTTTAGATGGGAGGATTATCATAGATTACTCAGGGTGGTCCTATCTAATCACATGATCCCAGAAAACCAAACGGATGGCAACATACAAGGGCTTCCATCCACCATCACCATCTTTAAAGATGGCGGGGTGGGGGACACAGCTATGAGCCAGGGAACGCAGTAAGCCTTTCTTATCTGGAAAAGGCACAGAAATGGGTTGTCCCCTAAAGGCTCAAGAAGGAAATGCACTCTACCAACACCTTGATTTTAGTCCTGTGAGGCCCATGTCAGATGTCTGTTCTACAGAATATTACATTTGTACTATTTAATCTACCAAGTCATGGTAGCTTATTACAGCAAATGCAGTCCCATATGTCTCCACCTAGAACATTCTTTCCTACCTCAACTACCTGGTAAATGTTTCATTCCTGTATGTGTTGCCTTCTCCACGAAGAATTCCCAAAGCTAACACTCCTATCAGGTTCTGTGACATGCCACTCCATCCTCTTAGATCCCAAATCTCTTTCTATGCGCCTCAGTGGACATACTGTGATTACTATTATAATCAGACCTCCATCATCTCCCCACACTGCCTCTCCTTGAGGGTAGAAAGCACATGTTTTCACCTAAGGTCAGAGTCTAGTCTGCATGATACCTGAATGAATGAATGAACAAATGCTTACAAACACCTGAAGCCACAGACTTGAGTTCTAAAATAAGTCCAGGCAAACATGAAAGAAATCAGGCCATAAAAGTGTAAAGCTATTAGTAAAATATTAAAATATTATCAATTCATTTTTTCAGATTTATGCTATGCCATGAACCACTGCTATGCTACAGTAACACTTAGGAAAGAAAAATGATTAACTATTTAATGATTTCTTAAAAATTATCTGCTAAATTGAACTACTGTGAGCTTTGGACATCCAACCCCTACCCAAGTCTTGGGGTGCCCTTGGGCTAGTTCTCTAACTTTGCATGCATCAGGATCCACTGAAGAGTCTGTTAAAACACAATTGCCAAGGGGCCCACCCTCAAGCAACTGATTCAGCAGGTCTAGAGTTGTATTTCTAATAAGTTCCCAGGGATATGGAAGACGTGGTCAGAGATCACACTTTGAGAACCACTATTCTAGGGCATGGCTCACACCAGGCCTCTGGTTCTGACCATTTCTGGCTTCTCCAGATAATCAGTTTAAAGAGAAATCACTTCCCAGTCTAAGCACTGCCCAAGCAAGGGAGAACTAGATAAATAATGATTTCCTTCCTCCTTTCCCCAGCAACCAGAGGTCTTTCTGATGGAACCAGACCCTCAATTAGCTTCAGTTTCCCTGGAATTTAGTCCTTTCTCATTGACAACTGCAACACTTCTCCCTTGACTGAACCCCAGAGCTTGATGATTAAAACAGATCAGCTACAGCATGTGGGCCCTGGGATGCATGGGACTGCCAGACAAGCATGGAAAATTCAACAGCATTGAGAGCAGGTCCAATGAGATTGCATTACAATCGGTCATCTGTGTCCTGAGTACCTTGGGTTTAATTCAATTAGAGAAAGAAAAAAAAAAACCCACTAACTTCTTAACCAGAAACAAAATATTGTTTCTAGGCAAGTAAAGTATTTCCAAAATATACCTAAAGATTCCCTTGCAACTAACTCCGCAAAGCTCGGAAGTACTACTTACATCTGGAAACAAAGCAATAATATTCAGCTTTCCTCATTTCTCCCCATTTAGATTGATCATGCATGTTCCTTCAGACTTAGAGACGGCCCAAATTTCTCCTCCATCTACAAGCCCCAGACACAAACATTCCATTCCCTCCTGACTTCCCCCAAATTGAAAACTCAGAGATATAAAACAGAGGTTCTGAGAAAGAACAAGGAATCTCATGCAAAAGATTACAGCCAAGTTTAGTCTCTGCAGAGTGACAGGGCAGAGAGAAAGTACCAGATACCCTCTGAGAACTATAGACTCCCACTCACCAATAGAATCCCCAGGGTAGATGGATAAATATCTCTCATGGCTCTGATGGGTATCCAAGTACTTTAGGACTGTATACACTGGGTTACCCTAGCAGCTCCAGACAACCAACATTTAGACCCAGACAAAAGGGAGCTGGTCATCACAGCAAAAACATTCTGAATTTCACTGCATTCCAGAGTGCAATAAATTAGTTTTCAAACTGCCTACAATTTGTTATTACCTACCCAGCAGTAGCCTTTGAGTGAAACCTGAAATGGGTCTTTGCAACTTTTAGGCCCCTGAGAACTGATCATATACAGCTGCATTTCATCCCAGCTCTCCGTGAGACAAGAAATATGAATTTTTGCTGCTGATTTCCAATAGTCTAAATTCATAAAACTGAACTTTTGCAGTCATTTGAATAATATTTTTAAATGTATTCAACATTACATTCAGATTCCCTTCCCAGGACTATGTTTTCATTCCAGACCAGCCGCCACAGACCTCCACAGTCGGCAGAATTTTCAGCCGTGCATAAATATAAGCATACACACAGCCATTTACCCTGGTGAAATTTCACGTACACAGGGAGATTATTTTTAGTTGTGGAACCCAGTCAAAACTTTGTAGAACACAAAATCAACCAAGAGCAAAATTGGTAGACAAAATGATGTTCTTATTTTTTCATCTATTTTTATATTCTTTCTGGACCTTTCTAGACATCAGTCAAGAGAAATAAAGGCCTTAACGAAGGCAGTTTTGATGATAATGATGACAACATGGTTAGCCAGGTAATGCCCTAATCTTTTTGTTCAATATAAAATCTGTATGTGGACGAGGTCACATCTATCTAGGCACCTTTCTCTTTTCAAAAATGTCACAGTAAAAGTGGCTTGCCTTTTTGAAAAAGGGAAAAAACAAAGGTTTCTTCAGATAAAAAAATAGTCAAGCAACAATGATTGAACATTCATGAGAACACAAGCACCCTAAAGGCTGAGACTGGGTCCGCCCAAGTCTTATTCACTGCTATAGCCCAGCACCTACAACAAAGACTGGTACATAGTGAGTGCTCAATAAAGCCCATGCTTCCATGTCCTTGTGTGGCTAATTAATCCACGTGCTGGCCCCTATCAGTCAGCTACTGCCACAATAATGCCATGTGGTAAACAACCACGCAATCTCCGCATCACACAAAATAAGCCTTTGCTTCTTGTTCACACATCTGTTGGCCGGCTGGAGTTTAGCTGATCCAGGTGGGCACAGCTGGGCTCAGGTTAGCAACCTCTACAAAGGTGACCAAATTTTAACATCGGTAAGGCCGGACAACATGGCGGGGAGGGGGGGGGCACGGGGCAGGGGACAGCGCAGGGCAGGGCCTGACAACAATGCAAACTTTGATAAGCCATTCTCGATAATCACTTCTCAGCAATTGTTTGTTATTATTACAGTTTAACATTATAAAATTAACAAAAATAATATAAAACTCATTCTGGCCATATAGCCACATGGCAGCCGAAAACTGTATATTCCCTTCTTGTTCTCCCACACGTTTGTGCATTCTTTCCAAAAATTGAGACTTTTTAAAAACGCCGCGGGATGCGGGACAAATTGTTGAAAAGCAGGAGGTCTGGTCACCCTAACCTCTACATGTCTGTCACCCTCTTGAGACCAACAGCACTTGGGGCACAATCATCTCCCTAAGAAAGGAGAGATTATAAGAGGATAGGCCAAACCATGAGCTCCTTTAAAGCCTCTGCTTTCGTGTCTGATAACGTCCTACCATGCCCAGCATCCCTGGATGGGAAAGTGTCCCCTTCCATGGAAGTATGGTGAGACAGGAAGCAAATGTCTCCCATTGGGTAGGATTTCCAAAACTTCAATAAGGTACTTTCTTTTAAAAAAAAAAAAAAAATCCTCAAGGACCTGCAAAGTTGACCAAAGATATTTGTATTATAATTCACTTAACTATATAGAAATACAAAAGACTTACATACATCATGTGCTCGTAGTCTCATATCACTATAAAAATAAACATACAAATTAAACTCAAAGAAAACTGCAAAGCCAATAAAACTCAAAATAGCATTAGTGCCATGTTTTGCTGAAACTAATTCACTGCTTTCCATCTGAATATGGTGCTGACTGCTACGGCCTGAACCCCTGTGTATTAGTCGTGCCTATGCTTTGACGGGCTGTACAAAGTCCCCATTTCCCAAACATTTTTCTCTCTTCTAAAAACAGCAGTCTGTGTGCCTATACTTGACGCAAATGCATTATTTTTATACTAAGCCTATTTTTCTCATGAGACCATGGCAATTGATGAATTTCGACTTAGGGCCAATGTTTCAGAAAACCCCAGTGCACCAAAATAAATGAAGAGGAGTAAGTATGTGTGCTATTAAATATCAGCCAGATAATCCAGAATACGTGGATAAAGGGATATATTTTTAAGCTCATTATTTAAATGAAACTTCAAACTTATCCATCTTTTGTCCCCAAGCTGTTCTCGTGTCCTCTTCCATTCCACAGTTACCAACATGTTCCCTACGACCTCAAGCAATGCTCTAAAAGCTCAAAAGAAAAACAAATACTAAACAGTCCAGAGAGATTAGGAGTTGGAGGCCTGAGAAACAAAATGTCATTTTGTAGCCAGGAGTGAACATCTGTCAGTTTCTGTCCTTCTTGCATCCACATCTGGTTTCCTTTGGGGAAAGGCCTCTCACTGCTTCAGTCTTGCTGAGCTTGCTGGTAAGGGCATAGGCAGATTGAGCCAGCCACCTCACCCTTCCAGGAATTTGAATCTCCAGGGAAGAATTTCAGGAAAGAAAACAGTTGCTGATTCACCCTAAGGTGAGTCTTTAAAAGACTGGCCCTTAGTTTCCCAATATTTAGAATCCCAGAATTACCCAACTTCCTTGTGAGACCAGGTTCATGTACACCCCTTGCTTTTCCCTCAATACTGGGAACTGCCCCATGGCTTCCAGTGGATTCCTTTTTGGCTTATGTAGTTTGAGTTGGTTTTTCTACCCCAGCTGATTAATATTCCAGCATGAATTTCTAAACATAAAACAATTTCAAACAAGGCAAAGATTACATGAACAAATGCAACTGTGTTTGCCTTTAGGTCCCCAAAACAGAAGTGATCTCATCCCTGCAGGCTGTTTATGCTGTGTATTCAGAGCCACAGCCCTGGAGTTAACCCTTCCTCGTCTGTCATTCAGCCTCAGCACTCTGGCACTCTGCCCACTCAGAGGAGAGAGCACTGCCAAAGGTCACTCCCCAACACTGCCAGTATGCAGTGCCAGGGTCACCAAATGCTTGCATGAGACAGGTGTGCTCCTTAACCCATGCCCAAATAGGCGCTACCAGGCCCCTCAGATAGGTGCTAGCAGGGCACCCAGTCCAAATTAATAGGGAGAAGGACGGATGCTTCCCCACATCCCCAGGGCATGGCCATGGCCATGTCTACCAAGCATAATTAATCCTGCTAAATCACTTTCTGTCCTTTCATTCTTTGAATATTGCTCCCTCTCTTCCTAAGACACATGTTGAGCCCTTTCTATTTCTACAATTTATTCAGGTCAAAACCAAACAGTATTCCACAGGCAGAGAGCCCCTCAGGGATGGCAATTCAATTGTATTAATCTCTAAAACCTCAGGGTCGAGTGTAGCAGCTGCTTAGTGAACTTGAACTACTCTGTGTTAGATGATTGGATCAATTACTCCATCACTCCTAGAATATACTCAGGGACTCCTGGAGCTTAATAATAATAATAGTAATAATAAAAATGGCAAATACTAACGTGGCACTTACTACATGCCCAGCAAATGTTCTAAGAAGCTATGCATATTAGCTTATTCCGTCCTCATCATGGCCCTCAGAAGTAGCTACTCTCATCATCCCATTTTTACTAGGGAGGAAACAATATAGAGATGGTAAGTAACATGCCAAGGTCTCCCAGTGAGTAAGTGGCAGACGGAGGAATCAAACCTGGGCATTCTGGCCCCGGAATCCCTGCTCTTAGCCACTACACTGTCTTGCCTCTCATATGACAAGAATATGCCAAGTCAGGCCAGGCGTGGTGGCTCATGCCTGTAACCTAGCACTCTGGGAGCCCAAGGCTGGTGGATTACTGGAGCTTAGGAGTTCAAGAATAGCAAGAATGAAACCCCATCTGTACTAAAAATAGGAAAATTAGCTGGGTGTTATGGCAGGCACCTGTAATCCCAGCTACTTGGGAGGCTGAAGCAGGAGAATTGCCTAAATCCAGGAGTTTGAGGTTTCTGTGAGCTACG
>NW_003852399.1:24793076-24829745 GCF_000181295.1 Otolemur garnettii | reverse complement strand
GTACACACCCCTATTATGAAACTAATTTAAACCTTTTTATATGAAAGCTATAACCAAATAACAGCTTAAGGATATGGGGAGGGGGGAGGGAGGGGGGAGAGGTGGTAGGGAGAGGGATTAGATATCCCATCTTTATCCTTTCCAACACCTGATAGGGCAAGAGTTGACACACTGTCTGGTTCAAGAAGGACAGAGTTCATTTCCCATCACCTTCTATACCTATTACAAAGGGACCTGTAAACCCATGGAGGGAAAAACCAACTACCAATGTACATTTTAAACAAATTTTGTCTTCAAAATCTGAGGTGCCTATCCAGTCTTACATCCAGTAATTGCAGCTATTATCTAAGTCAGCTGAGAGCAATCTAGCCTGGGGCAACAGAGTGAGACTCTGTCTCAAAAAAAAAAAAAAAATAATAATGCCAGGTCAAGTTACTTCACTTAATGAAATGTAACACACAAGAAGCCAAAGCTGAAGCTACTCTTGGAACAACTTATTTATGACTAACATAAGAATATTTGTTACTTTCAAGGTCATGTCTAAAAAGAGAAATTAAGATTTATACTTTCTCCTCTGTGATGATGATGATGATTTTGAGAAGAAAAGCCTTTTCAGAAATTTGTGGCTGAAGATGAGAATTGAAACAGAAACTTCAACATCAATTACTGTCATAGATACTATAAATAACCAACTAAAAGTTAAAAGCACCCAGTCCAAATTAATAGATGCAATTAAGACCTTAATGCTAGGATATTTGGGGTTAGTTAGCAAAGTTGGCCCTTAATGGTGAAATAAAAGAAACAGATAAAGTTTTTGAAATCTTCATATTCTCCAGAAACAAAGTATCAAAATCAAAAATAGTGCTGAAAATCTCATTTCTTTATCTTTTGTTTGAAATACCAGGAAGAGCTTTCATTCCTCATAAAATGCAATTGAACAACTTTCAAGTTTTGTCTCTTTAAGTTGTCTCATCCTGGTAAACAGCTGAACACCGGTTCAACTACTCACACCAGGAGAGGTACAAAGAGAGAATAAATACGTAAATGCAGGTATGTACACACACACACACACCTTAGCCAGGTAGCCATTGTCTATGGCAACTGAATAGCATTTCTGGTGTTCTGATGATACCCAATGCACAAGAATTACATACCACACAAGAACACAAACTTTCTTCATGCTGTGCTTGAGACAGTGTGCCAAGTTGTGCTGTCAGGGGAAGCGCCTTTGCAAAGTGCCCAGCACTGGAGGATTCTTACTGGGATGCTGTGCTTCATTCTTGGACGTTTTGTTCTTCTGTATGTGTGTCCTCATCCACTCATGCCCTCACCCATTCTGCTAGTCTCTATAGGGGCCCCAGCTTTGCTTCTTCCTGGCATGTCTTCAGTGGCATCTAGCCTGTGATAAAATTCCAGATTTGACAATTCTTCTCACTCCAGCACAAAGAAAAAAAAAAATCAAGAAACCTCAGGCAATGGACTTTAGGCAGCAGAGAAGGAAGAAAGAAACAGTTGGAGAGATGTTCTCCAGGCTCAAAATAGAAATGCTGAGCGGCTGCAACAGATTCTGATCTGCTAATCTGAAAAGTCACATTACTTGGTCCTGATGTGAATCAGTGAGGCGGGTTTTTTTCATATCCGCCCATGTAATTTCCACTACCCCATACATAGGCACCACCAGCCAGTAAAGCCCATCTGCAGCTTGCCTGTCACCTCCAGGCAGATGGCAGTGGACAGGCAGCTGGGGATGTGAACAGCTCCCAGGACCCCTCGCCCTCATAATGAGCTACTGGCAGATCCCTAGGGAATGTTTGCTTTATACCTTGGGGAGGTTATTCCTCCCTTTTTGAATGCTTACAAATAAAACAGAGGGCTTTAGTATCATCAGAAGGGAAGACACCAAGGTCAGGGCCTCAAGCCCATACTTTTCTGGAATTCAGCGTTTTGTTCCTACCATCTGTACCCTCCAGCTGACCTCGTCCTCAATTTTATTCTCCCCTGGGCTGCAGGAGTTATCTGTTGAAGGTGCTAGTACAGAGGGGCCAAAAAAAAGTAAGCACATTTTAAGAAAGGGAAAATTGTATTAAGAATCGTAATATTCAAGTCACATTTGACTTCTGCAATTACATGAAATGCAAGCTACGAGATACAAGATAGCAAATGTTATCAGTATATACTGAGTATTGTACACATCACTCCTCAAAAAAAAAGATCCAGCACATTTCCCATACTACCACGTTTCCAAGAAGACAGGGGTGGGGGTGACAATTTTTAATATTTTATAACTGTTTGTAATTTTCTAACTATATATGTGGCACTCAATCACTCATGAGAAGCCGATTAAGTCTTCAGAAAACCCCAGGATTATTTCAGCTTTTAGTTTCACCCTCCTGGACCTGACTCTCAGCTGCTAACAAGTAGTAAAGTGAGTCATTTCTCCTCACCCTCCCTCTCTCCTGGTAGTGAGGCCAATAAATACTCAAATAATCAAAAGGCAGCCAGCCCAGCAAAGTCCCAAAAGAAATATTACAGATCATGTGCTCCAGAACTGTCCTGATAACATAAACCAGAAATAATTCCTGTCCCCCAAAGGGGCCATTCCCTCCTCATTCACCCTTTTCTAAAACGTTATTTTTCGTATCAAGTTCTACTTTTAAAAGATCTCATTCATTTGCCATGAAGATCAGTTTAAGCTTTTTGCTCAAAGTAAGAGAAGATTTGTATCTCTTATACCGCCCTACAAATTATATTTGTTCAGCCATTCCAGGATCCTTACTGCATCCCTACACTGTGAATAGTCCATGCTGGGCCTAGAGGACATGCTGAGAATAAGACAGACCAAGGCACAGCCTGGGAGGCAGGTGCAATATAGTTTTAAAAGAGTGCAGCGTGTGAAACTATATCCTTTCAAGACCTGCGGTAGAGAACACAGGGAACCAGCTGCAAGGCAGGCATGTGTCCATAGGTTAGTGTGCCTGTGTGGCGTGTCAGAATAGGAACTGTCCAGTTGGGCTTTGCACCCTAAGATGCCAGTGAAAAATGTACAAATGTATATTAAATCCAAACATTGGGAAAAAGTCTTCAACCGAACTACATTTCAGAAAGAGCGCACTCCTGCGAACAGCCCCAACTCATAAAGGAAGCAGTTGGCCTGACGTTTGTCCTCAACATCATCCTTCTCCAAGCTCTACCCTTCTCCATTTGCCACTGGACACCTATCCTTAAGAAGAGGTGTTGGCTGAAAAGGATGGCCTACCTCAGAATTATTTGCATTTTAGAGGAGGATTCCAGAAGACCGAAGAAAATCTTTCAGATTCTAGAAATTAAAATGATAAAATTATGTTAACTCAGGGGTCCTCAAACTTTTTAAACAGAGGGCTAGTTCACTGTCCCTCAGACCATTGGAGGGCCAGACTGCGGGCCCAGGACAGGTCAGCTGCTAAGCAGGATAGGCAGCGGCAGCAAAAACACCCAGTGGGCCGGATAAATGTCCTGGGTGGGCCCCATGTGGCCCACAGGCTATAGTTTGAGGACGCCTGTGTTAACTGCTTGAGCCATCCAACCACCTTCAGTAGAGAATCCCCTGAACCCAGTCTTAACCCATGGAGAGGAATGGGTCTGTGCCTCAGTTTAATTTGTGCTTATTTCTAGCACATTGGCCTCTGGAGCACTAAGGTGACAGAAAAATATGTGAAGCCATTTTAAAATATAAATTGAACCTGAACGCACAGCCTGCATCAGGCTGTCAGACTCCTCATCAAAAAAATGTTACTCCAATAATTCTGCTATTGCTTTTTCTCTCATCCTTCACCACTATGCTTTTAAAATGATAGAGAACCGGTTTTGTCACACACACACACACCCCCCAACTGTCCTTATATGACCTTGACATATTTCCTTTTTAGCAAGAACTTTCAAGAAGTGTCTAGCAAAACACCACTGCACATTGTATTTCCAAATCACCACAGCTGCCTCCTGCTGCCATTGAAGCCTGGCAATTTTCAAACTGTGAAACAATGTAAACCAGATTCCGCAAGTTAGATGCAAACCTTTTAGGCAGCCTAATCAGCAGCACCTATCACCTCTCTTTATGATTAGAGGGCCTTGTAGCCTGAAAGTTCGTTCCTGCCCCTGCCGCATTATCGCACCTCACAGGTGGGCAGCAGGAAGCAGGCACCCAAAGGAGAGAGGGAACAGAACGGAGAACAAAGCTCTAAATCAAACCACACCTAGCACACAGACCTCCCTTTCATATTGTCCCAGGCCCTGTGTTTCCTGCCCTTCTCTCTTTTCTGTCCAATAATATTATTTCCATCTGGCCTCACAATGCCAGAAGCCCTTTCCTCAGACGTCCCAGGTATGCTCTGTGCTGTGAATCACATTTATATTTCCAGGCCTCCAGTTTGGTCTGCCCCGTTCCACACAATTGGCTGTATCTTCCGGTGTTTTACCCATAGATACACATGAGAACTAGTTTTATGTTCTACCACTATCCAAAGCCCAGAATATTTAAGGGAGAGAAACATGACTCCCCATGTGTTTATGTGCAGGAGTCCAAAATTGTAGAGGCTGGACACGGACAGACAAATACCACACCAAGAGTGCCCAGGCACACCACTCTCCCTGGTCAACCCTCCAGTGGCTGCCCAGTGTACCTTGAGAAAATTCCCTCTCCCTCTATCGTCTACAAGGTTCTGGGTGACCTGGTCTTTACTCCATCTGCAGCCTCACTTTATGCTATATCGTGCACTATTTCTCTCTCCATGCTCATGCCACTGTGACCTCTCTTGTTCCTTACACAGGACTAGCTGTATCCCATCCCATAGCCTTTCACTTCATGTTTCTCTGCCTGGAATGTTCTTCCCTCTGCTCTTCATAAAACTAGAGCTGCCAGAGATTGTCTTGGGTCTCAGCCTAAAAATCACCTTCTAATCTCCAGAAAGGGCACTCTTAGCTACCCACGTTCAAGTTGCCTCTCTATCCCTCCTCAGTCACTGTGGATTCTATCTCCCCGCTGATTTCCTTCATTCTATTTAGTATTCCTGAAATAATCTTGTCTTTTTAAAACATATCTGTCTTGATCACTGCTGTATTCCAATATTTAATCCATAGTAGCTGCTCAATAAATGTTTGCATGCCAGGATAAGTAATTTTAAAAATTAACTTGTGTTTCTTCTTTTTATGTTTTCCTTTCCTATGTTCTATGAAAGTAGCCAAATGAATTTCTCTTAGAAAAATGTTGTTTTTCAAGGTCCAAAATGATGTTTTTAGCAAGATATTTTCCTTCCTCATTTTTTTCCTAAAGCCTGAGTTTATTCAAAATATTAGCTAAGAGCCCTTAAAGATAACATAGGGAAATGCACAAAGATTAACTGTTATCAGCCAAAGGAGAACAGCTGTGGCAGAGATAGCGGACTAAATGCTGAAGATTCATAGCTCCCTTTCACGGCATAGAACTGTTGCCAGGAAGTGGCTGCTCAACCAGAGACCACATTTCCTAGGCCCCCTTATACCAAGGTGAGGTCATGTGACTAGTTCTTACCAATGGAAAGTGAGAGGAAGTGATATGTGTCCCTGGACAAAGGCTACATCCTCCATATTCCTTTTTCTTTCTTCAACATGGTGGGAGCAAAGGACTTTGAGGCCCTAGAAGATGGTGGATTCACAAGGAAATAGTCTATGGCTCTGAATTGGTGCGTGGAAGGAAGCTGTTCAACCAGAATATGTGCATTCAACATTGCATGAAGAAAAAAAATCAACTTTTATTATGTTAAGCACTGAGGTTCATGGGTTGCTTATTCTAATAGTTGGCCACCCTGGTTAGTAATAAGCTAGATAAGGCTGAGAGACACAGAGTAGAATCTGACCACTACTTGGTGATGATATCCTGAAGATATGGCAAAGTGCAGGTGTGGGAAATCTAGAAAGTCCAGACCCAGTCTCAGTCCTTAATTTCACCTGTATTTCAAGTACCTCAATAATTCAGCTGCCACCCTGATAAGGAAAAGGGACTCAAGATGGCTAAGATTACATTTTCAGCAGCTTAGAAAAAGAGAGCTTCAAGTCACATTTAATTAAAAATAAATACATATGGAATGTGTTTTACATGTTTGAAGTTTTGGGCTGAAATTTATACCTGCTACGTTAGTTGAACAAATAAATAAATAGAGATTAACAATGCCACAATCCAAAAGACCTGAAGACAGAAACAAACAAAAAACTCACAAAAAGAAGTGCTTTGCTCAAAGTTTGAAATAAACAACTTCTGTGGTTCTGCCTACTCTCACTTTATGTCTACTCCCTCCAGAGACCCCTTTTTTAACTCCCTTCTCTCTTTTCTTCCTAGACAATATCATTCATTCACTTAGGTGGTTATAGTCATAATCTATAATATATTATATACCCAACTCACAATCCAACCACATCTCAGTCCTGAGCACCAAATCCGTATTTCCAGAGGTCCACCTGACATCTCCACTTGAATGTCTACCAGGAACACATAAATCATCCTGTCCAAAACTGAGGTTATTGTCTTTCTCCACCAAGCCCATACTTCCTGAAGTGTCTCCTATCTTTGTTAATGAACACCCTGTCCACCTAGATACCTGATGGCAACCTTGACACTTCACTCCATTCATTTCCCACTTACAAGCAATCAACTCCCAATTCAAACAAATCTTAAGTTCCTTTAACAGTGATGCACTTCCCAGCATGTACATGGCCAACACCTACGGGTCTAGAGGCCAAAACTACTCTAACTCAACCCTGCCTCAGGTTCCCAGTGCTCTAAGGACCAAGTCCAAAATTATTTACCTAAGCCTACATGCCCCACCGTCCTCTAGCTTCATCATCCTCTATGTGCCAGCCTTCTTCCTTTCTTCCAGCTCCGAAAGGGTGCCACTTCCTTTTCAGCTCAGGCTTCACATATGCAGTATCTGCAGTGAGGACTACCCTCCCCACCACTCTCCCAGAAGGCACCCCCTCCTCATTCTTCAGGTCTCATACCCCTGCTAACATGTCGGCTGAGGTCCACATTGGCTGAGGTCCATCAGCTGTACCACACTTCCATCATACACTGTGCTTTTCCTTCCTGCTATATTATTATAGTAACTATAATTCAGTAATTAGCTGTGTACAGTTGACCCTGAACAACATGGGTTTGAACTGACAGGTTTACTCATACGTGAATATTTTTCAACCCAACAATTGAAAACACAGTATTCATGGGATGCCAGACTTTTTGTATACATGGGTTCCACAGGGTCAAGTGTGGGACATGAGCATGAGCCATTTAGGGATACATGGGAGTCCTGGAACCAAGGAACAACTACAATTATTTGTTTATTGTCTGTTTTCCCTATTAGATATGGAAGGAGGAAATTATATCTGTCTCAATCCATGTTCAGTTCATAATAGGAGCTTGGTAGCTAAGGAGAATAAATGGATATACAATCTTGTTATCACACACATGCTGTATAGAATACTCTCCTCTCTGATGGTCAGGTCTAGGCTCAGCCTGACTGGCAGCAGTCCACCCTCAGTACTCCATGAGTAATAAGCTTTAGACCCTTCATAAATCTTTACCAAATTAACACAGACTCACTGACCATACCTCCACAACCCTAGAACATGTGTTTATTCCTTCATATGGATGGCCATCTCTTGAAAGGTAATTCATATTTGCAATTCATGTACATGAAGTTAGTGTTAAGATGAACCTTCTAACAATATCTGATAACTATAAGGTGCAGTATGTGTTTTAATACATTCTCCATATCCTATAGCTTAATATCCCTAAAACACACTTGGCAAAGTGGTTAGGTGGTTTATTAAAAATCATAAATGTTATGGGAAATTTCCCAGCAATTCATCCATTTATATCCTTTCTTTGAGTTCCCAACAAAGTCTTCTGAATGATGTGGAAGCCAGCAAGTGATCAGAGAATGCTATATCTCATTTTCCTGGCTCCTCAGAAGGACTTGTTAAAAAAAAAAAAAAAAGAAAAAGAAAAAGGACAGCAATAAGCAAGTATGTTTTGGTCTTAAATTGTTGACTAAGAAGCCCCCACCCAGTTGAAATGATAAGTTCAGTTCATCAAAGGTAGAAAATCTCATTTTTCATGCTAGATAACTAAATTTTCAACCATAGGAAGTTTTAGGGCAGGCATCCTCAAACTATGGCCCGTGGGCCACATGCAGCCCGCCTAGGACATTTATCTGGCCCGCCAGGTGTTTTTGCTGCTACTGCCTGCCTGCCCTGCTTAGCAGCCAACTCACTCTAGGCCCCACAGTCTGACCCTCCAATGGTCTGAGGGACAGTGAACTGGCCCCCTATTTAAAAAGTTTGAGGACCCCTGTTTTAGAGAGTGAAATATCAAGATGATGAAATAACTCAGCTTATACTTTTGTCTTAAATTTAATAAGTTTCAGAACTCTTTGGTATTTAACTGTTCATAAAGTTTAAAAGCATCCGACATTTAAAAATCTGACAGATTTTCTTTGTAATTTCAATTTAAAATGTATGAAGGCTTTAGACTTGAGTCTGAATATGAATATGCATCATTTAATTAACATTCATTCATTTATTTAACAAACAGTAAGAACATTCTTTGTACCTAGAATAGGAGGAAAGAAAGCACATTGTTTTAAACAAGTTTGTGTATTGGTGTCATGGGTCGAATTGTATCCCCTTTCCCCAACTGTCCCTCCATAAGTACCCCCCACACCCTACCATTACCCCTGGGGAAGATGGTCATTTTTTGCTGTGATTACCCCTGGGTTACTTTAATGTTTCTTTTTTGCTCTTTCAGACTTCTAACACCTATCCAACCAATTCCCCATGTGAAATAACCACTATTACAAATATCTAGTATGGCTTTCTGACTGAACTTAGGTTATAATTTCCCTGAAATTACAAATATACAAAAGTTTTAAGTCAAGATTTACAATAAATCACAAAATGATCTAGGCAGTGATTTCTCAGATATGACTCCAAAAGCACAGACAATAAAAGCAAAAATAGACAAGAGACATTGCATCAAACTAATAAGCTTCTTCACAGCAATGGAAACAACAGTGAAGACACAGCCTACAGAATGGGAGAAAATATTAACAAACCATATATCTGAGAAGCAGATAATGTCCAAAATATACAAGGAACTAAAACAACCCAATAACAAAATAAACAAAATCAAAACCCACAAATAACCCAATATAAAAATAGGCAAAGGACTTGAATAGATATTTCTCAAAAGAAGTATACAAACAGCCAACAGATATATGAAAAAATGTTCAATGTTGCTAATCATTACAGAAAAACAAATTAAACCACAATGAGCTATCACTTCAAACTTGTTAAAGGGGCTATCATCAAAAAGAAAAGCCAGGGTGGTGGCTCACACCTGTAATCCTAGCACTCTGGGAGGACGAGGCAGGAGGAGGATCCTTTGAGCTCAGAAGTTCAAGACCACCCTGAAGAAGAGTAAGATCCCATGTCTACTAACAATAGAAAAATTATCCAGGCATCTTGGCAGGTGCCTATAGTCCCAGCTCCTTGAGAATGTGGCAGGAGGTTTGCTTGAACCCAAGAGTTTCAGCTTGCTGTGAGCTAGGCTGATGTCATGGCACTCTAGTCTGGGGCAACAGAGGGAGAATTCTGTCTCAGAAAAAAAAAAAGAAAAAAAAAAGAAGGAAGGGAGGAAAGGAGGGAGGGAGGGAGGAAAAGAGAGTGTTGGCAAGGAAGGAAAGAAAAGGAAACCCTTGTATATTGTTGGTGGGAGTATAAATTAATACAGTCATCATAGAAAACAGTATGGAAGTTCCTTGAAAAACTAAAAAATAGAACTATCATATAATCCAAAAATCCCACTTATGGATTTTTTTTTTTTTAAATCCACAGGAATTAAAATCAGTAAGTTGAAGAGATACCTGCACTCTCACACTCACTGCAGCGCCAATCACAATAGCCAAAGTATGGAATCAATCTAAGTGTTCATTAACAGATGAACACATTTTTTAAATGGAAGTCTATTCAGCCTTTAAAGAGAAGGAAATTCTCTCATTTGCAACAACATAAATGAACTTGAAAGACATTAGCTAAGTAAAACAAGCCAGGCATAGAAAGACTACTTACATGATCTCACTATGTAGAATCTAAAAAAGTTAAGCTAATGGAAGCAGAGAACAGAATGGTGGTTAGCAGAAGTTAGGGTAATGGGGAGATTTTTTTCAGAGTTTTAGTCAACAGGAATAAGCTTTAGTGACCTATTGCATAGCCTGATGATTATACAGAGAGTGCCAAAAATGTACCCACATTTTAAGAAAGGAAAAAACTGTATTAAAATTGTATGTCCTGGCTTGCGCCTCTGGCTCAAGTGGCTAAGGCGCCAGCCACATACACCTAAGGTGGCGGGTTCAAATCCAGCCTGGACCCGCCAAACAACAATGATAGCTGCAACCAAAAAATAGCCAGGCGTTGTGGCGGGCGCCTGTGGTCCCAGCTACTTGGGAGGCTGAGGCAGGAGACTTGCTTGCGCCCAGGAGTTGGAGGTTGCTGTGAGCTGTGGTGCCACAGCACTCTACCCAGGGTGACAGCTTGAGGCTCTGTCTCAAAAAAAAAAAAAAAAAATTCTATGTCCCAAACTAGAGTGCCATGACATCAACCTAGCTCACAGCAATCTGCCTTAAAAAATAGTAATACTCAATATATACTGATAACATCTGTTGTCTTATATATTGCATCTTTTATCTCTTATAATTATAGAATTCAAATATGACTTGAGTATTACAATTTTAATAGTTTTTTCCTTTCTTAAAATGTGTATTTTTTTTGGCACCCTCTGTCATTACTAGTAATGTACCAGGTATTGAAATTTTGCTTAAAAAGGTTTAGCAATTTTAATATTATGTGTCCTGTTTGGATGAGGCAAGAAAGTAAAAGCAGAGCCTAAAGAATCTGTCCTAGCTGCCCTGTGTAGGCCTTAGCCGAGCCGCAGGCATTTCTGTTGTCTGTATGTTCCTCCCTTGACATGCACAAGGCCTAGATTGTAACCTAGTAACTTTTTTGGACTTCCATTGCCTTTGAGGGCAGGTGGTCCAACCCGTCTCAACAGTCTCAAGGGCTCAGGCGAATCTGACCTTCCCCTTGAGCCTGGGACCTTGAGGATGATGTCATGTCTTTCTCAGTTTTACGACCCTTACAGTGCACTCTAGCCCTGAAAAGTGGATAAAAGGGAGGCAGGGGATTCAGGCAGGGGGCTCGGTTTTGGAAACACAGGTTTTCCGAGTTCCCCCTGTGGACATAAAGCCGCTTCCTCTAATCAACTAATCAGCTGGTGCCTGGAGTCTTCTGTCTGTGTCGGTTTCCTGCTACATGGAGACCTGCTTTTGTCATTTATAATCAATGACATATGTATGTTTCCATATCAAGAAATATAGAGCTACATTATTTTAATAGTTAGATCAGATTCTTGCATGCAAAAAAAAATACTTGCGATGATAGATGTTAGTTTAATTATTCAACAATGTAAATACATATAAAAATATTATATCCATATATAATTGTCAATTCAAAATAAAATAAAATAGCTCAGTGTGGTGGTACAAGCCTGTAGGCCCAGCTACTCATGAGGCTAAGGGAAGGCCAGGCACAGTGGCTCATGCCTGTAATCCCAGAACTCTGGGAGGCTGAAGCAGGTGAATTATTTGAGTTCAAGACCAGCCTGAGCAAGAACAAGACCCTGTCTCTAAAAATAGCTGGCATTATGGTGGATGCCTATAGTCCCAGCAACTTGGGAGGCTGAGGCAAGAGGATCACCTGAGCCCAAAGAGTTTCAGGTCACTGTGAGCTATGACACCACAGCACTCTACTGAGGACATCAAAGTGAGACTCTGCCTCAAAAAAAAAGAGGTTAAGGGAGGAGGACTGCTTAAGCCCAGAGTTCACAGTTGGAGTAAGCTGTAATCATGCCACTGCACTCTAGCCTGGGTGACAGAGTGAGACTCTGTCTCTTAAAAAAATAAATATAGGGCAGCACCTGTGGCTCAAAGGAGTAGGGCGCCGGCACCATCTGCCAGAGGTGTCGAATTCAAACCCAGTCCCAGCCAAAAACTGCAAAAGAAAAAAAAAAAAAAAATATATATATATATATATGATTTTTTTAGAAGATTCACAGTAAATACTGTTGGCAATGGTGCAGGTAAACAAATACTCTCAATTTGATGTTGATAAGGATATAAATTAATTCTGGTTTTCTTCAGGGAAGTTTGACGATATGAATTAAAAAATAAAATATACAGTTTGAGTCTTAAAATTCCACTCCTAGGAATTATCCTAAAGAACTAATCAGATACATGCTCAAGATTTATGTACAAGGATAGCCACTGCAATATTGTAGCTCTTTATTTCTTGACATGGAAGCATACCTATATCATTGATGATTAAAGGACAAGAGCAGGCTTCCAAACAGGATGTATAATATTAATAAACAGTTTGGAAAATAATTATAATTATTTCATAACAACTGTAAGTATTTTATAACAAATGGTTACAAACAGTAATTATTTCTGTATGGTAGGAATTTGGGTGATGGAGCAAAGTGCCAGTTGCCTAGGACAAACAGGAGCAGTCTATTAATAATCATAAAAATACTTATAGAACACTTTTAATGTCAACATGGCAATGTTATGTTTATTTATATACATAAAATGTTTGAAAAATTCAAGTATTTGAAGAGAGTAACAACTCTGCATGATATTATTTAATGCAAATTTACAAGAGTATTCATTCTTTGGTTTTTCTCTTTTCTGTTTTATTTAATATTTCCTTGTCATTTTCATTTTTTAAGGTGATCCATATTTATTCAACAACAAAAACATCATTAGCTCATTCACATACTAATTCCTTATTAATGTGTAAGCCTAATTGGATAGAAAAAAGTCAATGAAAGGGGAAGGAAACCACGAGAACAGTCCCTATCGCCACAGAGTCAATCTGCCTTAAATACTTTACTGATCTACTCTTTAAATATCTAACAGCAAAATTGCAACAGAAAAGGGAGGGGGGGGAGAGAAGGAGGGAAGGAAGGAAGGAAGGAAGGAAGGAAGGAAGGAAGGAAGGAAGGACGGACGGACGGACCTCCTTAGAAACAAACTCATCACGCATTCTCCAGCCACATGGGCAATGCAATCCATAAAAGAGAAATGACTACACCAACCAAATGCAAAAACAGGTATCAGTGTCCATCAGTTTTTGTCCTCCTGCCCTAGGAGTCATTTGTAGCTCACAGGCTGACACTTGACAATTCCACAAGTCTTCAGAACTGGCAAGAGTAGCTGCTTACTGGGAAAAGATCACCACCCCCTCCCATAAGCCTCATTCTCACCCTTAATACGATTTTACTCACAAACTCCTAGTGCATAATAGAAATCTAAAAATAAAATTGCTTGTTGGAATTTAGAGACTCAAAGCTGAAAATTTCCCAGGCTTCTTCTCTCCAGCAATATTGAAAATGCAGATTTTTTTTTTCTACACCAATAGAAGCTTAGGGAATTGGGACTGAAGGCAATGAGGTCCAGGGATCCATCTGCTCCATGCTATCCCAGGGAGAAGTAGTCACTGCTATTTTAGAATTCTCAAAATGCTTAGTAAAAGTCTTAATAAAAGTACACAATGAACACTAACAGGACATCAGTGTAGGATCCAGGAACTGGGAACTATTATACAAACCAGGCAGAATGACCTGGGAGGGTCTTGAATGTACCTGTAGCATCTGGTGCAAATCAAAATGATTTTTAGTCGGTATCTTTTTTCTTGATGGTGGTTCACTGATCATATGTAATAGTAAACTACATCTTTACTATCATTATTTTTCCCATCATCATTCACATAACCAACCAAAAGTTCTCTGATTTTCCGTGTTTACTGCACCAAGCTAGCTAGGGCATTGTCTCAAAGAATCATGCCTCAGGCAGTCTGATCAGAAGGAAAGAAATGTACAGAAATTGTGCAATGAGATGAAATAAAGAAAGGGAAGGAAGGAAGAGGGAGAGAGAGGGAGGGAAGGAGGAAGAGGTGTAAATATTGGACAGCAAAAAATAAAACTTCTTTATTAGCTGATGACAAATTGCGTCTCTAGCAAATTCAAAGGAATCCATCCACAAACAACTACAAGAGCTAAAATGTGGATTAAAGAGGGAAACAAAATACAGTTAACATGCCACACAAGTTAAATAAAACAAAGTATTTAAGTTTCTAGATACTAGCAATTAGAAAACGGATTTTTAAAACAATATCGTTTACTGTGGCATAAAAAATCAAATACACAGGAATGCATTTAACAAAAGATGTGCATGACCCCTACACTGAAAACATCACTGAATAATGAAAGAAGACCTAAAAGAATGGAGATATATATAATGTACATGGGTGGTTAAAATACCAATTCTCCCAAGTTGACCTACAGATTCAAAAAAGTCCCAGTCAAGATCCCACAAGTCGTTTTTTGATAAAAGTTGACCAGCTTATCTGAAAGTTATATGAAAATTGAAATGATATAACGTAGCCAAGAAAAAATTGAAAAAGAAAAATGAAGTTGGAAAGCCTAAACTTCCAGATTGCAAGACTTACCATAAAACGACAGTAATTAAGACAATGTGCAATAAACTTGAACGGGCACATAATAAGAACAGATATCCAAACAGACGCTAAGCATATGAAAAAGTGCTCAGGATCATAATGTATCATGGAATTAAAACTACATACCTACAATGAGATATGCAACACCTACAAAAGAATGAAAAAGATATATAAAACAATGATGAGAATATTGATCAACTTATATATTTTGATTTAAGTATAAAATGGAATAACCCCTTCAGAAAATTATTCCATGATTTCTATTATGTTAAACATATGCCTACCCTAGGTATATGTCAAAGAGAAGAAAAGATTGCTTCAAGAATGTTTATAGCATCTGTATTCATTAGTATGAAAACTGGAAACAACCCAAGCATCTATCGATAGGAGAATATATTAATATAACCAATTGTTTTATTGTTACTCATATGCAGTGGAATTCTGTATAGCAACAAAAGAAGAACAAGCTATTGATAGACACAATAACATACATATATGAAACTCAAAGCATTATGTTGAGCTAAAGTAGGCAGACACACATTGTGAGATGCCATTTATTTGAAGTTCAAGGACACGAAAAAGTAATGGTGACAGAAATCACAATAGTACCTTTGGTAGCTGGCAGTGGTTATTAAATGGGAAAGAACATGAGGGAACTTTCTGGGGTGATGGAAATGTTCTGTACCTTGATAGCAGTGATTGTTGCACAAGAATATACATATGTAAAAATCCATCAAGTTGTACAATTAAGGTTTTTGCATTTTACTATATGTAAATTATATCTCAATATAAAAGAAAGCACAGAAATAACCACATGGTAGGAGGAGAAAAGTTACAAAAAAGATGTGCATGTAAAGGGCTATTGGAATGCTGAAATTTTTGTCTGAGGTGGCCGTGAAGGATGAAGCAAGGGCGGCGCTCAGCAAAAGAGTGACATTTAAAACGACCCTTGAAAGAAGAAAAAGGTTTGGCTCAAGGGAGAGAAGGAAATTAAACCAGATTGTCAAGAGAAATATATCAGGTTTAACCACATGAAATTTCTGATAATCAACCATTTTCAACTTTCTAAAAATAACAGTTTCATACGGCTCGGTCTAATGGATAAAGAAAATATTGGGGCCAAGGGCAGCTCTTTGAAGTACTCCTCTGCTTAAAGAAAGAAGAAAAAAAGCCAGAGAAAGAGCAGCATCACAATCATCAGAGAAATAGACATTAAGATTGGGGGTACCATTCCAAAGACTTTTAAAAATAATAGTACATGTTTATGACAAGGGTTAGGAAAACACTCTCACATGTTTCTTTGGTAAGTGTAAACTCATACAGACATTCCAGAGAGCAACTTATCTAGATTATGAAATTCTTAACATTTTTTAAATCTAGTGACTCAGTAATCTCACTTCTAGGAATTTATCCTAGGAATTTATTATGTGCATAATAAAAAATACACATAAAGATATATGTAGGAAGATGTTTGCCACGATCTTATTTAAAATTCAAAAAATATTAAAATAACTCAAATGTCAATAAAAAGAAATTTTAAAATATTATACAGTTATTTTAAAAATCACCTTTTTATAAGGATATTTAATGACACAGGAGTGAGCTCACCATAAATCTAATCTTCAAAATGCCATTTTGAAGTTGTCCCCTTGTTGGTGATAAGGAGAAAGAGAAAAAAAGAGATTATCTGAAAGAAATTACATCAATTGTAGTAAAAAAAAAAAATCTGCTGTTTTTCTTACAACAGCATGAATTACCTAAACAATTATAAAACGAAATGAAATATGTATTATTTATTTAAAAAAAAAAAAAACCTATTTCTCCATAATGGCCAGGCAGCCCACAGCACAGTCAGCAGGTGTCACGTGTGCCACATGCACATCTCCTGAAGGAGTGAACAAAGATGAGTTCACCATGAAGCCACTGAAACCTAAGCTTCAGGACTCTTTCTGAGGGCACACAGCTCTTTTAAAGCCCTAGGCAGGGTCCTAATAAGGGTACCTATGTAGTAATTTTTTTTTAATTTTTGCAAAAATACATAAATACGGCAATTGTTCAAAGTTACTGTCTCTTAGCACCACAAATTCTCCTCCATCATACTTTGTCTCACATGAGATAGCATCAGAGTTGCCCTGGATATTCTGGGGTATTTTTGTTTACTTGTTAGTTTGTTTTTTGAGACAGTAGTCTCACTCTGTCACCCTGGGTAGAGTGCCATGGTGTCCTCATAACTCACAGCAACTGGCTCGGCGCCTGTGGCTCAAATGGCTAAGGCGCCAGCCACATACACCTAAGGTGGCGAGTTCAAATCCATCCCGGACCCGCCAAAGAAAAATGACGGCTGCAACCAAAAAATAGCCAGGTGTTGTGGCAGGCGCCTGTAGTCCCAGCTACTTGGGAGGCGTAGGCAGGAGACTTGCTTGAGCCCAGGAGTTGGAGGTTGCTGTGAACTGAGAAGCCATGGCACTCTACCCAGGGTGACAGCTTGAGGCTCTGTCTCAAAAAAATAAAAAAAATCAAAAACTCACAGCAACTTCAAACTCTTGGGTTCAAGCAGTCCTCTTGCCTCAGCCTTTGAGTAGGTGGGGCTATAGGCATGTGCCACCATTCCCCGCTAGCTTTTTCTATTTTTAGAAGAGATGTGGTCTCACTCTTGCTCAGGTTGGTCTCGAACTCCTAAGCTCAAGCAATCCACCTGCCTTGGCCTCCCAAGGTGACAAGTGTGAGCCACTATGCCCAGCCTGCCCTGGGTATTTTGGGGATACAAGGCAGTTCACTCTTGAGCCTGGGGTTTTGTAAGAACATATTAATGAGATTTGTGATAATTTCTAAGTAGTACTTTCCAGAATCTTCTAGCCCACTGTGTCATTTACAGAAGGTGGAAGGCCAGAGGATGCAAGCAAGTGCTAAAGGTGCCCAGCACTGTTAAATCTGTGTAAGTCTGTGGGAAGTGGGAAAATCCAGGTTTTAAATGTACTGAGCCAGACCTAGTCTATGGGGAAAAAATTTTCCAGTCATCAGTAGTGAAACAGAAGGTTCACTTCTCACCAACATCTATTCTCATTTTTTAGGCCTCTATGGGACTATAATGGTACCAAGGCAGAGGGTAAGCTGTTAGGTGGAATCTGGGTGGAGGAAATGGCACTGTAGGTACAGTCTGGTCTCTCTGGGTTATTCCTCTAATGTGCATCCACCTCTCTGGGCCAATTCTTGTTCTAATCTGTAAAGTTCTCCCTATCTTTATTTTACCTCAGAAGTTCCTGACCTTGGTGTGACAATTTATCCTGACTCCCGCAGGAGTCTGAACGAACATCCTATTTGCCATATTTACTCCCTTTGAGATCTTAATTCTTGTTCCCCAAACCCAGACTAAGGACCTGTATATAATACCTCTTCACTGGTGTGAGACTCAGGAATTAGGTTCATGGCCATCAACACTGACTGCCCTTGATTTATCAGCATGTCTCCTGTCTGTTCCACAGGAAATCCTCAACCCCTTCCTACAGGCGCTAAATATTTACTACCGATGTGTATATAGGCTTACCCCTCCTTCTTTTTATGAAAGATTTGCAGAAGCTTGTAAAAATATATGCAATAAACTAGAATGATGTTTTTTTTTTAATCAGTTATGAACATATCAGTTATGAGTACATTCTGGGTGCATCAGTCAGGATTGCATCCCGCTGGGAAACTTGCTTTACTTCTCCACTACCACCCACATGGCTTTCTTCCATAATAAGATGGCTGTCACACCTCTATCAGAGCTGCATCCCAGGCAAAAGGAAGGCAGAAGGGGAACAGACAGGACCACAGACTTCTGCTTACTTTGTATAGGTCAGAATTTTGTCCCATGACAGCCTTTAGCTGTAACACAGGCTGAGAAATTACATATTTAACTGGCCCATTGCTGCTCGAACAAAATCAGGTTTCTGTTGGTGAAAAACAACGGGACATAGAATAAGCAGGCAAATGACAGCAGGCGCCACACCCAGAAACATGTAAACCATGTAGATGTCACCAAAATGCAAGTTTTCTCTAGGTGTCTATGAATATTTATATAATATTATGTTTTTAATACTATAGAATTGTGTAATTCTGCTAAAATTAAGAGTATAATAACTTGGATAATTATTTATTGAACAGTTTAGGGTTTTCCTTTTCTCTTTTATATTTCTTCCTTCTGAAAATTTTCCCTCACATTTAAATCAATAATAGAATCTTAATAAAAGATTCAGAGGACTTTAGCAATATGAATCGGGGCTCTGAAAAATGTTCTTACATTTTGACCTGTAATTAGGGTTGCCAGATTTTGCAAATAAAAATACTGGATCCAATTAAGTTTGAATTTCAAACGAAATGAAACTTTTCTAGTATAGTATTGTCCTGACTATTGTACCAAAAAAGTATTCATGATTTATCTAAGATTCAAATTTAACTGTGTTTTATCTGGCAACTCTACCCAGAGTCTCACCCTTGGGACTTTCTCCTAAGAAAAAATACAAAAGAAAGGAAAGAGTTCTGGAATGACAGAGTATTAAAAACTGAAAGCAAAGTAAATTCCCCAAAAGAAGAGAATAGTAAATAAACTATGGTCATTCTAGTCCATGAAATAGTATACAGAAAAATAAAGCTATTACTATAAAAAAATTGAATATCCAAGTTTGTATATACTATAATTAAAATTCTAAAAATATTGTACATATAAATAGTGTAAAAACAAAAAAGGATTAAGAGGGGGGAAAGGTGTGTTTGTCAGGAGAGACTGGAAAGGTCTTCCCCTTTTCCTTTTCTTAACTTTTGAAACATCTTTAAAATCTTCGGAAAATAGCCTGCTAAGAGAACAAAGGTGAATTATTGTTTAATGACCGAGTCAAGCTTATAAGTGATCACAGAAGTTTCCAGATGAAGAAAATAGAAAATCAGGCTCATTCTCCCTAGGAAAGTGCTGAACCACCTGCCTTGACTGGTTATAAAAGAAGGCCTCCCTAAAAATGAAACCAAGAGGATTCAGCATAGAAATGGAAAAATATCTCAGCAGCCATGTAGCATTTGCCACATTTCAAGGGCATTAAACTCAATAATCAGAGTGAGAAAGGTCAACTCTATTATCCACAGTTTATATGTGAGAAATAGAAGCTCAAAATGACTCTCCAGAGAGAATGCATCCTCTCACAGCAAGGAGAATCTAAGAAACTAATACAAAATAATACCTGTGTTCATCTAAGAGGCATCTGAATGGAATAAGTCCTCTCTGATTGCATCTCTAATGGTGAACATTAAGTAATTACCTAAATTATGGCAGGTAACTATAATTACTTAAAATGAATTATACCCCTTCCTTTTCAAATGACTCATACTTTAAGTTGTTTGTCGAATGGACTTATACAATTGCCTACGCTTGTCACTCTGCTGTCCCTGGGACCCATCCATGACTCACATACCTGCTGGCTAAGATTGAGACTTCCATGTGAGCCCGTGAAATGGAATGAAACAATGCTACACTATCTTCCCTTAGAGGGCCATCTTGAGATTATGTAGTTTCTCTTAATCAACATCTACTCACTTAATACCCCAAGTTAAGATTCTCTATTCCTTCTGTCTCTCTTTTGAGGGGAATTGTTCATCTGAACTTCTTGGGGATCCCTTAGCCCTATCTGCATGAAAGGGTCATTCTGAAAGAACTTGCATCAGATTGAAAGAATCACTGCCCCACTGACTACAGAAGTATTGAATGTGGTCTTCCCATCCTATGGTTTCCCCTGGGGTATGGAGTCTGGACTGTGTCCATGGATATGGATGTGGAAAGGACTTTCTGAAAGGCTGGACCAAAAAAGAAAAGAAGACATAAAGGTAGGTAGAAATCCTGATGCTGTTGTACCAAAAAAAAGATTCTTTGGAAAGTAAAAAGTAAGATGAAACTGATAAAAGGTCTAAAAAATGTGATAAATTAAAAGGAAGATATGATAAAAAGAGAGAGTCTATCTTTAAAATTCCATTTATTCTTTAGGCAGGTTTTAGAATATCTGTCCTGTTCTTTCCCACTGACATCTGATCATACCCACAAAACTTGATTAACAGCAGGTATCATACCTCCCATTCCCTTTAGTCTCCGATGATTGGGTCAAGGGGACAAGCCAGACTTAAAGGGGCCCTACACTTTGGTGGTCCAGACAGGAGGTCGTTGTCTCTGGAATCTGACCTCCTACCTCTCTAGCTGCTTCTCCTCCATCTTCTTTGGAGGTTCCCCTCCTATTTCCCACCTCCAGACACTGTAGTATTCTAGGTATTAGCCCTGGATTTCCTTCTCTGCTCTATAAACTCTCTCTGGTTTCAGCTCAACCCTTGGCAAAATTTAACCAATCTCCCATCTTGACCTCGTTCTGCTCCAGAGTCAAATAAGCAAGTAGCTGCTGGATGTCTCCGTTTAGATATCTAGTAAACATCTCAAAACTTAATATGACTAAACATAAATTTAATTTCTACCCCTACCCCCTTGCCATTCTTTTCCCATGTCAGCAAATGGCAATTCCATGCAGCCAGTTCCTCTGGCAAAATTGGTCATCAACCTTGATTTTTCACTTCCCCAACGCCCCATGTCAGCCTCACCTACAAATACTGAAATACCCCTAAACGGCCACTTAGCACCAATCCTAATCCAAATCACTATCATCCCTCAAAGGATTATTCTAATAGTCTCCCATCTGCTCTTCTCACTTCCACACTTGCCCCTTCACATTCTATTTTTCATGCAGCCATCACAGCAATCTTTTAAAAATGAGAATCAGAATCAAATTAACTTCCCAACTTAAAGGCCCTTCCAATCAATGACTGTTCATTTCACTTATAAAGAAAAGAAAAACTCTAGACCACACTGCAAGTCCCTTTGTGAGTTGCCCCTTCTTCTCACCCACCGTTCACTATGCTCCAGCCATGTGGCTTCTTGCTGACCCTTGACGCACCTTCACTCCTGACTCAGGGCAGGCACTCACTCTGATCCCTCTGTCTAGAACTGTCTGCCCCATTCTTTGCACTGCTGGCTCTGCTCATCATTCAAGTTTATCCAATATTCCTTTGACTACTTTCTTTAAAGCGGCACAATATCCCACCCACCCCCATCGCACTCTCTCTCTTTCTCCCATTACCTTATTTCATTTTTATTTACTCATCAATATCTAAAAGTGCATTATTCATTGATTTGTTTGCTTGACTATCTGATAATTGTCTGAACCTCCAACTTTAGGGCATGGCTTAGGACAATGCCTAGAGCACAGTAGGCATGCACTAATGTTGGTAAATGAAGGTATGTGAGTCTTAGCCTCTGCAGACAGTCAACAGTAAGTTCTAGACCACATAGGCCAGAAATATGTAAGGTTGGGGGCCATACTGAACCCAGCAGAGGAAGCTGGCTGAGAAGAGAAATCAGAGAGAGCAAAGGTGAAAGAAGCCAGACAACTCCCACTGACAGAGGCCACCATGACTTCCCATCACTTCCTGCTGCAGTTCCCATGTAGCCTGGCTGCGTTTCAGCACCTATGTTTGGGAGTTTGATGGATTCTTTCAACAAAGCCTGCTTTACCTGCGGCTAGCTTCAGAGAGCTTCGGTTTTGTGCACGCAAACAGCACTAAGAACGAACTTAGATCAGACACTGCAAAGCTACCAGATGCCCTTGCTATTTGTACCTTTTCTAATACCAAAATAGCAAAGGCATCCTGGGGAAGCGAGTTGGACAAAAGGAGATACTCTACACAACCATAGTATTTTCCCTATTGTATAGGGAAAGAAACTAAGAGACAGAGGTGTATGTTTCTCATGTTACTCAGCTAGTTTCTAGGAAAGTTGGGATTTGAAAATAGGAAGGATTTACCCTTCCTCTCGTGGAACATGATCTTTGTATCTATCATATGGAACCCACTTTTTGGAAGACAATCACAACATGATTGCCTTCAGTCTCCAAAAAGGGGGAAAACAGACAACTCTGTCACCCAGAACCCAATTTTTATTAAATAAGGCTTTAAAGTTACAATGTGCATTTCTTTAAGAGGTGAGGGCATGGCAACAAGGAGCCTTATCTACAGCAACAACTGCTGTCATTTGAACAGTCCCTTTCCCACGTGCCTGCTTAGACTAATCACTTGACTGCTTTAAATGAATATGAACCTCAATGCATAATTAATAAATTGAATTACCTTCCCTTTGTACATCTAAACATATAAAGCAACCTGCTAACATTTAAGGAAATCCCATCAGGCCACAAAGTGTTAAATCATATTTAAGGAAGTGAGAAATTATGACACAAAGATAATGGCAAATTTGCCCAAATATTATAAAGCACATCCAGCAAACTGCCACAGCACTGACGCAGAACTACTGATTCTTCTGCCTCCAACTATTCATACCTTGTCAAATAAGAGGAAAGGCTGATTGCAAACAGGTACCCATTTCACTGCACTTCTCAAGCCTTTTTAATAAAAATAGATCCCTGCTGCCACCCACCTTCCTTAAAAAAAAGATACCCAGGAAATATAATTCATCTCTCTTCCAATGACTTCATAAGAAAGGTTAATGGCTCTGCTTGTGTGCTGTCACCTGCCGGCAGTGTTTATATTTTGACTTCTCATTTAAGAGTTCCATTATCTGTACAACCCCAAGCAAACAACTCTACTTACACTAACCATGATAATCTAATGCTAGCTTCATCTTGACAGCTTCCTGTAAGCATTAATCTCAAGAGTGGCCTGTAAAGTTATCCAAAAACAATGTACCACAGCACACCACATTTTTTCCATAGCATAAATGCAGGGGGAGGCAAGCTAAATATTGCACTGCAGATTTTAAGGGTTCACTCCTGAGCAGACTATTGTTCTGTTCCTATCGCAGCTGGTCATGGAACTTCAGGGGACCTCCATGCAACTGAATAAAAATAGGCTAGTCTGGGGCTGGGTAGGGAGAGGGAATTTAACAGGTGTTCCCTCTGTTCAAAGGGAAAGCCTTAGGAGTTTCATTTTTCTCAGAAGGAAGGCTCTTAAACAAAAGCATAGGCTCTAGGGAACTTCTGGGAGCACTAAATTCTATGAATATTCCATGTGGTAAACACGAAGGACTTGGGGCTCCCACAAAAACTGCGATGGCAAGGACATAGCACAGGGGTCCTCAAACTTTTTAAGGGGGCCAGTTCACTGTCCCTCAGACCATTGGAGGGCTGGACTGTGGGCCCCGGGACAAGTCTGCTGTTAAGCAGGACACGCAGTGGCAGCAAAAACACCTGGTGGGCCAGATAAATGTCCTCGGCAGGCTGCATGTGGCCCACAGGCAATAGTTTAAGGACACCTGACATAGCAGGACTGGTGTGTGTCATACCTAATTGATGGCTTTTAAATTATACAAGGACAGTGGGCTATGAGGGGCTACATCCAGCCAATCCAGGTCTCTAGCCCATTCATTAAGCATTAAGGCAAAGCTTCTCAGAGTGTGCAAAGGCCTCAGGGGTTGAGACATGGGACAAGTTTTAATGCTAAAAAAGGTTTGGAGAAAATATTTTTGTTTGTTTTCCTCAAAGTGTGCTGCTCAGACCATGTGCATAGCAACCAACTGCCTCCATTTTTTAAGTGTTAAATTCATGGGCCCCTGTCTGAGAGGTGGTGCCCTAGCATTTCATACAAGCTCCCTTCTCTAAAGGTTCTCTAAAGGGAGTGGTTCTCTATAGGGAACTCTAAAGGTTCTCCAAAGGGAGAACCACTCCCTTTAGCATAGAAGCAATAAAGGGGCTCTTTTATGACTCCTCCTCTCAGTGGCTTTTCTGAACTTGAACAAAATATCCATGCTTTTAATAATGTTAGAAAATGTACTGTCTACCACATTGTCAATAAGCGACATGAATACAGTACATCCAGCTTACAACTGGGTCTGCTGAGAATTCAGATGCATTATTATTTTTTTATTTTATTATTTTTTTTTTTTTTTGCAGTTTTTGGCCAGGGCTGGATTTGAACCCACCACCTCTGGTATATGGGGCCTGTGCCCTACTCCTTTGAGCCACAGATGCCGCCCTGCACATTATTTTTGAGATTAAACCTCTTTAATAAGCCACTGAGTTTTCACTGTCTCAACAAAGCCCCTTTCATACTAAAACTGCCCCTTAATATGATTGGTATCACATTGACAGAAACAAGATTATGCTGCTGCACAAACAGGCCCTGGGCTTAAAAACAGTTGAACCCATTTACACCTCGCATAGATTTAACATCAAGGAGCTTTCAGATAATGGGAAGGTAGAAGTCTCCTCTCCCAAATCTGCACCCCTTTTCAAGTCTCCCACTGGTTCAGTCCGCCAGCTAAAGTTTGGCATAGTATCTTCAGCCAGACATCAGGCTGATATCGAAAGATGATTGCCTTGTTGTCATAAGAACACAGACTGAACATCACTTGATAAACATAAACATAAAAATTAAAGATCTCATCTGGCAGCCCTGCTTTCCCCAACACTAGCCTCACGGACGCCTCCAGCTACTGGACCACCCCAGAAGCAACAGTTTGGTTTACTGGTGTGAACAGGAGCTGTTAGTGCCTGGTGGTCTCATCAGAGGGATCCTAACCAACTGCTTTGCCTTGTAAGAATCACAGCAAAAGGAACACAGTTGAGTGTTGTATTTAAATTACCTTTCTATGATACATCTGTAATGCTGGGTAGCCAAGGTAGCTACTTGTTTTCTACCTCTAAGAGTGCAAAAAGGAATTACCAGGTGTCAGGATTTGTTCTAAGAGACCTTCTCTTGGTGTTTATTATTTTCAAATAGCAGTCCTTTTGATGGGCAGTTACTTGAGAAGTAAAGCACTTTTTGGAGGTATGACTGACATATGAGCTCTCTGTCCCTGCCAGAAATTGATACAAATGAAAGGGCCTCTTCAAATTGCAGCTTCTCTCTAAATGTGTCCTCCAACTGAAATAGATGTGGAGCATCCACAGTGCCCCTCCCACACAAATCCCATTCCAAATGCCCCACACCGAAAACTTCTCCCTACATATTGTTTACTACTTGAAACTGATTTCTTCTTTGGTCATTGCTAGAATCATTATTTTATATGAGGGCATCAGTACAGAAATCACCAGATTTTTAAAAACAAAATAATAGGAGGGAGTTTTCCAGAGAACATATGGTTAAATGGAAGCCTACTCACTTCAGAAGACCCTTGCTAGCAATGAGACCGAGCTGTCCCCCGGAGCAGGGTGAAATTGTAATGGGGCTACAGAAGCATGTTGGCATTGGGCCTGCCACCTGACTTTCAGTCCCTTGCCATGGCTCTGATTCCAACCATTCCCCGGTCCATGGGTGAATAATGCAGTAGAGCTCAAAACAAAAACAAGAATTACTACTGAGATGTGAACATCTCCTCTACCTACTTCCAAAATGGCAAAAGAAAAGACAATTTCTTTTAAGTCCTTGTATTTCTTAACAGTGATTCTTCTTTCAGTGGAAAAGGAACAAAAAAATAAATAAATAACTGCAGGAGGCAAGACCCATAAAAGTGAAATATAACCTCAGTGCCTGAGTCAACCCTAAAACAACAACTGGGCCCACAACTTTAACTCTGAAGTTGTCTAATTAAACCTATAAACCCAAGCCAAGAAGATTCTTTCCTTCAATTGAAATAATTCATGAATAGCAGACCAACTCAGCATGATTTTGGCTCATCCTTGCTGATACACAGACCATTCTGGAACACCCTATAATCCTGCCCCAAACCAGTCAAAGCGTGATGTCTACAGTCAAATATAAAAGAAAGGTGAAAGGCCGCTGTATACAAGGATAACAAACCTCTCCTGTGTAGGAGCTTAGATTATAACGTGGTGATCCAACACAAGGCTAAAGAGTTCCTTTATTCTTTTTATCTTTATTTAACTTTAAAAAAAATGTATATTGTTTTAAAAAGTCAGATAGCACCAGAAAGCTGAAAAGAAAAAAAGGGCAACCATTTCCCCAAACCCGTCTCCTCTCAGTCTCATTCTCCACAAGTAACCATTCTCAACCCTCTTTAGCTATTTCCCATGATCATAACCTCCATATTTTTACTTTAATTCCTTCATTGCTATTTCATGTTTACTTTTTCCATTTGGATATTATTTACTGTTTCCTGCTATCAACGAGTATAATTTAGCAATAGTATTACATTACTTCTTCCCATTTCCCTACCCCACCATCACCTGTATCTAGTAATATCACCACTTTGATCAAAGAAATATAGTATTTACATTGTTAGGCCTATGCACCCAGACAGCCTTGGCCAAATTCTGCCTCCCAAAACGCTGGCTATGTGACCTTGTACATCACTTTCAATATTCAGAAATACAGTAGTATCACACCTACTTCACAGGGTTCCTGCAAGGAGTAAGTGAGTGATTATGTGCCAACGTTTAACACGGTGCCAGGCACAAAGTGAGCACTCTCTAAATGCACAGTCAGAAGAGATTTCCTTTTTGGTTCATCCCCCTTCTTTTGTCTCATTTTTCATTCACTTAATTTTCTACCAGCTTTCACTTATGTATCCTGAAAAGTCTGACAAAACTCTAAAATTCCTTTCATTGCAATTATTACATTACATAGTTTTTATGTGTTTGTTTTCCTTCAAGACATCCTTCTTGGAGTATTTGATCCTCCTGTTATAACCAGCCCAAATTTTATGGGCCTGATGGGCACTTTAGATCAGCTCCTTTCTTTTCCACTTTACCCTGCAAGTCCTTGACCTGATCCCATTTCACTCTATTTATGTATTTATTAATTTATATTTTTAGAGACAGAGTCTCACTCTGTTGCCTAGGCCAGAGTGCCGTAGCATCAGCCTAGCTCACAACAACCTCAAACTCCTAAGCTCAAGCAATCTTCCTGCCTCTGCCCCCCAAGTAGCTGGGACCACAGGTGCCCACCACAATGCCTGGGGCTAGTTTTTCTATTTTAGTAGAGACAGGGTCTTGCTCTTGCTCAGGCTGGTCTTGAACTTCTGACCTCAAGCAGTCCTCCTGCCTTGGCCTCCCAGAGTGCTAGGATTACAGTTGTAAGCCACCCACCTGGCCTGGCCCCTTTCTCCCTCTTGATTTATATTTCTTTTTGGTGGAGAACATCAAAATACGATATGAAAAGGAAATTCCTTAAGTCATATAACTTTGAATATGTCTTTATTCTACCCATACATTTGTCAGAATTTCAGCAGAAATAGTTTTCCCTCAAAATGTTAAGGGCAATGTTCCATCATCATTCAGTTTCCAGTGTTTCTGTTGAAAAGTCTAGTATTTAGGCAACCTATTTCTTATTTTCTCATAATATTTTTCTTCCTTCCTGGTATGTTTTTTTTTTTGCTGTTCCTGGTGTGGTAGTTTATACCTATAGTACTAGTGACAAGGGTTCCCTCATTCAGGGCTAGAAAGATAACCCCACTTTTCTAAGCCTAAGCAGACGGGGTCCAGATGGAGTTCAGACCCCATCTCTAGGCACAAACAGGTTCTCTGCAAGCTGAATTCTCTGGACAAACACACTCATAAAAAGCATCCTGACTGATATCTCATCTGGGCTGTCTCTCTCAGAACTCAGTCTTCTGCTTCTCCAAAGCAGAGAAGCATGCCTCAGGCAGGACCATATTCCTCTGCACTATGGCAGTTTTAAAATTTTGCCCAATCCCCTAGTGCCAAATGGTTATGACATATTCCAGACATACATTCCATTTCCCCCAAAACCCCTGCCCATAGGCTAGGAAAAGCAGTATATAACCCCCTAAACAGAAAGCCCCAAATGGGCTTCCCACTTGGGTCTTTTCTCCCTACTCTACTACCAAAGGTTCTGTTCTCTTTGGCTCATCTATCTCTTATCTTTCAATAAAATCTGTCCTCTTGCTTATTCTCATGGTCTGTGAGTTCATTCTTCAACTCCAAGACCAAGGACCTGACAGAAATTCCAGCTCTGCCAAGGACAGCACTTTAGGAGACTGAGGCAGGAGGCTCGCTTGAGCCCAGGAGTTCGAGACCAGCCTGGACAACATAGTGAGACCACCATTTTTATAAAAAAATTTTTTTTAATTAGCTAGGCATGGTGATACGCACCTGTAGTCCCAGCTACTTAGGAGGCTGTGGAAGGAAGAACGTTTAAGCTTAGGAATTTGTGGTTGAAGTAAGCTATGATGATACCACTGCACTCTAGTTTGGGTAACAGAGCCAGGTACTGTCTCAAAAAAAATAAGATAATACACATCTCTTATACTGGACACATATGAACCTTTCCGATCTGAAAATGTAAACTCTTTGGGGAAATTTTGTTTATTTTATTTTCATCTGATTTCCTTCCTTCTATGTTCCTTTTGGAATCACTATTAATTGGAGGTCAACTTCTTAGATTTTTTTCCTTCATTGCTATCTTTTCTCTCCTTTGTTCCCATTCCCTGGCCTTCCTATTGTATCCTCTGAGAATTCTTCCATTTTATTTTCCAACCCTTTGTTTTTATTCCTGCCTTCATATCATAAATTTCCAATAGCTTCTTTTCTCTTCTCATTACCCCTTTCTTGTTAATAGCACACTATTTGAGTTTAAAGGAGTACAATAGCATCCGTTATTTCTCTAAAATAATATGATCAAGTTCTTTTATCTTTTTAAAGACAGGGTCTCACCCTATTGCCCTGGCTACAGTGCAGTGGTATCATCACAGTTCACTGCAACCTCAAACTCCTGGGCCTCAGCATCCTGAGTAGCTAGGATGAGAGGCCTACAGCACCACCTCCAGCTAATTTTTCTATTTTTTGTAGACACAGGGTCTCACTCTTGCTCAGGCTAGTCACGAACGGGAGTCAAGCAATCCTCCCACCTTGTCCTCCCAGCGTGCTAAGATTACAGGCTCAAGAAACTGCACCTGGCTTTGATCAAGTTATTTTTAACATTCTTTTCTGTTGCTTGTATTCTTTTTTCCCCTGAATTCCTCCTTTTTTTCTCTTCATTTTTACCTAAATTTTTCTGGTAAGAGATTTTCCTCAACTATTTGGTGATATTTGGCTGCCCATTCACATTTTAGGAGAGTCAAAGAAAAGATGAAAGGAAGTTCTGGGAGAGTGGGTAGAACTCATCATGTTGTGGGGAGATCTACAGATATCGGTATTTTTTGCTTTGCTTGTCAATTTGCCAATAGTGATATTCTGCCATTATCGTAGTGTTTGTATTTACACATGTGTGTTTTGAATGGGAGGCAGAAAAGTCTCAACTTCAACACTATTAGTATTTTGGGCCAGGTAATTCTTTGTTGTGAGGATGTCCTGCACATTGCAGAATATTTAGCAGAACTCTGGCATCTATCCACTAGATGCCAGTAGCAAACTTCCACACAATTGTGACAACAAATTGTCTCCAAACATTGCCAAGTGTCTGTTAACTTGTTCTACAGTCTAGGAGCTCTCTAGTCCACCCTCCTTAGACAGTAAACTCCACTATTTGCAGAATGAAGGAAGGTTTGCCTAGCAAAATGAAGAAAGGAGATACTTTTTAAACTAATCCAACCACTCTCCCAGAACTTCCATTCATCTTTTTGTGACCCTCTTGAATGTAGACAGCTAAATAAATAGTTGAGGAAAGTCTCTTACATGAAAAAAATGGATAAAAGTGAAAAGGAAAAATAGGAATTCAGAAGAAAAATAAAGAATACAAGCAACAGAAAACTAATCTTCCTATCAGTCCTACCTACAGAGGTATCTAGTGCCAGCAATATCTGAGCCTGTCTGACATGCTGTGCAAAAATCAGCTTGCTTATTATTGCCTGTAGGCTTCTAACCAAGCAGAAAAGGCTAATACTCAAGTCAGTTACCATCCACCTATCTGCCTTCCATATCTCAAAATTTTGATGATGCAATCATCTCATTTTGTATTTCCTAAATCCTTTCTGCAACTTAATGTTTCTCCTGACATCACTGTGATGTTAAGGATGGGGAACAGTCCACAGTAAACATTGCATTTGGTTGCATTTGGACACTGTATTTGAAACCTGTTTAAATGTGGGCACCTAAAACTTTCCAATTCTTTAATTTTCAAATTCCGGTAAATGAACAAAGCTAACAGCTATCTTAGAGGCAAGGAAAACATCACTTAAGCATCTCTCATCTGAGTGTACAAGACTGTCAGGTCTTTTTGCACATTTTATCAAAATGCCAGAGTTTAGGATTGGAAAAATATATGGAATTATAAATATTGCACTAAGACCAAACCAGGATCAAATCTCACCCTCAACCCAGGTCTGGAGAAGCCTGAGTTATTTTGAGATTGAACAAACTTTTAGAACAGTAAGATCTGTTACTACCAATAAATCTAATAAACCACTTTCTCTTTCATATTAAAGATGAAATTCTGTATCACAGAAAGACAACACCTATACCATCATTAGCCCCCAAAGTCAAGTGGTTAAAAGAACCTACCCACCTAAATCCATCCACCTCTATCCATATCATAATTATGTCTACCACCCTCCTTGAACAAGCCACTATCATCTTCTACCCAGACTCCTATCTAATCTGTCTGCCTCTATTCAGTCCAGTCCAATCTACCCTTTGTAGGGCCAATCTTTTCAAAGAGCAAATATGATCATTTCATATTCATCTCAACTTCACCCCCACCTTAAAACTACTGCTCTTATAAGGAAGAGTGAAGTCCTTAATCTGCCTAACACATCCCCACAAGCCTGGTCCATGTCTCAGTTCATAATGTGCTTCAGCCACATTAACTAGCCTTTTTCTATGCTCCTCCCACCACTGGCCTTCCCTTTGTACTATTCCCTTTTCCTGGAATGCCTGGAATTACTGGAATGCTACTTACCCACACATCCCCTTCAAACTAGTTATTTCCTACCTATCCTTCAAATCCTAACTCATCCATGGAGTCAGCAATCTTCCTTAGCTCTATGATTCAGAGTTTCTTCTATTGCACCTTTCATATCATTCCTTGTTATCACAATAGGAATTTTTCATGTTTTCATGTACTTCTTTAATTCATGAACCTCCACTCCTTCACTGCACTGTAACTCTAGGATAGCAGGGACTCTTTCTTTTCACTCATGCCTCCAACCTCAGAGCTTTGCACATTGCCAGACATTTAGAGGACAAAAAAGTCATTGTTATAAAACGAATGACTTTACTAAATTCCCATGAGTTAAAGAACTATTCTAGGTGCTCTAGAAAGAATGTTCTTGCCATGCTTTAAGGGTGATTGTTGTAGCGCTGGCACAGTGCCTCATACCTGTAATCCTAGCACTCCAGCAGGCAAAGGCTGGTAGATTGCCTGAGCTCACAGGTTTGAGACCAGCCTGAGCAAGAGCAAGACCTCATCTCTAAAAATAGCCAGGCGTTGTGGTGGGTGCCTGTAGTCCCAGCTACATGAGGCTGAGGCAAAAGAATCACTTAAGCCCAAGAGTTTGAGGTTGCTGTGAGCTATGATGCCATAGCACTCTACTAAGGACAAGAAAGTGAGACTCTGTCTCAAAATAAATAAATAAATACAAAATAAAAAGAACGACTGTTATAGAGTTTGAATGCTCATTTTGATTAGACAGTAGGAAATGCTTTCCATGATGAAAGGAGTTGTCAGTAAGTTGAGGGAATTGAATCAGAGATTGCTGGCTGCCAAAGTATCTCTTCTCTCCTATCTATATTACTGGGTGGCAAAGTGCCCAACTAAAAATTAACATTTCCTCAGCCTCCCTTACAAATGAGTATGGTTAGTGAGAATCAAAAGATAGCAAAACAAAAACAAAAACAGAAGGTAAGGCTTTGGTTTAAGATCTTAAAGGAGATTGACCCAGCTGAGAGACATGACCATTTACCTCTTTCTTCTTTTCTCCATCTTTCTACCTGGAGCATAGATGTGATGGCTTGAGCTCCAACAGCCATTTTGGGACTAGAAGCCTATCTTAGAAACAGAATTGTGCAATACAGGTAGAAAGGAAAATCAGAAGAGCCCTGGGTCCTTGATGACCAAGACACAGCCACACCTTTGCTAGTCTGATTACCTACAGATATTTACTCTAAGAAAAAATAAAATAGATCCTTATGCTTTTGAGCCACTGAGATCAGCTCTATTCCCAGCAGTCAAACACAATTCTTAAGTGATGTGACAGTTAATAAAAAGAAATAAGCTCTTCCCCTAAGTACCTTACCAATTCCTTAGAATATGACAGGTGGACCCAGTGTGACAAGAAGTCATCAGAGTTAATTAAGACCAACCATTCCCTTAAGGCAGTTGTTTCTAAATGAGACTGAGCATTTGATTAGCTAAAGTTTCCAGAGATGGATAATCTACCACCCCCTTCAGGATGAGAGCCATTTTCTATTGCATTTCCAAAATTATTCCCATCTAAAAAGAATCAGTCTTCAAATACAAAACTTCAGTGATGCTCAGACTGGCTAATAACCTCAACATTAGCCACACAGTTTTTACTTTTAAATTCTATGAAAAATGCAATAAAATTTGCAACTTTATTTACGTGAAATCAGCTTAACTTAAAAGGGAAGAGGCAAATAAATATTAACGGAGCACTTAGTCTGACCAGGGACTCTGCCACACGCTTCATATAAATCATCTTATGTGAATCTCACAATAGCTTTGCAAAGTAGATAGATATTGCAATCATTTTATAAGTAAGGAAATTTGGGATCAGAAAAGCTAAGTGACTTGCCCAAGGCATCTCAAACAAATAATGGGGCTAGGATTTAAACATATCTACCTCCACATCCTATACTAAGTCCACTACCACATTCTGCCTCAAAGCTAGCAATTGTTAGTATCTTGAGTATGTGGCTGAGACTTCACCAAGTTCATTAATGAGAAAATGCTCTTCTTCGTAGGATTTATTATTAAAAAGCTCTTGTGGGTTGAATTTTATCTCCCAAAAGATATGCTGAAGTCCAAATTCCCAGTACCTATGAATGCGATCTTGTTTGGAAATAGGGAGTTTGTAGACATAATCATTTAAACTAGGATTATACTGGATTAGTGAGGGCCCTAACTTAATGACTGGTTTATAAGAGGGAAATCTGGACACAGACACATACAGACGAAAGAATGTTATATGAAGATGGTGACAGAGATTGTAGTGATGTGTCCATGAGCCAGGGAATGCAAAGGATTCCAGGCAGCCACCAGAAGCCAAGAAAAAGCAAAGATGGATTGTCCCCCTAGAGCCTTTGTGGGGAACGTGGCTCTGTTGACCTCTTGATTTCAGACTTCTAACCTCCAGAGCTGTAAGAAAATTCAATTCTGTAAGCCATCCAATTTATGACAATTTGTTAAATCAGCCTTAGGAAGCTAATATAGAAGTTAGTCCAGGGCTCGGCACCTGTGGCTCAAGTGGCTAAGGCGCCAGCCACATACACCTAAGGTGGCGGGTTCGAATCCAGCCCGGGCCCACCAAACAACAATGATGGCTGCAACCCAAAAATGACCGGGCATTGTGGTGGGCGCCTGTGATCCCACCTACTTGGGAGGCAGAGGCAGAAGACTCGCTTGAGCCCAGGAGTTGGAGGTTGCTGTGAGCTGGGAGGCCACAGCACTCTACCCAGGGGGATAGCTTGAGGCTCTGTCTCAAAAAAAAAAAAAAGAAGTTAGTCCAGACTTTGGCCTGCATTGGCCTTAGCAGTAACACAAGTTTGGTTGAGTATGAAGTTACGCTCAGGTCATGTGATATGGGGGAGGTACACTGCTCAAATGGAGCTGGGAGTGTATCCAATACTTCTTCCTGCCCAGTCCAGGAAGACACTGAAGAGAATGAGAGAGAGCGATGGCAGATGGAGTGCAGGAGGAGGAACCGCGTATGGTGGGCGGCTTGGGCTAAAGAACTGAGCCATGCCAGCAAGATGTGAATAAAGAACAAATGTTTGGGAGCTGAGGCAGAAGCCCCCATTACTCGGTTGGAAGAACTAAAGAACCTCATTTCTCCACATTCCCCAGAATGAGACCATGAAAGGCAAATTAACCTCCCCTTGTGTTTAGGTTTTGAGCATCTGCTAGGCCTGGACCAGCTAGAAGGCACTGACTAGGAACTGGCTCCGGTTAATTTTTTATTTTCTACAATTCTAAGTATTATTCCTAGGTTCATTAAAAAGTTCAATTAACTGAAGCAAATGTCTAGAATCATGGGGGAGATAATTACTCAACATGCACACCCTGAAATGTATGAAATTATTCATAATACAAAGCCAAGCCAAGAAAATATTCTTTTTAAAATGAAACTAAGTAGAGGATAATGGAACTGAAAGGCTTCTCAAGCTTGCTTTTTCATTATTTGCCTTATTTCCTGGTGGAAGCACCCATTTCAAGACAGTTTCTAAAGATACATACATAGATATTTCATAGATAATAATTGTAACAATAGTTACATTCTCTTAGGCCAGTCACCTTTCAATAAAGCCAGTAAACTGAAATACATAAATCTTGCCAAAGCTTCCCTCTTATTCACCTGAACTACTCACTTCAGTTTGCCTAAGAGTGTCCCAGTTTTAGCAATGAAGGTTCTACGTCCCAGATCTCCCTGGTCCTGGGCAAGCCTAGACATTTGTCACTCTACCCCTAATAAACAAGAGCAGTGGATGAGCAAGCACTGAAGATCCGAACTATGTATTCAAAGAAGAATCTTATGGGGTGCATACCAGTCCAAGGGATGAGTCCAAAACAAAGCCAACAGGTTGAAGGACAAAGGTCACTTTTCAAGAGCACTCACACTGGCTTCTCCCTGACCACAGGGTGGCTTTCTTCTAAGGCCCTCCTGGCCCATGAGCTCCCTCCTGGCTCATCTTCTCCCCTCTGCCTTTATGTCATCTCCCCTCCACGTGCACCTGTGTCCTGACCTCTTCTAATAAGGACACCAGGATCAGAGGAGGGCCTGCCTAGATGACCTAATTTTAACTCTATCACCTCTTTAAGGCCCTATCTCCAAATACAGTCACATTCTGAGGCACTGGGGGTGAGGGATTCAACATACAAATTTCAAGGGGACATATACCAACATAGCAGATGACTTCTGTGAAACACAGTCACAGCCCTGAAAACATAGGCACAGCTGAAGTCAAGCATGTGTGGGGATCTGGGAAGACTGGCTATTCCCAGGTAGCTCACCTACACGGATAGTCTCCACTTACCAAAGTCCCATCACCTGAGACATTTTTAAAAAGGAAAGACTAAGAGTTGGGGACCAAAAAGGAATTAGCACAGGAGGGGGAAAAAATGATGAAAGAGGGGAAAAATGCTTCATTTATTGTACCTAACATTCACACTGCACTTGATAGTCTGTGGGCATTTTCCACCTCTCATTTCATGCATCTGCACCTGTGAGCCAGGGTTCTTGGTCACGAGCAGGGGCCCCAACACCCAGTTCCAACCATGAGGGGCTTATGTACAAGGTGACTATATGATTTCTTGCCCTTGTGTTTGTGCTCTTTGTGGTGCATCATCACAAGATGTTTATTCCAGGATCATTATTTCCTAATTTTAAATTATAGCATGATAAGTCTTCAGTCTTATCTCTTTCTCTCTTCTTTCCTTGAACTCTCCCACCCTCACTGTGACACAAGTCACAATGCAATGCAAAGGCAGGGCCACAGGACAGGCCATGAGCTGCTGTTTCAGAAGATGCCATTCACACAGTGTGGATGGTGCTTCCCGCACAGCTGCCTGCTGCATGCCTGGTAAGGGCATGTGGTGGGGGGAGATAGCCCAAGAAGTGCAGTCTGTGTCTGGGGTGTGAGTGGTAGGAAGACAGGAATACATCTAAGAAGATCTGCCCTAAGCCTAGGTGAGAAGAAAACTGGAAGTGAGAAAGAAGATGGGGCTGACCTCTGTTTGTCCTTCCACGTCTCTAGAGACTGATCTTCATATACTAAATTGACTAGGTCTTGCGCCCTCTACTTTCAGATGGGTTCAGGTGGTGGGAATCCTAGAATTTTCCATTATTTGAGCTATTTTGCTTAAGTAAATTTGAGTTAGAGATCTGTCACTCAAAAACAAAACAGTGGCTCGGCGCCTATAGCTCAA
>NW_003852399.1:24786628-24792915 GCF_000181295.1 Otolemur garnettii | reverse complement strand
TTGCTGTGAGCTATAATGCCACGGCACTCTACCCAGGGGGACAGCTTGAGGCTCTGTCTCAAAAAAAAAAAAAAAAAAACAGTGCTGAGTAGTAACAATGGTCTCTTTTTCTAAATCTATGTTACATCAATAATCCAAGGCACCAAAGACTTACCACAAACAATATCCTTATAGGATGGGGATGGGGAGCAAAGAGAAAAGAGCATTCCAAACCACAACACATTTAGATGACAAAAATGTTAGACCTTAAGAAATTTTCCCATCATGTCTTAAAATGTGAAGTATTAGTTGTAAAATAAATAAATAGGGAGAGTCAAGTCCTTATCAAGAGATAATATGTCCTCAAGGTGCAGAATTGATACTTGAAACATGATTCAATGGTTAAGCCAGTTGGAAAGGAACAATTTTCTCTCATACATTAATACTGGTATTTTCTCCTCAAACTGCAAGCACAGTGAAAAATAATTAAAAGCACGTACAGCAGAAACTCAGTAATTCTGAAGAAGGTTTGCTGCAATACTTTAAAAGTCTAGATTATAAAACACTTTTAAAGAAATGCAATCATTAAAGTTTTAAGAAAACATTAACACTGGATCTAGACTCTAAAACAAATCTTATGTATAATAGGCAAGGAACTAGGAGAGGTTTAGCTTTAAGAAATAGAAGGATTTGTGATTTGCATGTCAAATTGTTTATAAATTTATATGTTTTAATATCTTTACTTGAAAAAAATTGTTTCTTAAAATATTTAAATGTTCTCTGTGCAATCTTAGCTGTACTCTTAATTTCAAAGTTACATCCATAACTGCATCAGTCTAAAATGCTAAATAAATAAATATTAGCAATGCAAATTCTAGCCTAGCGCCTACCTGAATATCCAAAATTCTAAGCTGACATCAAGATTTTGTTCACATAATAAAATTGAGTTGCCACACACCATGTCAGATAATGACATTTAGGCTGATATTGTCATTAGTATAAAACAAATCAGAAATAGTAATCTCTCAAAAGGAAGAACACAAACTCCATTTTGACCTCTCCATTTAACATTCAGTGGAGGGAAAAAAAAAAATCACACTTTTCATAACTGAATGCAACCTGAAAATTCAGAAATCAAACCTAAATTATTTTCATATTTCCTTTTTATCAACAGAACAAAAAGGTCTCATTAGCATAGATAGCACAAGAGGCAAGATTAACAAGCTTCATTCAGATCAAGGAAATGAAATACATTACAAATTTCTTTCTCAAACAGGAGCTTTTCATAAGTAAACTCAATAATATATAAGTCACAAAATGTTATATTTTATTAAAGTGAAGTTAAATCTTGAAAATTTCACAGTAACTAGTTTTTACAACTTTAAAGAGTCTAAGTCACTTTCATGAGATTATCTTGAAGCATGATTTTCAATGCTTCCAAAAAAGTTAGTTCATTAAGATTAAGCCCATCTTGGCAGGTTTAGAATTTGAAGAATCAGTGGAAGAAAAGCTGGAGTTACAAGAATATAGCTGGGAAATTATTGACAAAAGTATCAAAAATACAAATGCTTAAGGGAACAGATAGTTGTATATCTATGTTCATGGAAACATTTTTCACAATAGCAAAAAGTGGACGCAATCCAAGTATCCATAGACAGCTGAGTGGATAAACAAAATGTTGTTTATACATATAATAAATATTATTCAGCCTTAAAAAGGAAGGAAATTCTAACACATACTACAACATGGATGAACCCTAAGGACATTGTAATACGTGAAATAAGCCGGTCACAAAAAGACAAATACTACATGATTTCACTTATGAGGTATCTAGAGTAGTCAAATTCATAGACACAGAAGGTAAAACGGTGGTTCCCAAGGGCTGGGGGGAGGAGCAAGTGGGGATTTGTTGAATGAGTACAGAGTTTCAGTTGAGACAATAACATGAATGCACTTAATGCTACAGAACTGTATACTTAAAATGGTTAAAAAACAGTAAATTTTTATGTTATACGTATTTTATAGCAACAACAAAAACCAAAAATGCTTATAGGGACAGCCAGGCCTGTGGGCACAGCAAAGCTAGTCAGGATGTGTGACAGAAGGAAGGGTGGGATCCCAGGGGACCAGTGTACACATGTCCTCTCTGAAGAGAACAGGCATGGCTCAGCAAGCTGATAGTATCCTCACAGGAGCTTGACCCAGTATTATATGCAGATGCTATGATTTTTCAAGAGAAGCTGAAATCCACATTTTTATAAACTATTCTCCTTTTTTTTTAAGTTGGCAACAAATTTTTAAAGTTTTTAAAACACTACAAGCCAAATAAAGCGTGTCTGCAGGCCTATCGCTGACACCTGATTTAGCCAGCAAATTAACAGCACTCTGCAAATGAAGGCTGCACTGGATCCAGGGGAGAAAGCCAAGTCCTGAACAGGATCGGCTTGCGTGGGAGAAGCATCTCTGGGCTGCGTTGCCAGCCCATGTACTCAGGAAAGAAGGCTCAAGAATATATTGCAGCCATAACCTTATTCTAGCAAGCTTTGAACAAGTGGAAATCAGGTGTTTTTATTTGCATGTCTTGTCTTGCTTTCGTTTATCTAAACTGGGAACATTTGGAATTCTTATACATATAAGAGTAAGTTGTTCAATTACTGACCAGTGTAATAGATTCCTACATTAGTCTCAGATGATGAAATGAACGCCTTATTGAAGGAAGGATAGAATAATAAAGTTGTGAACAGCATTTATCCAAATGATATGAATGGCAACTTATCAATCTCAACACCCCTAAGTCTTGCAAGTGGGGCTGTGGAAGCCTGAATTTTAAAACCAAATCAATGTCTTAATTTTCTATCTCATGCAGTTGCTATTGGACAGGCAAAGGGAATAATAATTTCTCAATAATGAAGCACCTTAGAATAAACTAACATGAGTCATTACTAGAGAAACACAGCACCAAACAAGACTAATAGCCCTTGAAATATATCCTCTGTTTTTCAAAATAACCAATGTTTTTTTGTCTTTATGTGGTAAATGGAGTAAATAATGTCTTTAGAGTAAGAATATGATTTGAATTAGCTGATTGCTAGGCTATAATAACTGATTCAATTTAGCAGATGTTTATTGAGCACCTTTTAAATGCTCAGTATTGGGATGGGCACAGTGAATGATACATAAAAACCGTGTCTATCCACTTTCCCAGTGACACCTAAACAACCCAGCTTACAAGAACAGCAAATGCAAAGCAAGCGGTAGGGCCTCTGGAGACAGCAGAGGACATTCAGCAGTCTTCCGCATTCAGATTTTATCTCCATTGCACAGATAAGGCGTCCAAGGCTCAGGGAAGGGGGTTGTCCAAAGGCACACATTAAATGGGAAAAGGTTCAGGACTCAGGGCCCCGCTTCCAGGGCAGAGCCCCTCCATCCCAGCGCCCCCTCAACCCCTCCCACCCCCATCACATCGGCAGCAGCAGACTCTTCACCCACTCAGTTAAGAACCATCCATGAGCACCTTCCTTTGACATTCCAGGCTCTGCTCAATCCCACCCGATGCTTGGGACACCATTTAATTCGTTTATGAAAGTTTACGGGCAAGACCAGGGTAGGGAGGGAAAGAGGAGGACAAGCTCTGTTTCCGGCAGGGCCTCACAATGTCTGTGCCTGCAAGGGGTCACTACGGGTCCAAGTCCTAGTCTTCAGCTCTGCATATTCAGGAATTTGATTTGAGTCAGTTTGCTCAGGCATGATGAGACCTGAGGGACTGACTTTTGCCAACTAAATGCTCAAGATACTGACTGATAAAACAGAGGCCGATTTACTCACACACACTTAGAAACATCGCTAGGTGGATGAGGACATGCTTCATTTTGGCTTCGATGCCTCCTTTAGGAAACCACATCAGTAAGGGGAGACTCCCTGGACACTACAGACTCAGAGGAAAGGAATCAGGGTGACTGGGCTAGAGAGAAGCTGCACAGCTATTCCCTCACCCCTGCTGCCACACATCCTCAGCCTACAACTGCTGCTTCTCCTCTCCCCAAACATGCCCCACCCCATTCTCTGCCTGTGAAGATATTAATAGCTAACACCTATCGGATGCTCCCTACAGGCTGGGAACAGCTCTAATAGTTTCACATACACAGTCTCATATAATCTCTCTAAGGCTGAGAGGCAGGTACCATCATCACTGTCTTCTAACTAACAAAGGCTCAGAAGGGTTAAGTAATTTAACCATAGACACATGGCAGCAAGCCAGCACCAGGATTCAAACCCAGTCAGTCAGACCTTAGAGCCCATGCTCTTACCCGTTAATCTACCCTGCCTGCCAGGTACTCTGGCTCCCTTCATGTCCATTTCAGGTGGCATCTCTTCCGGTGAAGCCTTTAATGATCCCCTGGTCAGATGTGTTCTCACCTTCCTCCAAGCTCCAAATGTTCCTCCAGTATTTGCTGAATATGTTGGTACCATCATTACCACCATCCCACCTCCCCATTCAGGTCTGAAGGTAAATCCATCTAATCATGAATTATACTATAAAGCCAACCATGTCATTATAAGATTCCAGTGAATACCTTTAAAGCTTTCATTTGCAACTAATAACACTTACACACTGTTTATATAAAACGTCTTCTCTGGGCACAAGCCACATCTTTCAGAGACTTACCATGGTAGAGACATAAGGTAAATCTTACCTCCTTCACCTAAGCTGTACAATTTTTCCTTGAAGGGGACAGAGGGACAGCATTAGGGATTCAACAGAAGTTCAGCCGGCCTTCCCCCCACACTACTGGCTGAGGAAAACCCTGAGGTCTGAGTGCATGCCTAGCTCCAAAGGCATAACTGCAGAGTTGTTAAGGGAATAGACTCTAGATACAGACTTGAGTTTTAATCACTTACGGGCTATGAGATTTGGGGCAGCTTGGTTGCCCTCTCTGAGGACCGATGCCCCATCTTTGCTTTTTAGACATGTTCTTGCCTTCATGCAAGGACAGCATGGAGATTGGTGTAGCTGACAGCCATGAGTACCCAAGGCCAGCAAAGAGGTGAGTGGTAGGAGAGAACAAGATTTCCACCAATGAAAAGCAAGGAATCTCCCATATGGCACCAAGCTAATGGTACTAACAGTTTTAAGAACAAAGAATCCAGTGGTAAAATGAGGGCCCCTTCCGGGGCGTGTGTAGTGATCTGTCATATATCTCACATTAGAGAATCTCCTCCCTCAGGATAAAAGTCAGAAATTTCCCTCTTCAGCCTATCTTGCAGCTAGGGCACAGGCATATGACCTGAGCTCTACCAACAAGTAGTATCTAAGCAAAATGTCTTTTCAGAAGAGAGCGGCATAAAGAAGGAGGTATCACATATAATTTGCTATAGTGGGGATTAGTGAGGACAGCAGAGATGCCCAGCTTTCTGAGGCAACAGGATGGGATCCCACCAGACAGAAGCTGCTTAGTGTTTGAGCAGAGGGGCCATGCTCAGTGGTAAGCACACCGGGTTTCCAGAGAGCCAGCAATGGTTTAATTTGTGGGGTATTCCCAGCTGCCTGGCTTCCAAGTCTGACCGAGGTCCTCCCAGAAATTTTGTGAGCTCCTTAATATCCCTTTAAAAACTCACTTTCTGCTCAAACCAGCCAGAACAAGCACTTGTTGTTTGCCACTAAAACACCTTAAAATATCATGTATTGAAATAACGGTCACACCATTAAATTAAAGTCAAGAGAAAAGAAACACATTTTGGCATATGAGGAGACTTTTAAAATCTCATAAATATAAAATATTAAATAACTGAGAGAAATTAAGGTAACAGCCTAAAAAGCTTTGCAAGGCAAAATAAGCTAATATTTATTCCAAAGAACATCTGGGAGTATTATAGCAGTTAGAGTAAAGGGATATGGCAATTTGTTAGAACAAAGTTGTATCTACAAACACATATATACACGTACACACACACAAACAGAGGTTGCACAGAATCAATCTGTATCTGCAAACATGAAGACTTGCTGGTTTAACCTCCACAGGACTAATTATGTAGTTAAAGCCCAAGCAATTACTTCCTAGTAGGTATTAAGATCAATGATATATAAACTGGGCATTTTAATCATTAGCTGGATAAACTAGGCACTGCAGAGGGTTTACACAAAGCCTATATATAATTCACCAAAGTCATTTCAATGCCAGAACAGCTTAGACTTCAAGTAAAGGGCACCAAACAAGAGCCTTTCGAGTCTTATCCTCCCATTAAAGACAAAACCATCCTGTGATTGGCTTTTTCACAAAGATAGAACTTTTTTTTTTTTTTTTTTTTTT
>NW_003852399.1:24619948-24785620 GCF_000181295.1 Otolemur garnettii | reverse complement strand
CTCAAAAAAAAAAAAAAAAAAGAAAAGACCTGCAGGCGACTGAAACCAATCCAGAGGAATGCAGAGCCAAGAGATGGCAAGAGACAGACTTCTGATGATACTGCTTGAGACCTGGATCCAGGCAAGCCTTGCCTTTACAGTTACATGGACCAATTAATTTGTTTTTTTTTTCCCTAAGCACCTTTGAATTAGGTTTCTATCACTTTCCACATAAAGAGATAGAGATTATACAGATATGTATTATGGATACAGATTATTTTAAGTTCAGGCTTTATAAAGATAATAAAAATGTTTCTCCAAGTATAGAATGAGTTAGTACCTCAGAAGTTAATTTCCCATAACTATTTCCCATCCTAGGGTGCACTGCCTTTCCCACAATCCCCTGCTCAGGGAAATGGTGCTAGGAAATGGCCAGGGACAGACCTATGATGGATAGCTAACCCAAAAGCAGATAATTATTTTGCTGCCCAGACACAGCTTGTATTGCCTGACACAATAAACTGGGCCAGTAAGAATCTCTTTCTTATAAATCTGAGCCAGGAGATATGAAGGGAAATGAAGCCTCAGTCTACGGATTTGGTTGACCATTTAGGGGCCAAATGAAAGGTAATGAAACAGAAGATAAAAAGAGAGAAGAGAGAAGCTAACTGACAGAGACTACACGACCTGTGAGAAAGAAAATGACTCCATTCCCAATTTTCCAATCCTTTGTTTCAGACCCTATGAGGCCAGCTGCTTTGATTCTACAGCCCTGGAATCCTTTCTGGGGACAGAGTAGAGTAATGTTAGAGATCATGGTTCCAGAGTAACTCATGTGGGTGTGAGTCCTAACTCTCACTTACCACCCACATGCCTTAGGGCACATCCTCTAAGCCTGCTCCTCCTTAGCAGAACAGGAATAACAACATACTACCTCTTGGCATGGGAAAGAAGATTCTGGGAGATAATACATGGAAAACAATGTTGGCACACAGACAGGGCTGAATCAGTGATAGTGCTAGTCACTGTTACAAGGGCCCTTTTTATTCTAATTAGTTTGAGTGACATACTAGTCTTTGACCACTATTAGAGCTCAATCTACAACAACAATTTACTAAATGATTAACTTAAGTATAAATACATTTTTACACAATACATATAAAAATGTCAACATATGGGTATACCAACAGTATAAAATCCTCTTTAACGAGGGAAAACCTTAGCCATGGGTGCAGTAGCAAAGCACTTTGGCTAGGTGGACACATCCCCATTCCCATCCTCATTGTGTAGGTGTATGATGCCCCAGCCCTCTAGGGTCCTGCACTGACCCCTCAGGATTATAAACCGCTGGTATATAATTCCATATACCAGAGATGACACACCAACTTCTGAGGTTTCTTTCTCTGCCTGCAACTACTAGAGGCCTAGCTTCCTCTTCAGTTGCATTCTACAGCTGGGGCTATTTCTGCAGCTCCTTTTTCTTACAGGGGAGCTACCCCTGGGGTAATGCAAAACATGGAAATGCCACAGAACTACCAGAGCTTCTGTAGACCAACTTGTCTTTTGGTATGTAGAAAACAGTTAAGCCAAATCCTGAAGACTTCTCTTATTACTCAAACTGCTTCCTATGTGGCTTCCTGTTTTAAGTGGACCCAATCCCTCTGAGGTTGGAAAACAAAATTCGCCTAGAGGCTAGAGGGTTTGATCCTTTCACTGTTTCGTCCCTTTCAGTGAAAACTACGCAAGCAATTGCACAGTCTCTGTCCCTTTCCAAATAAGCACCATTTAATCATTCTGTATTGCTGATGTAGGCTTTCCAGCCCTTAAAAAAAAACTGATTTTACTAAAGAAAGATGAAATAAATTAACTTTCAAAGAAACTTTTTATTTAAAAAAAAATTTGTATTTCCACAGCCAAAAAAATATGTATTCACAGAAATAAGTCTTCAAATCTGTTCCCCAAAATGCATTAAGAATAAGAGGCACACAACAGTCCTTTAAAAAGAACAGAAGTTTTATGTCTTAAGGGAATAAAAAAGGCCTTTCACAATGGCCTTAATGTATTTGGGTTTGCTTTCTTTTCTAAAAGGCAATGATCAAGGAATTATATCTATGCTTCCAAGGTCTTTCTCCCTCCTTTCTTCTGGTGAAATCAAGGTATGAATTTTTGTGTGTAATTGCTACTCTAAAAAGCAGAGAACTAAAATATTCTTACAGCTACAGAAAAAGGCTGAGGAAGGAAGGACTAAGCACATTTAGCACACTCCAAAGTCTCAGGCAAAGGGAAGTTCCCACGTAGGAATAAGCCAATTGGGGGCTTTATAGCTGGCCACTCAACTTGCAAGCTGATCAGGTCCTAAGTTTCTTCCTACCCTGGAATGTTAGAATTTAGAGTATATTTGCCCCTAATACCTATGTTGTAAGCACTGACTTATGTCACCTTAAAAGAGACATTTCTGAGAAATCACACGTTCTGTCCTGCAGGTCCTGCACAATCCAGCCACAACTTGTGACCTTTTTTAAAGGAAATGCATTTAGAGTTCTAAATAAGACATAGCGTCTCAGTGCCTCTGACCCTACAGGACTGTCACCAGTGCCAAGACGCGAGTGGTAGCCAAAGCCTGTGCTCCTTCCCCTCACCCAACCCCCACTGCCCTATAAAGGGAAATCTCAAGTGCTAAGGGGTAGGGGAAGGAAGGGTCCTTCCTGTCCCTGTTTCTGGTCCCCACTGGTTCTCCAGCAGAGAAGACAAAAAGCAGGAACTAGAGGCCAGCAAGGCAGACCCCCGGGCCACAGAGTGCAGGATGGGTGGGGGAGGAGAATGTGCTCAGACCTGGGCAGGCCATTCCCCCGCTGCCCCCACCTCAGCTAGGGCCTGGCTGTGCTCTTAGCTTTCATTTCCACTGTCGGTTGCTAAGTGCTATACATAATGCAAAAGTAAATAGTTACACAGCGCAGTTTGGAATACACAAAAACACACATAAGTCAGCCAAGAGGGTTTGGGGTGGGGTCTCAGAGTTTCTAGGTTTATTTTTAGATCCTGGTTGACCAAATGAGTAACATAGATTGTCCAAAGGAAGAAAAGTTGAGGCCAAAATGTGTAGTTATTTAGAAACAGAAGACATTGACATTAGAGATCTCCAAGACCATCTTAGCTTATAAAATATGCATCGATCAAGTCCTTGGGTGTTTTAAACACCTCACAGTAATACTTTGAATAGGATTCAGCATTCAGTGCACTCACGAGACTTGCTGGACAGGCAACAGCATTCCCTGTCACTGCGCTCAAGGCAGCAGAGAGAGTGCAACACAAAATACTGACATCCTTTGTAAGGTCTAAAGTCAGAAACAGTGCTAAAGCTATGAGTGTGATTCTTCAAGGAAAGGGAAAATTCATTATTCACCTTGCATTTTCTACAACATCTAGCATAGTGCCTTGGACAGAGCAGGCACACAACAAATGCTTATTGAATAATAATGCTCCTGGAAGAGCTCTCGATTCTGGCCACCCTTCCTGAGATTCTCCACATGGTGATCAAAGAAGCCAACCAGAATTGAAATTTGAAAGATAAGTTTATCACCAAAAAGGACTCACAAGGAACACCATAGAACAGATAGAAGAATATAAAATAATGAACTATCAGATTGGGAAGCAGGAATAACTCTGAGTGAATCATTGCTAGTGACGTAACCTCCAGACTGACAAAATAAGATGATATTCGTGGCCCTTCCACCTCGTAGCAATACAGTAGAAATGAATGAGACATGGTTAGCAGAAGCGCTCTGAGCTTCTCAGATTGCAGACTCCCACAGTATCACAATATTCATGTCACAAGGAGCCTGAGGGGATCAGGTTAACCATCTCAGTTTAACCACCCAGTTCCAGGTAAATGCAAAATCTTCTCATAGGAACCAGTGCACAAGTAAGAAATATGTGCTTTACACAAATGGAAATTTGGGGGGTTTTAGCCTCCTTCAGTAAAGGGTGATATGATAGATAGGGCAGTCGGTTAGCAAGTTAAAGGTGAAGAATAGTCAGTTTGGCTCATTTCCTCCTCACCCTACATCAACATAAATTATAGTTGGATTAAATAATAATGTTTCTTTAAAAGCACATAATTTTTCAAAGCCAGCAGACAGCAGACCTGAGTATTCATCAAACCCTGCCTTATCAGTAGAAGAAATTACAGTGGAACATTTGCTCACTCAACAATGTCAAACTATGTCAAATGGGCAAGGACATACTGGGGAAATATTTGTAGCAAATGTGCCAAAGATACGTGTTGGTAAAGACCTTATGCTCATAACCTATATATTTTTGGGTGAAAACAAAGCAAATTATAAAATAACATGTACTCAAAGACACTGTTTTAGTCATAAAACCAAGAGCCTTTTGTATCTTTGGAAAGAAGTGTATCTGTGTGCTCAAACATGGAGAAAAGCAGAGAGACATACCAGGCCCTTAACTCAAGGAGAGATAAGGCAGGAGAGCTTTTCCTTGGGGAATCTGTGTTCTAATCGTTTCTTTTGTTATCACAAGCATATATTACTTTTGTAATTTGAGAAAAAATAGAGAATTTTAATTTTAACTGATGTAAAAAAAAATCAAAGGGCAAAGAACACGTAACCAAAAATTAGGGAAATGCAACTAGTCTGTAATGATATGAAAAAGAAATGTTCAGCCTCATAGTCACTAAAGAAATACAGATGAAAAAGAAAGAATTTGGTAATTTACTAATTACCCAATTAGTAAAAGTATTTCAAAGTGTTGATGGCCAAGGCAGGAAAAGAAGATGAAACCAACATAATCATACAACATGAATTGCTCTGACCCATTCAGAAAACAAATTGGCAAAATTCATTAAGACTTTTTAAATGTTCAACTCCTCAACCTATTAAATATACTGGGAAAATATTCTAGAATATAATCTTAAAGAAGAAATTATTGTACCAAAAAAATCATAAAACATAATGTCTAAAATTTTGACCAAATGACCAAAAATGGAATGACTAACTAAAATGAGGTAAATCTATTCAAAGGAATATTATAAAGGCAAAAAGCATTCTCTATGAAGATTATAGAATAAATTACAAAATGCTTGTCACATGGTTAAGTTTTTTTTTTTTTTTTTGAGACAGAGTCTCACTTTGTCACCTTAGTACAGTGCCATGTTGTCAGAGCTTACAGCAACTTCAAACTCTGGGGCTCAAGTGATTCTCTTGCCTCAGCCTCCCAAGTTGCTAGACTATAGGCACCTGCACAACCCCCAGCTATTTTTTTTAGAGATGGAGGTCTCACTCTTGCTCAGGCTGGTCTCAAACTCCTGAACTCAAGCAACCCTCCAGCAGTGCTAGGATTACAGGTGTGAGCCACGGTGGCTGGCCATAAATTTTTAAAGAATTTTTTAAAGTGAAGTAGAATCTCCATAGTTGACCTCCTCCCTACATTGACCACCTCCATAAGTTGACCTAATTTTCATAGACCAGACATACACCAGATATCTGTATCAATACAGTAGGCCTAGTTCCTTATGTTGACCACCTCTATATGTTGACCTGTTTGTTACTGTCCTTTGAGTGGTCAACTCACAGAGGTTCCAATGTATATAAATATAACTATGTAACTAAGAAAAAATCTCTATATAAAATAATGAAAAGAAATGCTCTAGATTGCCTTTGAATATTCAGATGAAGGATGATTTTTTTCTAATTTTCTATATTATGTAGATTTTACTTTATGATAATTCCTTACTTTTATAATTATGGGGGAAATGGCATGAAGAGAACATCACCCAAGATCTGGGGGACATATTCTTTAAATGTCTTCCTATTGCTTTCCCAAGAAACTTCAGAGACCAGAAGCAACTTAGAATTCACTACTTGTCCTTTGGCCCAGAATGGAAATGTCTTCCAAAGGGTGAGGTGGTAAGAATTCAACAGATTTCATAGCCCCAGCTTCTACTTCCAGCAAGTCAGAAAATTTAGATCATAAAGAGTGTGTCTTTATGACACACTCCTTCCCCTGTCTTCAAGGACAGCACCAATCTGCCTTCGAAAATAGAATAATATTGCAGAACAGTGAGAATCAAAGGAACCCCAGCCAGGACAACACCCTAATATTAAACATTTTTTATTTCAAAGATCTAGGAGTACAAGTGACTTTTCCATTACATGGAAGTCAGGGATTTCAAGTTTTGATCCCTCATCCCCTTCTAACCCTCCCCCTTCCAAGTCCCCAAAGTCTGTACCACTCTGCATGACCATGTGTACCCAATATTTAGTTCACACTTACAAGGTATTTATTTTTCCCTCCCTCTTCACTTAGGATAATGGCCTCCAGTTCCACTCAGGTTGCTGCAAAAGACATTATTTCATTCCTTTTGGTATGGCATATATAAACCACATTTTCTTTATCCACTCATCAGTTGATGGGCACTGAGGTTGATTTCACATCTTTGCAATTGTGAATTGTGCTGTGATAAACATATGAATGCACAAGTTTTTTTGATGAAATAACTTCTTTCCCTTTGGGTAGACACCCAGTAGTGGGATTGCTGGATCAAACAGTGGGTCTGCTTTTAGCTCTTTGAGGAATCATCATACTGTTTTCCATAGAGGTTAAACTAGTTTACATTTGCACCAACAGTGTATGAGCATTCCCTTTTCACCACATCCATAGCAATGTCTATTGTCTTTTGACTTTTTAATAATAGCCATTCTGACAGGGGTAAGGTGATATCTCATTGTGGTTTTAATTTGCATCTCCCTGATGATCAGTGATGTTGAACATCATTTCATCATAAAACATTTCAAATAGCACACTAAAATCCATCTCTCCTCTCAACTTTATCATATAATCCAAATTAATCATCTCAGATCTCTACCTGCGGATTACAGGCCCTATCCCAAATACTGAATTAAGCCAAATATTTCCCTTTCAAGGGCACAAGACAGTCAAATAAATAGTCAAAATCCCTTATGTAGCACTACAGATATGAATCACCTATAAATGGTATATAAATCTTTAAATAAAAATAATAGAAGAAAATGCCCCAAATATTAACTCTGACTGCTTTCAACCATTTGAATTATACTACAGTTATGTTCCTAAAAGTTCTGGGGTAAATTAGAGATTTTTAACTTCAATATTCCTATATATACACTCAAGGGTATTCACTACTGAAAGAAATCCTCTGGAATGTTTATAAAAGCAAAAACATTTTAGTAAAGAAAATGATGCCCTAATTTATCTCTTTAGTAAATTTAAGTGTTCCAATGTTCTTGTATGAAATTATTTTCTGAAAGGTAGGACACCCTATCTTTGACATTAAGGACAGCAGCAGCATGAATTCTATGATATTTATGAGACACTGCACCTTACCCTTGCATGTGCTAACCCCCTTCACCCTCTTGACCTTCACAGCAACCCCAGGAGGCAGGTACTATTATTGCCCCAGATGTCACCTGAAGATACAAGCTCCAGGATGTCCCACAGCTGACAAGTGCCAGAACTAAGACCAAAACCACAGTAATCCAGCTCCAGAGAAGATATACTTTTTCCACTACAGAACTACAGACTGCCTCCTCATTCTTTTTCTGATGCCAAAAATATCCCTTGCCTAAACTCAGTTTAAATAACTAGTTTTTTAAAAAGTTATCAACTAACTAAAAAGGATAGACTATCAATATACACTTAACAATTGTGAATGAACAAGGTACTGAACTACTATATATCAATTCACAAAGCTAACCAGCTCTCAGATAACTACTGCAGAAAGGAAGCTGCTATGATTTGGATATGTTTGTTTGATCCCAACAAATCTCACATAGATTTTTGATCCCCAGTGTTGGAGGTGGGGCCTTAGGAGAGATGTTGAAGTCATTGAAGTCAAACCCTCCTGAGTAGATTAATCCCCTCTCTGGGGGGATGAGGAGGAGTGAGTTCTCACTTTTAGTTCCTGGGAGAGCTGGCTGCTATAAAGAGCCTGGCCCTTCCCCCTACCACTCTCCCTTTCCTCTCTCACCATGTGACTTCTGTATATCCCAGCTCCATTTGCTTTCCACCAAGAGTGAAAGCAGGCTGGGGCCCTTACCAGATGACCAATCTTGAACTTTTCCAGACATCATAATCGTGATCCAAATAAACCTTTTTTAAATATATATAAATTACCCAATCTCAGGTATTCCTTTACAGCAACACAAAACAGACTACAACACAGCTATCACAGCTGTCAGATAATGGAAACAGGAAAAATAAACCAATTAAGTGGTCTAGCGGAGAAAAAGAAAGTTATAGAAGGGCCTAAAAATAGTTTCCACCTTATCTCTGCTTTAATAATAGCAGATTAGCATGTAGTCTCTTCAAAATGTCACCCAGGCAACCAGAAATACAAAGACAAAGATGTTCAAAAAATATATGTATATGAATCTATTTTAGACGTCTTTTGAACATAAATAATCACTATTTCAAGAAAGACAATAATTAGGAGACTATATTTTTAAAGAGTAGGTGCAGAAAGAAGTTTCATAAATAGATCCCCTAGTGTAAAATAGGGTGACAAGTTATAAAAGTTGAGCTCTATCATATAAGAGACCCTGACCCACTGCCTCAAATTCAAGCCAACAATCTATTAGGAGTATTAAACATATTTTTCCATGTCTTTAAAATTTCATGCTTTTATCTCACATGCCCAAAGCAGAAGAGTACATGAAATGATAGACTCACAAATTTTAAAAACACATGAGAAGCTATGTTAAGTTCCACTTAACTAGGTTAATTATGTATCTCCATGTTGCCCAGCACAGTCCCTGTTGCTTGGTATGAGCAATAAATTATATAGTCACCTTATATTTACCCAAGAAATATTTCTTGATAAGTTATGATACACTAGCTACTAGATTGGACACACAGATTAGTAAAATAAGATTATAATATACAAACAATGTTAGACTAGTCCATCTGAAATGACAGAAATAACACATGAAACAACAGTGAAATGGTGAAAACTTAACAGTCATTGGTGTCCTCTAGGTTATAAGCAACTTTATTCAGATCAGAGACAAAGTAGACAGAGTATCCCCTTTCATGGGCCACACTATAGAACTAATGACAAAAACAATTATGCTTCTTGAGCACTCACTGTGTCCCAGGCACCATGCTAAGCATAATGCCCAGGTGCCCTTACTTCATCCTCAAAGCAACCTTACACGTGACGAACTATCATATGCCCATTTTATGGACAAGTTGACCTGCCCAGAGTCACACGAGAGACCTCAAATGCCTGACCCTCAAGCACTGGCTCTTCACCACTGTGGATGTTGACATTCTGCCTCTTGATTGCTCAACCTTACCAGGAGATGGCCCAGCAGATTCCTTTATTGTCATAGCCATCAGTTCTCTTTCTGCCCTGCAGCAGCACAAAGTGTGGCCATATCCAGGCCAAGGTTGCTGAATCAGGCAAGGCCCAGGCAGGAAGCCACAGAGGCTGCTCTTCAATCCTTCTGAGGAGTCCCACTGAAGAGGCTATTGAGAAGAAAGCCATCAGCGTTTAGGAAAGCAGTGAAGGTCAGCACAGGACTCTAAGGAGAGCAATGGCAAGAAGCCATTACCATCGCCAGCCTGAAGGTACAAGGGGAGGAAGTGGCTAAGGGAACCTAGGGGGGTGGCTCTGTGGAGAGGATGGTTGATAGGCACTCTGGCCTTTGGCATAACAGACACACCAACCTGCAGCATGCAACCCAATGGAAAGATGGGACAACTCCCCTTCCTCACTCTTGTCCCACCCTCCTATCCCCTCCTGGACTCACACTGGCCAAATTATACCAGTAACAAGAAAACAACAGTGACCACTGATGCTGATGATAAAGGTGGAGTAGGGAGCCAACAGGTGACGGCAGCCGTCACAGGAGAAATCTAGCTCACTCACCAGCTTTGTCCTACAGAGGACCTGTGCTCGAACAGAGGCAAAGTAAAGTGGCCTGGTCACTCTTTAGGAGTTAAGATAGAGCCAAGGAGCAAAAGACATCATTGACAGCATATATTCGTGGCCAGGGCCAGCTTTGTGGGCATGTAACCACCTGTGCCATCACATAGTCCCTATGCTCAGAAGGGCCCCATGCTTTCATTAAAGCTCTGCTAGCACCATCTTGAAATTCCTAACATTTTTTAAACAAGAGCCCACAGATTTTCATTTTGTTCAGAGCCCCACAAATTATGTAGCTGGTCCTCTGTAAGGCAAACCATTTTCTTCAGCTGGTAAGACTAAATTCTTTAAGTATCACAGTATTCCAGATACACTATTTAAAGAAAAAGAATCCAAAGTTAATACCAAACAGACTAACAATGATATGGTAGGATATAACATAAATGTTCATTTTTTTTACCATAAATGAAGGAGCACTTTACCTTTCTCCTTCCTCTCTTTTGAAGTCAAATGGAAAAGCTGCTGAGAAACCAAAATTAGCTGCCCCCTAGAGAGAAACAGACCTTAATTACAACTGCCTCCCCACAGCACACAGAGAATGGATTTTGGCTCTTTCCCAGTTACTGTGATCAATGCAGACAACCAGACAGAATAATTTATGCCCTGGAGTGGACTCTCCTAATATACCCCATTAGATGGGCTACAGTCATCAAATTAGCCAGGTAATTGCCAATGCTATCCTCTACCTGGCCCATATGCCCAATGCATGCAGGCCCAAGTTTGGGGCTCAACACTGAAAATACATAGATAAAAGACTTGCAGATGGGGCAGCATTTCCAAATAATGGGAAGCATTGGCTTAGAAACCTGAGCCTATACCACTTCTGCTCCCCTTTCCTAAAAAATTCCAACATCCTTAGCCTTCATCTGAGGAAAGCCCGCATTAAGAAGCCAGAACAGGGCCAGTGATGGCTTTTACTCCCATTCACGTCCTCTAATGCCACCCAGCAAAGCAAAGCACAGAAAACTTTCAGCCAAGTCAGGGATCAAGCTTGCTTTTGACAGCCTCTTTTACCTCCCACCCCCATTCTTTTCACAAATATAGGAAAACAGATTTTAAGTGTTTGTTTGTTTTATTGTTTAAAGATAGATCAAACTTCACAAGGTCAAATCAGGGAACCTAGAATTCAGGTGGTAAATCAAATCTAAGGACACTGAATCAGAGAATCCAGAGTTACAGTGTACACTCCTGAGCCCAGTAGTGAGTGGAATGGTGCCCCTCCAAAAAAATATGTCTGATTCTACACCCTGGAACTGGTGAATGGTACCTTATTTGGAGAAAGGGTCTTTGCAGATGTAATTAAGTTAAGAATCTTAAAGGAAAACCATCCTGGATCATGCTGGTGGACCCTAAATCCAATGACAAGTGTCCTTATAAAAGATGCATAGAGCTATTCAACCACTAAAAAAGATGGAGACTTGGGCAGTACCTGTAGCTCAGTGAGTAGGGTACCAGCCCCATATACCAAGGGTGGCAGGTTCAAACCCAGCCCTAGCCAAACTGCAACAACAATAAAAAATAGCCAGGCGTTGTGGCAGGTGCCTGTAGTCCCTGCTACTCGGGAGGCTGAGGCAAGAGAATCACCTACGTCCAAGACCTGGAGGTTGCTGTGAGCTATGACACCACAGCACTCTACCGAAGGTAACAAAGAAAGACTCTGTCTCTAAAAAAAAAAAAAAAGATGGAGCCCTTACCTCTTTTACATTTACTGGATGGAGTTGAAACACATTCTTCTTAGTAAAGTATTGCAAGAATGGAAAAGTAAATATCCAGTGTACTCCATATTAATATGAAATCAATATAAACAATTATATGTTCACAAAAACAATAAAACGCTAATATAGTCTAGTTTGGAGGTAGAGGGAAGTGGGGGAGAGGGAGGAGGGAAGATGATTGGCAGAAGGAGGGAAAGCATGAGGTGGGATCTCACCTGATGTGCACATTAACAGGCCCCCTGGGTGAGGGGCTCTTTTACAAATGGAACTTGACCCTGGAAATAAGAACAATGTAACCTAAGAATTTGTACCCTCATATTAATTTGAAATAAAAAATAAATTTAAAAAAGAATAGATGCACAGAGGCAAGACACACAGAGCAGAGGAGGAGAAAACAGGCCCCGGAGCAGAGGCCAAGAGGTGCAGCCTCAAGCCCAGGAATGCCAACAGCTACCAGGAGGCTACTGAGGAAGCGCAGCCCTGACAACACCCCAGCCTCAGTCCCCTGCCTTCCAGAACTGGGAGAGAGCAAGTTTTTCTCGTGTTTAGCCACCCACAGTGGCCACAGGAAAGAAACACAAGCCCTCAGCCCCATCTCTCACCAGGAACCTCAGCTTCACAAACTCCCAGCCTTCCTAAGCAGCCATTCTGTCTTCACACAGGGCCTAGTTCTGGCCCCAGAATGGTCCCAACCCTCTGTCCCAGTGTAGTGCTTTCAGGATGATAATATCAAACTCCCACAGAGCTTTTTCAGGCCGGAGAGGCCCTCAGCCACATGTCAGGGCAAGCGGGTCCCACCCCACCATATCAGCCACTGTCCTGCCCATCCTGCCCCTCATGATTAATCCCACAATTTGTCCCAGCCAGGGCAGCACACAGGGAACTATCATTGCCCTGCTTCTGCCCAGTATTCTCTTAACATAGTCCCAGGTGTCACTAATGTTTAAGCAGCCACATTACACTGTCAACTCCTCTGGAGCTTTCAGCTAAACAAACAAACAAAAAATCCTTACCTTTTTTTTACATGTAGCAAACATGATTTAAGAGCATGTTGTCACCCCCTAAAATATGTAGGAAATATCCTTTTTAATCAGGTGTGAAACATTCCTATGAAGTACAAGATTTCATTTTCTAAGAGGGAGTATCTAAGCAGTCCCTCATTCTACCTATCAACTGCTAAGCCAAGTTTGTACACATCTGATTATCCCCAAAGAAGCAAAACACTCAGGTTTAAGGACAACTCAACATTCTAGATCCAGCTGGATATGCAGGAAAAATTTTCTTATTATTTATCCAATCTCAGGTCCATAACTTAGTAGCTTCTGACTTTGGAACAGTCACTCAAATTCAAAATGGGGTTAACAGTAATGCTCCCTGGTGCTGGCTACTCCCTGCCTGCCTCTCCCCATCCTCCGTCCTCCCCTCTATGGACTGCAAAGTAGTCCCATATCAACTTGCTTTCTTGTCCTCTGGCTTCTGGCCAGTTGGGAGGTGCTAGCAGCAAGAGACCAAGAGGGTGGAGGACAGAGGTTGAGGACGAACTCTCCAGGGTGCCTCTCTCCCAGGCCATAGTTTGGCAGTATTCATATTCCTCTATCAAAGGCCACAACTCCTGCTGATGGCCTGCTCTCTCAGCAATTCCAGAAACTTCTCTCTCACATTTACCCTCCCTCACCTTGATAGCCACTTTGGGTGTTATCCTCTAACCTTACCCACACCTTTGTAAATAGTCCCTTCATTGAACTTTCTTCAGGTCCTTCCTTTAGGGTGTGTCATCTGCCTCCTCCGGGGACCCTGGAGAATAAATTCTTCATAGGATGTCTGAATTGATTGAATTAATTCTCAGAACACCTTTAGGCATTTACGGTCATTATTATATTATTAGCAACAGCAATCAACTTGTCTGAAGAATCCTTGGCCATGAAATATCTCAGTGCTATATTTGCCTTTCTTCCCCAAATTCAATGCCATTTGTGCCGTGATAAACATATCTTGAGTTGTATAGAGGTGGAGAAAACTATTATTTTTTATTTCATGTGAATAATTAAACTCCCTTCTCTACTGCCTTCCTCCTGTCCCCTCAGTAATGTCAGGGTCCTTCTGATCACACCATAGTCATAGGCAGCGCTCAGTCAATGGCTTTTACACCCCCAGAATGAAGGTTAAACTCTCCCACTATCCCTCACAATTCAATTCCAACCACCTTCAAGAATGCATTAAATACTTTGTATCCACTATTATGGCTATTATTTAAAAACAAAAAAGAACAGAAAATAACAAGTATGGACCAGTATGTGAAGAAATCAAAACCTCATGGACATATAAAATTGTATCACTATGGAAAACAGTATTGGCAGCTCCTCAAAATATTAAATATGGAATCACCATACAATCCAGCAATTCCACTTCTAGGTATATACCAAAAAAATTGAAAGCAAGGATTTGAACATATATCTTCATACCCACATTCATAGTAGCATTATTCACAATAGGCAAAACTAGAAGCAACTCAAGTGTCCACCAACAGATAAACAGATAAACATAGTGTGGTCTGTACATACAATGCAATATTATTCAGCCTTAAAAAGGAAGGAAACTCTGGCATGTACTACAACATGGATAAATCTTGAGGACATTAAGTAAAATAAGTCAGTCACATAAAGGACAAACACTACCTACATGAGTAGTCAAGTCCATAGAGACAGAAAGTAGAATAGTGATTGCCAGGGGCTAGGGAGAAGAGGAATTGGGGAGTTGGTTAATGGGTACAGCATCTCTGCTGGGGAAGATGAAAAGGTGCTGGAGATGGATGGTGGTGATGGTTGCACAATAATGTGAGTGTATGTAATACTATGGAACTGTACACTCAAAAATAGCTAAAAATAGTAAATTTTATGTTGTGTATATTTAACCACAATTTTTAAAAAGAATGTTGTCAAAGGTTTGTTGGTGGCATAGCCAGGATTAAGGCCCACATCTCTTTTAAAAAAAAAAAAAAAAAAGATGTATTCGAGAAATATTTATTGTTTGTCTATCGCACAAAGCACTATTCTGGGGCTACCACAGCAAATGAAGTGGAAGGTCACTGTCCCCATGAAGTGAGTTACTCAATCTGTTGTCTGATTATGTCTTGCACTTCGTGAAACACTGGAATATAAATTCCTTAAAGACAGGGGACTAGATCTTACTCAGCCTATACCCCTAGAACCTAACACAATGTTGAGCAAGTAGAAACTGCTCAAGGATATTGGTTGAGTGAAAATCCTGCCAGAGAAGCCTATGTGACAGGAGCCTCAAGCCATCCCCCTGGGTAGAGTGCTGTGGCATCACAGCTCACAGCAACCTCCAACTCCTGGGCTCAAGCAATTCTTCTGCCTCAGCCTCCCGAGCAGCTGGGACCACAGGCGCCCGCCACAACACCCGGCTATTTTTTTTTTGGTTGCAGCCATCATTGTTGTTTGGCGGCCCGGGCTGGATTCGATCCTGCCACCTTGGGTATATGTGGCTGGCGCCTCAGCCACTTGAGCCACAGGCGCCAAGCCATGTGATATCTTTTGTCACATCTTCTAGCCAGTCAGTACTTAAAAATTTTTAGACTTATTGAGCCTTTCTCATTCTGAAGATTGTCTATTTCCTTTGATTCTTGTGTCCTTACCTGTGCAGAGCTTTTTAGCTTAATTAAGTCCCATTTATTTATTTTTGTTGATGTTGCCATTGCCAAGGCTGTCTTCTTCATAAAATCTTTCCCCAGGCTGATATTATCTACAGCAGTGGTTCTCAACCTTTGCCACAATCCTAATGCCACAACCCTTTAATACAGTTCCTGTGGGTCATGACCCACAGGTTGAGAACCACTGAAAGAACAAACAATCTTGTTTATCACTGGGCAAGAGACACGAATAGAACTTTCTCCAAAGAAGACAGGTGAATGGCCAACATATACATGACAAAATGTACATCATCACTAATCATCGAGAAATGCAAATCAAAACCACCCTGAGATATCACCTAAGCCCAGTAAGAACAGCTCACATCACAAAATCTCAAAGCTGCAAATGTTGGCCTGGATGGAGAAAGAAGGGAAAACTTATACACTCTTGTTGGGACTATAAACTAATACAGCCTTTATGGAAAGATATATGGAGAATCCTCAAAGAGCTGAATGTAGATATTCCATTTGATCCCACAATTCCATTACTAGGAATCTACCCAGAAGAAAATAAATCATTATATCATAAAGACATTTGCACTAGAATGTTTATTGCACGTCAATTCATAATTGCCAAGATACAGAAACAACCCAAGTGCCCATCAACCCATAAATGGATTAATAAACTATGGTATATGTACACCATGGAATACTTTCAGCCATTAAAAAAAGATGGTAACTTTACATCTTTTGCATTTACCCGGATGGAGCTGAAACATATTCTTCTGAGAAAATATCACAAGAAAAAAAAAGAAAGAAAATATCACAAGAATGGAAATGCACATATCTAATGTATTTGATACTAATATGACACCAATAGAAAAACAACCACATGCCCATACAATGGGCATGAATAACAAGAGTATATTCAAGTAGGGTGGGGGGAAGAGGAGAAAAAGGGGAAAGGGAAGAAGGAGATGGAAAAAAGAATTTTAAAAAGTTACTGAGCTACATTTTCAGTAATAAAGTTTCCTGCTAAACTCATTTTAAATATTCTTTTCTCAAATAATTCTATTATATGTATAAACTGTGGATTTCAAATCTGAAATCTGCCATTTGCTAGCTATGTGACATTGGACAAATTATTGAGAGCTCCTAAGGCTGTTTCCCTTATCTATGAAGTGGGAATGCTAAAAGTACTGGTGTGAACATCTGTTGTTTGGTAATCCAAAACCCAAGGGCTCTTCCCCTGAGGACAGTGTAATAATTTTCTTCTGAAGAAACACCCTGCTCCCACTTCTCAGCCTATAGCTCAGGCATGAAACTTGTGGCCAAGGCCAAGCCTAGTAGCATGTGACATCCCCATCATAAGAAGAGACACAGGACCTAATTAATGCTAAAGAGTTTAAAAAAAAAAAAAAAGTAATTTTGTACACTGCCCTCTCTGAATTTAAAGTCTGGAGCTTTTCCAGTCCTCCTACTATGAGATGGCACCTAAAAATGATGAAAACTCTAAGAACGCAACTAAGAAAAACAGACAGAAATCAGGTCCTGCTAACAATGCCTGAGTCGCGGATGGAGCCATAGCTGAAAGGTCCTCCTCTGGACTGAGGAGTTATCAGAGCCAAAATAACATTCCTCTTTTGATAAAATAATTTGAGTTCTGAAATTCCTGACATTTGCATCAGAATTGGGTTCTAATTAAGATAATCATTTCCTGATAAAGTTATTACAGAGATTAAATGAGACACCCCATGTAAAACAGGAGCACTCAGCACACACTAGGCATACACTCAGTGGATGGCAGCTATTAATGTTAGCTGTGGTGACTGTTTATTGTTGTGGTGGAAAGCTCCTGCCATCCTCTAGAGACCACTTTTAACTCATGTGCTCGTTCCTTGATTCCTAGCGTCAATGTCCTCTACCGACACTCTCTAGGATAGAAATGGTGAGAACAAAGTCTATCTGCTCCCACTTCTTACTCCCATACTCTGACAGATATCACTAATTAACCACAGCACTGTTTCCTGCTGAGCTTGGACCAAGCCTTGGAGTCCTATTCAACCCGGCTTTCCAGGCAGCCACTACCAATCAATCAGAGATGACATGCAAAATGAAACCAATTTGTCTTGGTTCCGGTGCAGCAGTTGGCAAAGTTATTCTATAAAGAACTAGGCAGCAAGTATTTTAAAGATGGTCTCTATCAATATTCTTTGTGTTGGGGTGTGTGTGTGTGTGTGGTTGTGTGTGCTGTTCTGTTTTGTTTACAACCTTTTAAACATTCTTTGCTCTCTCCGCCATACAAAAATTCCTACTCTGGAGCCTTGAAACCAGACTCTGACACTGCCTCAGGGAACCAGGCACCCTCTCATCTTCCTCTGCGGGACCCCTGGGAACCCAGAAGTGGCATGCTTGGAGATGCCATCTGAGTCAGAAAAGCACCCACAGAATATACTGAATTGCCTGAAAAGTAACAGAGGATCTTTGAAGATAGGAGTTTTCCTGTTCTTAGCATACAAATCACACGCAATCTGAAATCCACTGCTCGGAAGCTAGAATCTAAGGAGGAGGTACAAGGCCCAAGCATGTTGTGACCGTCACCTCTGCAGGGCCAAATTCATTGCACAACCCCTTTATAGAGCTGGACCTTCATCCCCCACAGCCAAGACAGGGAGGTCTGACCTTTTTCTAAGTAAAGTAAGTAAAGAGAAGAGTTCAGATCCCCACTTTTAGTCTGCCACTCACAATTACATAAATACCTCTCAAATGGTTCAAAGATAGTATGCCACATTTCTTTTGACTCACCCTTGATTACTTAATATTTCATAAGGTGTTTACTAGTAGAGTATTATATAAACATTGGTTTATTCCAAATCCTCTCTATTATTCTCCATGTTTATTTCTGGCATTAGTAAAGAGGACTGAATTTTTGCTTGACTGACATTCATTTATTCGTTCAACACACCTACAATCAGAATGCATCTTTCACGGCACCTGCGGGTAGGAAGACTAACACATAGATGATTTTACAGAGCTGTGAGAGGGCTATGTGCCGGGTAACATGGCAGCACGAAGCAAGGGTCCCTCAATCAGCTGAGGAGGGGGTTGCCACAGAGTCTGCTGGAAAGCAGTGTCACTGCAACTGAGTAGGGAAGGATGCACAGCCAGACAAGGAAGGGAGGGGGATGACAGGTACCGGACTTTGTGGCTTGGGCAGAGGCTAAACGTGGGGAAGCTTGGGAGATGAGGCTGATCAAGAGAGAAGGTCAGGATAATGAAGGTTCCTGAAGTCCAAACTCTGTCCTCAAATCCACAGAAAACTCTGAAGAAAATTAAGCAGAATGACTAGCTTAGATTTTTGTTTTCAGAACAAGCATTCACAGTTTGGGGAATGGACTGAAATGAGCAATTGGAACGATTCAGGCAAGAAGTAATAAGGATATGAGCCAAATCAGTGATCATAGGAATTGAGAGAAGGGGCATATAACAACAAAAAGAATAAGAGTGCACATTTATGCAGCCCTTAGGAATGACAAGGCACACTGCTTAATACTTTCTGCACATTAACTCATTTCATCTTCACAACAACCCGGAGATAGATGTGGTACCTCTTACCAACCTCAGGCCACAGATCAGGACACACAGAGGATGTCAAGTAAGGAGCCCAAGGTCTAGGAGCTATTAGTGTGTGAGGCACAACTCAAACCAAGTGGCTGCAGAATCCACACTCTTAATGTCCACACTGGTGACTCTCCTAAAACAGTTACATAAAAAGGGTGTTCTGGACTAGGCACAGGGTAAAACAACTGCAGGATGATTTCCAGGGACTGGTTTGGGTACCTGAACATGTGATTTTCAGTTTCTTGAGCCTCCTCCTCTGAGGCTGGTCCCCAAGTCTATATTTAGCCCAGCAACATCCCCACCCAACCCCACACTCCCACCATCACACCACCACCCAGGCTCCTTTGCAGTCCTTGCATCACTACCTCTGGCCATAAAACACAGGCATCTCCCAGTTAGTGTGAAAAACCTCTCAAGCATTGCCAGTTAGGTCTGAGAAGCCCCTGGCAGGGAATCTTGCTCTTGGTAATGCAGCAGTCAGTCAGAAGTGGGAAAACTTTGAGCAAGGTTGCGTGGTTTCCTTCTCTGGAGAGTGAGACCTTGGCAGCCCTCCTTGTGTTTCATCGGATTGCCCTGAAGAGCAGAACATGCACCTTCACTTGGGGCTGGAGTAGGGACAGCAGCACACACGGCTGCCTTGCCTGCTGCCTCCAACAGACCAGCAGGAGAGTGACCCTAGTGAGGAGATCCTCAGAGAGCCAAATGGCTTCCTTTCCCCCGGCACAAAAGTTAAACTAAGCATCTGCAGAAAAAAGAAAGAAAAAAAAGGAAAAGGAAAGAAAGAAAAAAGAGAAAAAAACGGGCATTTCCTGCGGACAGGGAGACCTCCTGCCCCTCCCGGACTGATACACCCACTTTGCACATCCTGCTTCTCTGAGAGCTAAAAATAAATCGGTATGCACTGAAAAACACTCAAACACATCTCCCAGCACACCCTTCCCGAGTCGCCGAGGGCAAGAGACACGAAATCTTTCAGGTCCTGGATCCAAAATGCAGACCTTTTTCCGGTCTGCGTGCAACTAGCACCTTTCAGACGCTCTCTAGCCCCGGCCCCAGCCCCTTGCGGCCTCTCAGGGCCGACACGGAAAGCCAGGAATCCAGTGTGTGCCCTCGACCCCAATCCGCGACCCTCCGGGCGGGATGCTCGGGCTGTCTCCGCGCCACCAGGCTCACGAACGCCCCCTTCCGACCCAGTGCGCCACATCCTGCCTGCCCCGCGCGCCTCTGCTGGGCCCTCCACAAAGTTCTCCGTCCTTTTCTGCATCCTATCCTCGGGGTCTTTGATTTTGCTTTATTTTCCCTCAGACACGCTGGGGACATGACAGAGGAATTGCCAAAGTGAACTGCGGCCAGGAAGGGACTGCGAAGACCGGCTTCCCAGCAGGGCGCGCTCCTCGCACCCACCCCTGCTCCCGCCGCGCCCCGAGCGCACGGGTACCCCCAGCAGCCCCCGGCACACACGCCCCGCTGCGACTCCGACCCCGCTCTGGCTCCCAAGAAACCGAGGGAAGGCGCTGCGACTCACCGCTTCGGCCGCTCCCGGCGTCTGTGTCGCGGCAGGCGAGGCGGCGGCAGCGCCTTCCCTCCGCCCGCCTCCCCCTGGACAGCACCGCCGCCAGCCGCGCCCCCCGCCCCAGTCTCGCTCGCCGCCTCCCTCCTCACAGCCGCCGACCCCCTCTCTGCTGCTGCCCGGAAGGCCGCCTCTCCCGGGTGGGCTGGACGACGGGAGCAGGGGGCCCTGGCCAAGGCGCGGTTTGCAGGTGCTGTGGACGCCCGCACCTTGCCCTGTGCAGCCGGCTTGTGCCCCGTGGTCCTAGCGCACCGCCCACGCCTCTAAGCACACCGCAATGGTACTTTCTAAGTGGCGCCTCAGCTTGCCTGTTCGGGTCGTGGGGAGGTCAGATTGATTCAACCTAGATAGAGCATTCCTTCCAAGCTTCAGTTACGGGGACCCTGGTGTCCCTGCTACCGTAGCCAAGTTCAAGGTAGGGCTGCAGGCTTTTCAAAAGCCTCTCAGATCTCTTCCTTTGGACCGGTCCTGCTCACCAGGTGAAAAGAGGCTACCCTTGTCTAACCAGGGTTTTCTTTATCCACAGCGTTGTATGAACTTATCTAGGGAAGGCTTAACAAAACTCTGGAAGGGGGACATTTGAGGACCTTTCTTCACCCTTCCTCTGCAGAATGTCACCAAACTTCCCATCTGCCTTGGAGATAATGAGAAACAAATGTCTTTGTCAATTCATTCAACCAATACTTATCGAGTGCCTGCTGCCTCCTTGCACCTGTTACTGTCTTCCCGTGTTGCCACTCGTGACCTCTCAAAAAGCCACTTTAACTAACTCCTTGTGCTTGTCAACCCTGGTTACATTTCCAGAACCCACAGAAGGTCTCAAGAACAAACTCATCTTCATAAGTTTAAAAAAAAATGCTGGCTAAAAATAACAAGGCACCATGACCTGGTCATGCTTGTTATAATGATTGCAAAATCTTTTAATATGACTGGTTATGGAAATGACAGTTACATTTAGGTCCAGACAGCTGCCAACTTTGATTTGAACATCAAGTAAAAGGTTTATCTAACCAAAACCACCCTTTCCTAGTTCTGCTAGCTGCTTTCAATGGAAAAACAAAAAATGATCTGAGAGGCCATTAAATCATTACCAAATACTAAAACCTTTGTGTGAATTGGATTAACAGATCAGCCCTTTGGTTTCCTTACCTGAGAACATAGTGGAATCACATGGGGAGTTTGATGTGGGGAGAAGGCAGTTTTGATTTTTTTTTTTTTTTTAAACTGCTAGACTTGGTCCCCAGCCTCAGAGATTCTGATTTAACTGCACAGGGGTGTAGCTCCGCGATTTTTTACTGGGCCTGGGGTGATTCTGATATGCAGCCAGGTTGGAAGTTAGTGTAGGGTTGGCCAATCATCAAGCAAGGCTGAGGCAATGAGACCTAGAACCAGGGTGTTTTGATGCAGGGAAAGGTCTGAAGCAGGTGTTGCAAACTCAAATGTCCACAAGGAATAAAAATAGGTGACAAGGGAGTGACTCTGGCAGGTGTGCAAGGGCACAAGACAGGCACATGGCCCTAAAGAAGGCAGACTTATTTTTCTATGTGAGAAACGTAGGTCCGGTGTAGCTACCAAGTTGAGATATTTTATTTTGGTTTGGATTTTTTCTCCTTGGGGAAACTGGAAATTTACAATTAATGTGAACTCTTCAAATTTTAAAATATTAACTTACTTTAAAATATCTTATATGCCCTATAATGCAAGAAAGAAGAGTTTGTAGGCCACAAGGGGTCCCCAGATCATCATTTCCTCTTGGTTTGGATAGACCCTGAAGGGTAGGAAACAGCAGGAAGATGGCAGTGCTTGGGGTGGGATTCCTCTGATAGAGACAACTTGAAAACCCACTTTATCCACTGTGTACTTTAATGGTCTCCGCTTTAAAAAAAAAAAAGAAAGACAGAAAGAAAGAAAGAAAACAGCTTTACGGAGTTATAATTCACACATCATTATATTCACTCAAAGTATGCAATTTAATATTTTTAGTATATGCACAGAGTTGTACAAACCATCACCACAATTTTAGAATTCATTTGCATCACTCCAAAAGGAAATCTCAGATCTATTAGCACTCGCTCCTTAGTAACCATTACTCTGCTTCCTTTATATAAACTGTAGATCTGCCTATTCTGGACATTTCATATAAATAGAATTATAAAATACAAGGACTTTTGTGTCTGGCTTCTTCCACTTAAGAATAACGTTCTGAAGGTTCTTCCACATTGTAGCATGTGTCAGCACATCATTCCTTTTTATGAGCCAATAATATTCTATTGTTATGAACATATCGTATTTTGCTTATCCATTGGTTAGTTGATAGGCATTTGGGTTGTTTTCATTTATTGGCTATTAAAGATAATGCTACTATGAACATTTGTGTACAAGCTTTTATGTTTATGTATGCTTATGTTTCTCTCAGGTATAATCCTGGGAGTGAAATTGCCAGGTCATGTGGTAACTCTGTGTTGAACGTTTGAGGAACTGCCAGGCTGTTTTCCAAAGCAGCTACACCATTTTACATTCCCACCAGCGGCATAGGAAGGTTCTAAATTTCTCCACATCCTTACCAATACTTATTATTTACCCTTTTAAAAAATTATACCATCCTAATAGGTGTGAAATGGTATCTTACAGTTGTGATTTGCCATTGCCTAATGGCTAATGGAGTTGATTGTAAAGTAGAGAAAAAGTTTAGACACACACCTTTTTGTGTATCGATTGACCATTTATATGTCTTCTGTGGAGAAACTTCTATTTAGATCCTTTACACATTTCTTAATTCAGTCTTTTTCTTTTTTTTTGAGACAGAGTCTCACCATGTTGTCCTTGGTAGCGTGCCATGGCATCACGGCTCACAGCAACCTACAACTCTTGGGCTTAAGCGAGTCTCTTACTTCAGCCTTCCAAGTAGCTGGGACTACAGGTGCCTGCCACAATGCCTGGCTATTTTTTAGTTGCAGTTATCATAGTTGTTTATGTGACCCGGGCCGGGCTCAAACCTGCCAGCCTCAGCGTATGTGGCTGGCACCGTAACCACTGTGCTACAGGCACTGAGCCCTTAATACATTTATTTATCTTTTCATTACCCAGATGTAAGAATTCTTTTATATATTTTGGATATAAATATCTTATCAGATATATGATTTGTCAATATTTTTTCCATTTCTGTGAATTATCTTTTCATTTTCTCGGTAATTTGAAGAACAAAAGTTTTTAGTTTTGATGAAGCATAAATTGTCTGTTTTCTTTCATTCCTTATACTTTGTTTTTCTTTTTTTTACTTCAGATTAATGCACAGGTACAAACAACCAGGTCAAAATATTTGTGGTTATGTCCCATACTCAAAAGGTGTGTCAAACACCCCCGCATCATGCCCATTCAGTGGGAACACCCCATCCCCCTTCCCTCTCCCCCTAGCTTGTTACCCCTCCCCCCAACTTGAATTGAAATGACGTTTTCTCCTATGTGGGCATGCGTCAGATCATCTACTTTTGGTGCTGTGTCTAGAAGACTTTGCCTAATTCAAGGGCACAAAGATTCATCCCTGAATGTTGGGACCTAGTTTTTAAAAAGCTCTTTAACAGTGTGATAATGGGAAATTGAAACAACTGCCTTTACACCTGTAGTCAGAGTCTCCCATTTTCAGAGGTCTAATTTGCTAGGATAACTCTCATACCACCTTATTTGGTCAACTTTGGACATTTAATGGCAAGTTATTCTTAAGGCAAGCAACTGAGTATGTAGATTTTGGACTAGTTAGGCCAACAATGGCAAGTATTCATTCATTCACTCCAAAATATTTCCTAAGCATCTCTTATGTGCTTGAAACGGCTCCAGGCTCTCAAGATACAACACTAAACACAACAGACAAGATTCATGCTCTTGTGGGGCTTATAGTTTGAGAGAGAAAAATAAATGAACAGGTAAAGCACAAAAGACACATATCAGATGAATGATTATGCCATGAAATCACACAGATATATACAACTATTATGAATCCATAATAATTAAAAATGAAAAAAATCTTAAAGAATTCATTGAGCAATATGATGGAATAACTGGGGAAGAAGCTAAGCAGAGGAAATATAGTGTGAAAACTCTAATCTGGGGTGATTAGAGGGGAATACACAGCTTATTCTGGAATCACAAAGGAATCAAATGTCGCTGGAACTTAGTGGGTATCGGGCTCAACTTCTAGAAAGTAGACTCTAAGCCAAAATTTAGACATTAACACTTCATAGCAAAGTGAAATCACAGGGTGGAAGGACTGCGAGAAAAGGGGAATGAGTCAAGAAAAGAGGAAGAGCAGCTCCAGGGAAGCATGTTACACAGCTGGTCATGGCCACTAGAGTCTGCAGTGCCACCCTAAGTCAATTAGGAGGCACACGGGAGCATTACTGGAGGGGTTGGGAAGGATCCAAGAGAGAGGAGCTGATTTTGTATTCAGAGAAGCTATATAATGCATCTTACGCTCCAACATCTGTTGCAGATGGAGGAAGACTGCCAGTGTAGTAGGAAGAAAACTTATTACCCTCTCCCATTGGTCAATGTTAACTTATCAGCACTCCTGGATTGCATTTGAACAATCACCAAGTAGGTGTCCGGCCATTATCAGGGAAGTCCCAAGATAGAAGACAAAAGGCACATGGCAGTAGGGAGGCACATTGGGCTATGCCTAAGAGCAACCTGAGGGCCCAGGAGCAGAAGCCACAGTGAGCACTTCAATCCAAGGTAGTAGCACAAACAGCAACCACTTGGCTCCATGACCACAGCTATAGCCCAAGCCATTGCTAGGTTTGCTTTAGCAAGCTGACCCATTATCATTAATCTGAGATGATGCATAAAATGACTTTAGTACAGTGGATAGAGGGGAGAAGGAAAGACAGTGTGGTCAGATAGCAGCAGGGCCAGACTATGAACTCTTCACAAGTCAGGATCAAGAACACAAAGATGGCTGAGTGTGGTGGCTCATACCTGTAAACTTAGCACTTTGAGGGGCTGATGGGGGAAGACTGCTTAAGGCTAGGAGTTTGAGAACAATGTAAGCAACATAGCAAGAACTCATCTTTATAAAAAATTAAAGAAAAGAATAACATAAATTCTACTTTGTAATTTATTCTAACAACAATGCAAAGTCATTGAAGGCTCTTTTTTAAATTTATTTTTTAATTGACATCCCATAAAACTCACTTTCTTAAGTAACAGTTATGCAAGTTTTAATAAATGCATAGTTGAGTAGCCATCACCACCATCAAGATTCAGAGGAATGGCTTGGTGCCTGTGGCTCAAGTGGCTAAGGCGCCAGCCACATGCACCTAAGGTGGCAGGTTTGAATCTAGCCTGGGCCTGCCAAAACAACAATGACGGCTACAACCAAAAAATAGCTGGGTGTTGTGGCGGGTGCCTGTGGTCCTAGCTACTTGGGAGGCTGAGGCAGGAGACTCACTTGAGCCCAGGAGTTGGAGGTTGCTGTGAGCTGTGATGCCATGGCACTCTACCCAGGGGGATGGCTTGAGGCTCTGTCTCAAAAAAAAAAAAAAAAAAGATTCAGAGGAGTACTGTCACTCCAAAACATGCCGCTGCCCCTTGTTCCCCTAACTCTAACTCTTGGCCACCACTAATACAATCTTTGTCTCTATAGTTTTGGTCTTTTCAAGAATGTTATTCTGATGGAATCAGATAGAATGTAGCCTTTCAAGTTTGACTTCCTTCACTTAGCATAAAGCAAGTTGAGATTTATCTGTGTTGATTAGATCAGTGGTTATTCCTTTTTATTATATGAGTGTGCCACAGAATATTTATTCATTCATCAGTTGAAGGGAATTTCAGTTATTTCCAGGGTGGAGCAATTATTAATAAAACTACTATAAATACTATAAATATTTGCCTGCAGTTTTTTGTGTGAATAGAAGTTATTATTTCACTTGGGCAAACGCATGGAACTAACACTGCTGAACCCATGGGAAATGTATGTTTTACTATATAGAAGAAACTGCCAAATTGTTTTTGAAATTGCATTCCCAACAGCAACATATGAGAGTTCCAGTTATTCCAATTTTTAATGTTTTATTGTAAATCGACAACTTGTAGTCATATATATGTATGAAGTACAAAGTGATGTTACAATTTATGTACACAATGTGGAATAATTAAGTCAAGCTAATTACCATATCCATTACCTTTGTGGTGAGGAAATTTGGAATTTACTCTCAGCAATTTTGAAATGCATAATATGCTATAATATTAGCTATATTTATCACACAGTACAATAATAGATCTCAAAAGAAAAACTTATTCCTCTTGTTTAACTGAAATGGTATACTTTGACCATCATTTCCCCACCCCCATCCCCATCTCCAGCCCTCATAACCACTAATCTACTCTCTGCTTCTATGAATTTGGTTGTTTTAGATTCCACGTTTAAATGAGAACATGGAGTATTTGTCTTTCTATGCATGGCATATTTCCCTTATCATAGTGTCCTCCAATTTCATCCATGTTGTGGTAAATGAAAGAATTTCCTTTTTGCTTTAAGACAAGATTGCTAGATCATATGGTAACTCTCTTTTTAGTTTTTAAGAAACCTCCATATAGTTTTCCATAATAGCCGTATTAATTTACATACCCACCAACAGTATATAAATGTTCTCTTTTCTTCACTTCCTCTCCAGCTCTTGTTATCTTTCATCTTTTTTGTAACAGCCATTCTGACAGGTGTGGGGTGATATCTCACTGTGGTTTTACTTTGCATCTTTGTAATGATTAGCAATGTTGAACATTTTATCGTTTATCTGTTGGACATGTGTATGTCTTCTTTTGAGAAACATCTACTCAAGTCTCTTGCCGGTTTTCTAGTCTTATTATTTGTCTTCTTGCTATTGAGATGAGTTCCTTATATATTTTGGATGTTAATCCCTAATCCAGCGGTTCTCGACCTGTGGGTTGTGATCCACAGGAACTGTATTAAAGGGCCACAGCATTAGGAAGGTTGGAAACCACTTCCCAAATCAGATGTATAGTGTGCAAGTGTTTTTTTCCATTCCATAGGTTGTTCTCTTCAGATTGTTAACTGTTTCCTGTGCTGTGCAGAAGCTTTTCAGTATGACGTAATATCATTTGGTTTGGTTTGATTTTATTTGCTTTTGTTGCCTGTGCTTTTTGGGTCAAACCCTAAAACTCATTACCAAGGCCAATATCATGTAGTTTTGCCTTTGTATTTTCTTCTAGTAGTTTTATAGTTTCAAGTTTTATGTTTAAGTCTTTAATATAATTTGAGTTGATTTTAGTATATGGTGTGAGATAAAGGACCTACCTTCTTCTTCTGTATGTAGATATCCAGTTTCCCAGAACCATTTATTGAAGACACCATCCTTTTCTCACTCTGTATTCTTGAAACCTTTGTCAAAAATCAATTCACCACATATTAGTGGGTTCATTTCTTGGCTTCTTATTCTATTCCATTGGTGAATATGTTTCTCTATTGGTATTTTTATTGGTATTGGTATTTTTATGCCAACACCATGCTGTTTAGTTACTATACTTAGTGGTATAGTTTGAAATTAGGTGGTATGATGCCTCCAGCTTTGTTCTTTTTGTTCATGATTGCCTTGGCTATTCAGGGTTTTTGTGGTTTCATATAAATGTTATTTACTATTTTGTTGCTCATGATTTATTCCTAGAGACCCAAGTTTATGTCTCTTTGATATGAACAGCCTTGAACCTAAAGAATTTGAAACCCTCATACATTGCTAGTGAGATTACAAAATGGTGTAGCCACTTTGGAAAACCATTTGCTAGTTCCTTAAAATGTTAAACAGAGTAGCAAAATGACCCAATATTTCACCTTTAGGTATATACACAAGAGAAATGAAAGTTTATATCCATACAAAAAAACTTGAATGTTCACAATAACATTATTCATAATAGCCAAAAAGTGGGAACAAACCAAATAGCTACCAACTTATGAGTGGATAAACAAAATGTGGTATAGCCACACAATGAAATACCATAAAAAGAATGAAGTACTGATACATGCTACCATTTGGATGAACCTTAAAAACATCAAGCTAAGTGAAAAAAAGAAATCACAAAAGACCACATATTATATGATTCCATTTATATAACATGTCCAGAATAGGTAAATTCATAGAGACAGAAAGCAGACTAGTGGTTTCCTAGGGTTGGGGTCTGAGAAGAAATGAAGAATGACTACTATGGATATTGGGTTTTTTATTGGGGTGATGAAAATGTTCTAGAGTGGACTGTGATGACTGCACAACTCTGAATGTACCAAAGGAATTAAATTAAACAATTTGAATGGGTGAATTGCTTGGTGTGTGACTTACACCTCAATTATGCAGTTTTCAAAATATATACAAATAACTGTAAAAAGCATTTTCAAACTATATACTCCTGCTCACTCTAGATTAAAATAATACTCATCAATCTTTAGATTCATAGAATCCGTAGGAGTCTTGTTATATTTCAAGTGCTAATTCAGTATCTCTGTGGTGGGGCCTAATATTCTGTAGTTCTAGCAAGATCTCAGGTGATGCTGATATTGCTTGTCTAAGACCACACTTAGCAAAGGAGATTTCAGACATTTTCCTTTTAGGGTGGTATGCCAAAATCTCTGTAACAATAAGAATAGCTGGGGAGAGGGGATTGGTCAGTAGAAACGTTCCCAGTTGTTTTTTATCTGCCTTCTCAGTTGAAAACACTATTTCTCAGAGGTTTGAAAATAGCTGGATAAAAGTTTCATCAGAATCACCTGGGAGAATCAAGCTGGAGTAAGAGCAAGAGAGGTGCCTGGACCACAGAATTTAAGATCCCTATATCAGAATCTGCCTCGATAGGAGGGTACTTTGGCTTGTCTTTCTTAAAGGAATTAATAAATGTATTTTCTATGTATTTTGGAATTAGTATTCTTGAAAAGCACACATTCCAAACTCTGCAGGTGATTCCAATGTTCATCTAGATCTGGAGACCAGCAATCTTGAAGACCTCTTTGCTCCCTTCTGGATCTTAAATGTTATGAGATAAACTCTATTATTCAAATCAAATATTTACTCAGTTTTCTATATGCCAGGCACAGTTTATGGACCTCTATATAGAAATAAGGCTCAAAACCTGCTCTCACCAATATTAAGGTCTAACAGGGGAGACTCGCCTAAGCTTATGTTATGACAGTGAAAATGCACCTCCACTAGAGGTGCATACTTACTTCTACTTGTTTTTAATTTCCTAGATCCTTGGAGAAGGAGAGAACATCTCCCCATTGAGCTCTAACTGAATCCACTATGCCTTAAATCAAAGCTATACCCTTCATAGCCGCTGAAAAGCTGATCTTTTCTGGGTCTGGCCTATAAGCGAGTCTTCCTCTTGATTATGGGGCCTCAGAATTATAAACTCCCTTTGAGATAATTTAAGCCTGTCATCTCAATTAGGACTTTTTAATTTTGCCTCAGATCTCTTTTTTCCCCTTCCACTTAACAGGCACTATAAAAAGATCCTGTTTATTTTAAATGTCTCTTCCTTCATCTCCCATCAGGGATGATCATATCTTTATCCCCTACATCTAGATCATGGGTTTTCCTCCTACATGTGTATTTAATAATATATCTTCATTTAATTATAGCTCATGCCCACTGGCTAAGGATATGCTGACATACCCCACCAAAATCACAATATCCCTGTGGGGAGGGGACAGGGTAGGAGGGCCTTCATTAAAATGGATTATCCACTGCTGCAATATAGAACTACTTCATACCACTTTCCATCTTCAAAGTACAGATGTGAAAAAGCAGACCAGTAACTTTTTGACAGTAGCTGATCAGGTATTTTCTAAATTTTCTCATGAATAATAATTTTCTAAAATACATACTTTTTTACCAAGTAATACTTTTAATAACAGTAATGATTAAAAGCATTCCATAAAAGACAAATGGTGGGATGTCCTAAAAGTTTGAAGAAAATGTTATGGAAGAAAATTATGCAACTGAGGAAACCTTACTCATTAACTTTTATTTGTCTTATTAAGAAAACACTACTAGTGGGAACACTACCGGGGGAACATAGTTCAGTCTAGTCATTTCTTGGGAAGCCTCTTCCCTGTGAAGCATGATTGGGTTATAAAGATGCACAAACTAGCTTTTCTTCCTAAGGGAACTTTGTTTAATAGAGGAAAGAAACATAAGCAGATGGTGACATCATAATCTGGGGTGTGATGGGCGGTACCTGTGGCTCACTGAGTAGGTCACCGGCCCCATATGCCAAGGGTGGTAGGTGCAAACCCAGCCCCGGCCAAACTGCAACAACAACAAAGATCAGAATATGGGGTGTGCTGCAGTCAAGAAAGATAGTCCTCTATGGGAGTTCATGATAGGGGTCTCTTAATCTAGACCCAGATGAGTGACAAACTTTGAAGTCTAAAATAAAAACGTTAACACTCACTCAGTGCTTGCTGTGTACCAGGCACTCTTTAAGCACATGGCACATATTAGCATGTTTAATCTTCACCAAAAACCCACAAGGAAAGTACTATCACCCCCACTATCAAATGAACCTTTTAAAAAGGTTCCTTGCCCCAGGTCACACAGCTCTGCAGATGGTGGGTGGAGATCCAGAATAAGGTCCCTAAGTATAACAATAGTTTCTCAAGGATGTCCATGTCATAATCCTCAGGGCCTAAAGGGGAATTAAGAGTTGCAGATTGAATGAAGATTGCTAATCAGTTGGCCTTAAATAGAGACATTAGCCTGGAATATCCAGGTGGGCCCAATGTAATCACAGGGGCCTTAGGAGTAAAAGAGGGAGGCAGAAGCAGCAGAGGGGGATTCAAACTACAGGAAACAGAAAGAGATGCTACACTGCTGGTTTTGAAGATGGAGAAAAGTGTCCAAGAGTCCAGGAATGGACATAGCCTCTGGAAGTTCCAAAAGGCGAAGAAACAGGTTTTCCCCTAGAGCAGCAGTTCTCAACCTGTGGGTTGCGACCCTTTTGTAACAATGAAAACACATGGCGGCATTAGGAAGGTTGAGAACCACTGCCCTAGAGCCTCCAGAAAAGAAAACAGTATTGCCAATATTTTTAATTTTATCCAGTAGGATCCACCTTAGCCTTCTCATCTTCAGAAGTATAAGAAAATAAATTTATATTGTTTTAAGCCAAAAGTTTGTGATGATTTGTTATGGCAGTGACAGAAAACTAACAGATAAGTCTAGGTCTCTCTCATTCCAGAGGGCAAAGCCTTGATTCTAGAACTCTCTTTCCAGGTTTTAAGTTAGAAGCTAAGCCATTGTATAGCTTGGTACATTTGGCCCTGAATTCCTTACCTTATTCTTATCCACAGCAACAGGCACCACTAGCCTTCCTTCCCTCACACATCTCCCCATCCCTTTGGCATTTCTCAAAATATCTTTGATTCATTCGCAAACTGGAAGGATTCATGGTGTCCCAATTTTCTCCCAGAACATTGCCAAAAATGTCAAAGAGAATTATAAACACAAGGCATGATCAGAAGCGAGCAGTACTTTCACTAAACACCATGACAACTATCAACCAGGCTATCACCCATCACACCCGCTCTGGCAACTTTTGTAGAGTGCTGGAGAAAGCCCAAGTCAGGGGTGGGGAACCCGTGGCCTTCAAGGTCCTTAAGTGCAGCCTTTTGACTGAATCTAAATTTTATAGAACAAATTATTTTTGTTAATACATTTATATTTTTATTTTATTTTAAAAATGAATATATTTAAAATACCAAAGAATAATATAAGTTTTAGTGAAATAATCCTCCTAGACTGACCATCACAGTTAGAACATTAGTAAGCCATAGGGCTAAATTGATGGCTGCACTCATGATTTAGTTCTAACTTCCCCCGTCTGACTGGCACCACTACTTCACAAGGCTGGTTGGTGAGAATTTATAGGAGTTGAGAATGCCAATCTGTTATCGGCTTTTGACAAGGGTGTAGGTGCTTCTGCATGAAGGAGAATTTGTGAATAGTCACACAGCTGGACAGTATTTTTTATGTCTGTCTGCTTAACAGCCCACCATGTCAAAGAAAACCAAAAGAATACTAAAGGAAGAAAACAGATTTTTTAATGAGGATTGGGAATCACAACATTATCTCGTTTCTGCTAAAAACAGATGATTAGCCGGCTAAGCCCAGGAGTTGGAGGTTGCTGTGAGCTGTGACGCCATGGCAGTCTACCAAGAGCGATAAAGTAAGACTCTGTCTTTATGTAAAAAAAAAAAAAAAAAAAGATGATTAGCTTGCTTTGTGATACCGCAATATAAACATGAAAGAAATTCGTTGCTTATCAACACTCATAAGAACCACGAATATTTTAAATTAGAGAGGTGCAAAAGATTGTATTGCAGAAATTAAAAGATGAAAAGCAAAGACAATTCTTTCAAGTAGCAACAAGACCTAGAAATAATGCCACTGAAGCAACTTATAAAGTAGCTTCTATACTTCGGGGTAAAAGTGATGTACAAATTGTGAAAGAATGCACTGTTTAAGTTGTAGGATGCTTAGAAACTGATAATAGTTTGCAGTACAAACAACTGCCTCTTAGAAGAAGAACCATAACTGATTGGCAGCATGAATTTGCCTTCCACTTAACAGAACAACTTCAAGCAATACTCCAAAAGGAAAATATATATTATTCAATCCTTTGGATGAATCAACTAGTGCTACTGATGTGGCCTTGATTTTATACTTCATTGGGGTCATAACAGAAGATTTTTTTTGCTACAAGGAGTTACTCACTTTGGGCATTCTCTCAAATAGAACACAGGATATAGATAAATCTTCAACAATTTTCAAGATAAATGTCATGAAGTTAAACTGTATTTGGTAAATTTAGTGAGTGTATGCACCTTCCATGACAGGAAAATATGAAGGGCTTATTACAGGATAAGAAGTATTAACAGATGAAATGCTCTCAATTCTTTTCATTGTATCTTACATCAGCAAAATATCTGTGCTAAGCCACTATTTTAAGTGACACTTCGTAACAAGATATAAGTATTGTTAACTGTATTTGTGTAAATACAATGTGGTATCTAAAGTTGAATAATGAGGTATTCAGTGTGGATTTGCTATATAATTCTAAAGTGCATTGGCTACCCCAGGGACAGGTATTAGCCAAAATTTTATCTCTATGAGAACAGATAGTCAAATTTTATGAAGAGCAGAATCAGCAATGTTAATTACTGAAAGAAAATTTCTATAGAAATGAAGCATTTCTGTGTAATATCATTTCAAATTAAAATGATTGGAATATTTCTTTGCAAGGTAAAACTAAGTCAAATATGACATGTGGCAACAAATTCAAGCAATTTTTTTAAAAAGCTATCTTTTTTCAAAACATTTCTTCAAAAAGAAATTTCAGATAAACCTTTTCTTCAGCAAAGGTCATTGATGAGCAGGATAATATATGCAAAACATTTGAAGAATATGCAGCCGTTATAGACCTGTTAATTGGAGAACACAACGAAAGGTACTTTGAGAATCATCACATTTCATTCAAATTAGCATTTCAACCTCACCTAGTTGGCATCACTAAGACACCTAAGGCAGTGGTCCCCAACCGTTTTTGCACTAGGACCTGTTTCATAGAAGACAGTTTTTTCCACCGAGGCTTGACAGGAGTCTCCAGGCAATTGATTTGTTATGGTCTCTGCCCAATCAAACCTCTCTGCTAATGATGATCTGTATTTGCAGCCTCCCCCCAGTGCTAGCATCATGGTCTCAGCTCTACCTCAGATCATCAGGCATTAGATTCTCATAGGAATGCACAACCTAGAGCCCTCACTTGTGCAGTTTATAATAGGGCTCATGCTCCAATGAGAATCTAATGCCGCCACTGATCTGACAGGAGGCAGAGCTTAGGCAGTGATGCAGGTGATGGGGAGCAGGTATAAATACAGAAGAAACTTCATTTTCTTGCTTGCCCATGGCTCAGTTCTTGCGGTGTGGCCCAATTTCTAATTGGCCACAGTACCAGTCCTGGGAGTTGGGGATCACAGACCTAACCAACTATAGACAGAATTGATTGAGCTCTTAGTAGATGACATTTTAAAGTCATTGTTTGATGCTGAGAAAGATCCAATCAAAAGAATACCACCACTTTCGGCAACATGCCTAAAAAATACTTTCTTGCTTTTCAACCACTTATCACTGCAAATCTACCTTCTCCTACCTAGAGGATAGCAAACTATGGACCTCCATACTGCAACCAAATATTCAAATGCTTTCCACACTACACACAGAGATTTGGACACTCTGGGTATCCATATTTGTCAGAGGAAAGATTCATTCTTTTAGATAACTTTGAAACATAGATTCTTTCTTATTTCCTATGAGCCAGACATACATATAATTGCAAGGTATGTATGTGATCATGTTGAAAGACAACAAAACTGTGCCATGGCCATGTTTAAAGAAAAGGAAATGGAAAAATACATTTAGATATCTAAAAAATGCCTTCTGAGTTCTGGGATAGTGTGCTAAATTTTAAGAATGAATCAAGTTATTCTCTACTGCATTCTGAATATTATGAGCTACATTCAAAAAGGTAATTTTAAAATTCAAAGTACCTTTATCAGCTGTGACATTTTTTATGGTACATTTTTTATGCCTCTGACAGATTTTGCTAATAATTTCTTTCAAATCAAAAAGAGGATCCATGCCCTTCTTTCTCACCCTGTGATTCAAATATATGCTAATTTCCTCAGAAATCGCATGTTTTATTTCCATTTAAAAGACACCCCTGCACAAACTTGTATTTGTTGTGGCCTAATCAAGGGACATTTCATTTTATCTTTACTGATAAGAACTTTAGATGCACAAAGATTCAGAAACTTTGCTATTGATTAATCTTTACATGATATTAGAAATTGAATCCCTGCAATAATAAATTTCAGGAAGATTAAAATTGTATGGTAGTAAGTCCTATCCACCTAGGAGGCCATTTCTTTTGAGAAAGTCTAATAAGCTAAATAATTTGGAGTTCAGTTACAATGGGATTTAGTCAATATTTTTCAGATCTTAGTGGAAATTATAGAAGTAAAACTTAGGGTATGATAGTGATATACACTTTAGAATTAAAAATCATGAAGGAGCTCACACCTGTAATCTCAACACTTTGGGAGGCTGAGGCTGGAGGATCATTTGAGCTCAGGAGTTCAAGACCAGCCTAAGCAAAATGAGATTCCATCTGTACTAATAACAGAAAAATTAGCTGGACATTGTAGCAGGAGCCTGTAGACCCAGCTACTCAGGAAGCTGACACAGGAGGATCACTTGAACCCAGGAGTTTGAGGTTGCTGTGAGCTAGGCTAACACCAGGGCATGCTAGCTTGGGGCAACAGAGTGAGACTATGTCTCAAAAAAAAAAAAAAAAAAAATCATAAGGGTCCCTTATCTCCTACACAATCACTACTGCTGGTGCTGTCCATTCATATTAAGATGGCTTAATTTTTGGTTCTAGTAACAATAAGAAGTATAGTAATGGACTTATGCCCATGAGAACTATACATACTCAGAAAGCGGCTGGGTTAATGGTCTGCTGAAAACTCAGTTATGGAAACAGTTGGAAGATCACACTCTGAATGAATACGACAGGATGTAGTTAGGCTTTAAGTTAACAACAAATATAAATAGTACAAGCAGAATAGACAGGTCCAGGAATCAAGAGGTAGAACTGAGAGTGATTTCTCTTACTATTACCCCTAAGAACTGAATTATATAATTTTTTTCTACACATCCCTGCAACTTAGAGGTCTACAGATGTGAAGATCTTGGTTCTTTAGAGATAAATGCTTTCACTAGAAGACAGAACAAAAGTTCCAGTGAACTGGAAGTTTAAACACTACTGGCCATTCTGTGTTCCTTGTGCCTTGAACAAACAGGCAAAGCATAGGGTTACTCTTCTGGCCAGCAGGCATGATCTATCCCAACTACCAAATGGAAATTATGGATGCACAAGGAGGGTAAAGGGGATTATATCTGGAACCCAAAGGATTCTTTAAGGTACTTCTTAATATCCCACATCTAAGAGTAAAAAAGTTAATAAAACTTGGGTGGCGCCTGTGGCTCAAGGAGTAGGGTGCTGGCCCCATATGGTGGGTTCAAACCCAGCCCTGCCCCCCCCCCAAAAGTTAATAAAACTTTAATAACAACAATAAAAACATGGGCTACTAAAGATGCAAATTCTTTAGGAATGAAAGAGTGAATTACCCCATCAGATAAATAACTCTGAAGAGATGAGATTCTGGCTGAAGCAAAGAAAACATGGAATAATGGTAGAAGAAGACAGATCAAAAGCCTCCTTGTGACTATTTATAGACATGAGGACTCTAACAGTTATGCATATTTCCCTCTTGCTTATCATATGTATTTTGTTTGTATATATGTACATATGTATTTGTATGTGTGATTGTGTGTATGTACACAGTATGCTAATATAATATATACTATGAAAATTAGTATATATGCTAATTATTTCATTACTAGTATATGTAATTATTAGTATATTTATTTGTAATTCCCTCTATGCTCCTCTTTTCTGTGTATACAAGAATACATTATGATTTACCTTTAGGTAACAAAATACTAAGATGGTACTGTGACTGAATTTGAAAAGTCATCAACATGGTGCACAGATGTCTACCATAATTGTCTCTTGAAGATGGACTCAATGACTTTTGGAACTTAGAACTCAATCCTGCTCATCAGAGTTTCTTTCTTAGGAGGGGAGGGTAAGAAATGTTTTGATCACACAAAAATCAGTTACATTTTGTTAAATGTTAGCAGTAAAGAATTTCTTATTGTTACATGGAAGTTTAAACATGTATAAAAGAGTGGTTACAAATACTGGGTAGCCAAAGGGGTGAGTTGTGTCAGTTATTAAACTCTTGTCTCTCAATTTCAACTCACTCTCTATACTCTACTACTGGAGACTTCAACACTCCTTCATTCATTAATAGAATGACTAAGCCCACAGAAATTCATCAAGGATGTAGAGGTCCTAAATTATACTACTGACTTGACCTCATGGACATCACTGGAGCACTCCACCCAGAGTACAGACTACATATGCTTTCCAAGTTCATATAAAACATTAACCATGATAGAGAATATTCTAGGCCACAAAAAAAACTTTAGGAACTTTAAAAGAATTTAGATTATACAGAATATTTTCTGATCATAATAGAATTAAACTAGAAATGAATAGCAGAATAATGCCTGGGAAATCCCTAAATATCTGGAAATTAAGTACATAAATATTTGGAAATTAACCCCCCAAATGTTTGGAAATTAAACAACATACTTATAAATTACATATTGCATGATCTAATAATAAAAAACATTTTGCATTAATAGTAAATAGCAATAAACCTTTAATAATCTGAAATGCTACTTTTTCCAGCTTTATTAATGTCTATGACAAATAAACATCTTATATTTTTGTTGGGCAGCACCTGTGGCTCAAAGGAATAGGGCGCTGGCCCCATATACCAGAGGTGGTGGGTTCAAACCCAGCCCCAGCCAAAAACTTAAAAAAAAAAAATCGTGTACCTTTGCTACAAAAAAAAAAAAAAGAAGTTTCAAGGGAAACTTGAAATATTTAGGAATGAAAGAGTGAATTACCCCATCACTAGAAATATTAGAAATATTAACTAGAAATATTTTGAGACTGTAGTATCAGTATCTCTTACTATAATTGTGAATTTGTCTGTTTTTCCTTAGAGTTCTATCATGTATTTTTCCCACAGGTATTTTTGAAGCTCTGTTACCGGGTGCATAATGTTAATGTTCTCTAAGTAATTGGCCAATTCATAATGATGAAATAATCCTCTTTACCTCTGGTATTAGTCTTTGTTCTGAAATCTACTTTACCTAATATTAATGTAGTCATTCCAGCTTTCTTTGATTAGTATTAGCATAACATATTTTTTCATCTTTTCATTTTTAACGTATTTGTATCATTATTTAAATTTGGTTTTTTGTATGTAGGATACTGCTGAGTTTTGTCTTTTTGTCCTATCTGATAATCTCTACCTTTTAATTAAATTATTTAGACTGTTTAGATTTACTATGATTACATATATATGTGGGTTTAAATCTACCCTTTTGTTGCTTGTGTACTATTTGTCAGCTTAGTTCTTGTTTTCTGCTTTTTTCTTTGTTTTTTTTTTATTAATTAAATCATGACTATACATTAATGCATTTATGGGGGAGAATGTGCTGAATTGAGAAACAATGTGGAATGCTTACATCAAATTGATTAACGTAACCATCACCTCATTTGCTTATTTGTTGTGGCAAGACATTTATACTCTATTCTTAGTAGTTTTGAAATGTACCATTGTATGAATTATACACAGTAGGTGAGATCTCACATCACCTATTGTGTATACCCTCCCTCCTCCCAGTTTCCCCCCTCCACTCCTGTCTCCTTCCTCTTCCCTCTTTCCTTCTGGACTATAGTTATGTTTTATCATTCTTATGAACATGTAGGTGATTGTATGTTGGTTTCATAATAGTATTAAGTACATTGGATACTTTTTCTTCCATTCTTGAGATACTTTATTAGGAAGAATATGTTCCAGCTCCATCCAGGTAAAAAGAAAAGATGTGAAGTCTCCATATTTTTATGGCTGCATAGTATTCCATGGTATACATCTACCATAATTTGTGAATCCATTCAGGAGTTGATGGGCACTTGGGCTGCAGTAAACATTCTGATGCAAATGTCTTTGTTGTAAAATGATTTTTGATCATCTAGGTATATACCTAGTAAAGGAATTGCAGGATTGAACGGTAGGTCTACTTTTAGCTCCTTGAGTATTCTCCAAACTTCTTTCCAAAAGGGCCATATTAGTTTGCATTCCCACCAGCAGTGTAGAAGTGTTCCCTTCTCTCCGTATCCATGCCAGCATCTGTAGTTTTGGGCTATTCTTACAGGAGCTAGATAATATTTCAAAGTGGTTTTGATTTGCATTTCTCTGATGATTAAAGGTGATGAGCATTTTTTCATGTTTGTTGGCTATGTGCCTGTCTTCTTCAGAAAAGCTTTGGTTCAAGTCTCTTGCCCACAAAGATATGGGGCTATTTGTTCTTTTCTTATTGATTAGTTTGAGTTCTATGTGGATTCTAGTTATCAGACCTTTGTCAGAAACATAACCTGTAAAAATCTTCTCCCATTCTAAAGGCTGTTTGCTTTACTTACTGTGCTCTTGGCTGTGCAGAAGCTTTGATCAGATCCCAGTAATATAATTTTGTTGTTGCTACATTTGCCAGAGGTGGCCTCATAAAAGATTATCTTAGGCCAATTTCTTCAAGCATTTTCCCTGCACTCTCTTCTAGTATTTTTATGGTTTCATATCTTAAATTTAAACCTTTTATCCAGTGAGAATCAATTTTTATTAATGGTGAAAGGTGAGGGTCCAGTTTCAGTCTTCTACAGATTGCTAGCCAGTTCACCCAGCACCATTAGTTAAACAGGCAATCTTTCCCCCAACTATTCCTTTTGATAGGCTTATCACAGATCAAATGATGATAAATGGCTGGGTTCATGGTTCTTGGTTCTTGGTTCTCTATTCTGTTCCATATATCTACCTCTCTATTTTTTGTGCCAGTACCATGCTGTTTTGATCACTATAGATTTATAGTATAACCTGAAATCTGGTAACATGATACCTCCTGATTTGTTTTTATTTCTAAGTAACGTATCGGCTATTTGAGGGTTTTTCTGATTCCATATACAAGGAAGAACTATTTTTTCAAGATCTTTAAAGTATGACAATGTCTGCCTCTCTTTTTAATTAGTTGAGTTATTCTACATGATTCCATTTTATCTTTTTTGTTGACTCATTAGCTATACCTCCTTTTTTAAATTATTGCTTTAGCAATTTTAGTGATGTCTTTATTGTGTTACTGGTTGTTTTTTTAGTTATAACTTTATCATAATAATACTATATTTTTAAGTAATACTACTAATAATATACCCTCAAGTAATATACATCACTTCACATAACACTATTACAACAGTATGATTCTATTTTCCTTTTCCCAGACTTTGTGCTATTGTTTTTATACATTTCACTTCTACATATATCATAAACCTAACAATCTAATGGCATTACTTTTGTCTTAAATAGTCAATTATATTTTAAGATATTGTAAGAATAAGAAAAATGTTTTATATTTATCCATATATATTCCATTTTTGGTGCTCTTTATTCCTATAAATAGATCTAGATTTCCATTTGTTATCATTTGCTTTCTACCTGAAGTACTTCTACTAATATTTTATATAGTGTCTGCTATTGATAAGTTCTTTCAAAGCTTGTATGTCTGGGCTTGGCGCCTGTGGCTCAAGCGGCTAAGGCGCCAGCCACATACACCTAAGGTGGCGGGTTCGAATCCCCAGCCCAGGCCTGCCAAACAACAATGATGGCTGCAACCAAAAAATGGCCAGGCGTTGTGGCGGGCGCCTGTAGTCCCAGCTACTTGGGAGGCTGAGGCAGGAGACTCGCTTGAGCCCAGGAGTTGGAGGTTGCTGTGAGCGTGATGCCATGGCACTCTACCCAGGGGGATAGCTTGAGGCTCCGTCTCAAAAAAAAAAAAAAAGCTTGTATGTCTGAAGGTCTGTATTTCACCTTCATTTTTGACATTTGTTTTTGTTATGTATAGAATTTTATTGTCAAAATGGTTGACAGTTTTTTCTTTTAGTACTTTAAGGATGCTCCACTGACTTCTGACATGCATTATTTCCAGTAAAAGTCTGCTCTCATTTTTATGTTGTTCTTCTATCCATATGTATCTTTTTTCTCTGGCTAATTTTAAGGTATTTCCTTTTCTCACCACTTTCAAACAATTTGAAGATGTACCATCATATCGTTTTCCTCAGGTTTCTTGTGTCTGAGGTTTATTCAGTTTCTTAAATCTGTGGGTTTCCTTTTCATCAAATTTGAAAAATACTTAACCATTATTTCTTCAAATAGTTTATAAACACACACACACACACAAACACACACACACACACCCCTCTACTTCAGGGACTTGAAATACATGTGTATGAGGCTATGCAAAGTAGTCCCAGAGTTCATTGATGTTCTGTTCTCTTTTTTAGTGCTTTTGTCCTTTGTGCTTTATTATGCATATTTTCTATTGTTATTTCTTCAAGTTATCTTTTCTTCTGTAGTATCTGATCTTTTATTAATTGCATGCAGTATACTTTTCATCTCTAATATTTCATTTTTGGTCTTCTTATAGTTTCTATGTTTCTCCTTGACATGAACATTCTTTCCTCTATATTCTTGAACATATTAGAATATATTTATGATTGTTTCCATATCTTTGTCTACTAATACTATTATCTGCATCATTTCCAGATCTGTTTACATAGATTGATTTTTATCCTCACTGTGAGTTGTATTTTTTTGCTTCTTTGCATGCCTGATAATTTTTACTAAATGCTAGACATTGTGAATTTTACTATTTGGAGTAGTAGATATCTTTAAATTCCTTTAACTATTCTAGAGCCTTATTTTGGGATGGAGTTAAGTAACTTGATAACAGTTTAGCCCTTTTAAGCTTTGTTTGGTAGAACAAAAGCAGTCTTTATTTTGGGCCTAAGTTTTTCCATAACATGTCTGATACTCTGCCCAGTACCCTGTATATTGCAAGGTTTTCCACCCTGGTTTATAGCAACATAAACCGCTCTCATCTCTGTGTGAGCTCTGGAAATTGTTCCACCTATTTTTTTGCTAGTATTTCTTTCTCCAGCCTCATTTACCTTGCATTCATGCTCTGAGCAATATTCAGCTATTCTCAAGGGAGACTCTGCAAAATGTCTTGAGTTCTCTTTCTGAAAAGCTCTCTTCTCTCAAGTATGCTGCCTTAAAAATTCTAGCCATACACTCTGGGAGGCTGAGGCAAATGGATAACTTGAACTCATGGGTTTGAGACCAGCCTGAGCAAAAAGCAAGACCCCCATCTTTTAAAAATAGAAAAACTGAGGCAAGAGGATCGCTAGAGCCCAAGAGTTGGAAGTTGCTGTAAGCTATGATGTCACAGCACTCTACCCAGAGTGACAGCTTGAAACTCTGTCTTAAAAAAAAAGAAAATTGTAGCCATGTTTACCACCCTGCCTCCAAATTCTCAACTCTTCTCTTCAATTTGGGGAAACCACCAAGCTTCACTTGCATTCCTCCTCCTTAAAATTTGATCTAGAGACTTTCCAAGAAGTAAGCTGGGCAGTACGTAGACTCATTTTATGTTTTTCTTCTACTGGAGATCACGTTCCTGTGCTCCCTGTTGTTCTATATCTAAAAAACTATTATTTCATATGTTTTTGCTTGCTAGATGACTGAGGCAAGAGGGTAAATTTAGTCCCTGTTACTTGGTCATAGCCACAGTGGGAGTCTTGTTTATCATTTTAAACTGAAAATTACTTGCCTATGGTTAAAACAAATTGAACAATACAAAAGGAATATGTTGAAAAGTAAGTCCTCCTTACACCTCCTACAATAGTGCTCCTAATTTCCTCATCCCCCCCCTTTTCAGATATAGTAACACCAGTTTCTTATAAAGTGTTCCAGAAATATTCTCTGCATCTATTAGCATACATATGGGAGAATACTATACACAGCAGTCTGTAGCCCCTACTTTGTTATGCTTGACAATATGTCTGGAGATGTTTCCACATGAGTGCAAATAGTTCTCTCTCTCTCTTTTTTGTTTTTTTCCTTGTGGCTGTGAAGTCTTTCATTGTATGGTTGTAATATGGTTTACTTAACTATAATAGTTCCTCATTAGTAGACCTATAAATGAGTTTTCAGCTCTGTGCTATTATAAGCAATGCTGTGATGAATATTTTTATACATATATCTTTGAGCATATATACGACAATACCTTCTCTTAGTCCTTAGTCCAAAACAAAATATTGTAGACTGGGTAGTTTATAAACAACAGAAAATTATTTCTTACATTTGTGGAGACTGGGAAGCCCCAGATCAAAGCACCATCAGATTTGGTGACTAATAAGAACCAGTTTCTTGGTTCCTAGATGGCATCTTCTTGCTGTGTCCTCTCATGAAGGAAAGGGCAAGAGGTCTCTCTGGAGTTCCTTTAATAAAGTCATTAATCCCATTCATGAGGGCTCCATCCTCATGACCTAATCACCTTTCAAAGGCCCCATCTCCTAGTGCCATCATTTGGGGATTAGGATTTTAACATGTGAATGGAAGCACAAACATTCAGACCATAGTATACCTATAGGATAAATTAATAGAATTAGAGTTGCTGGATCAAAAGGATTATGCGTTTTAAAAATAGGATAAGTATAGTTAAAATTGCCCTCAAAAGAAACTGTACAAATTTACATTCCCATCAACAATGTTATGAGAGAGGTGCTATTAAGTTTAAATGTCGTAGGAAATTGGAAACAGGAATAGGAAAGGTCTGAATAATGGCAGGATGAACTCAGTGTTTCCACAAAGCTTAAAAAGTAGGAAAGGAACAGAGAAATAAAGGGAATGTTGAATTTCAAATGGTGGGATTTAAATCAGGTTACATTTATGACATGCAATATATCCATGTAACAAAACTGTGCTTGTACCCCTTAAATTTATATGCATTTTAAAAAATAATAATAATAGACAATTTTTCTCCTTGTAAGTTTTAAAAACATGCATGACTATTACAAGTAAAAATTATAAGACTATCTGTTGGGGTTTTCAATGCATGTATGTTAACACATATGAAAATTACAACATAAAGGGTAAAGAATAAAGGGATCGGTAATGTTCAAAATTATATACACACACACACATACATATATATATATATATATATATATATTTTTTTTTTTTTTCTGAGGAAGAGTCTCACTTTGTTGCTCCCAGTAGACTTACATGGCATCATAGCTCACAGCAACCTCAAATCCAGGCTTAAGCAATCTTCTTGCCTCAGCTGGGCCTACAGGCACTCACCACAATACTTGACTATTCATAGAAATGGGGTCTTGCTCTTCCTCAGGCTGGTCTCAAACTCCTAAGTTCAGGTGATCCACCTGCCTTGGCCTCCCAGAATGCTGGGATTATAGGCATGAGCCACCGCACCCAGCCTAAAACTCTCTATATTGTACTTTAAGTGATAAAATATTAACTTTTACTAGATTTTTCCCAGAACAACCACTTTAAAAAATGGCACAAAAAGATTTAATGAAAAAGCCAATGTAGATAAATTTTAATAGAATACTAAGAACTTTTAAAAACTTCAAAAGAATGCAGGAAAAAGGAATGGAGAAACAGAAAACAAATGATAAAAGAGTAGAACTGAATTCAACCATATTAAAAATTACATTAAATGCAAATTGTTTAAACACAACTAATTAAAATTCAGAGATTACCAGGCTGGGTAAAAAACAAGAACCAACTACATGTTCTTACAAGAAACTCATTTTAATATAATGTTGTAGATATATTTAAAGGATGGAACAGTTTTCTCTCTCATATGCAAAGAACTTGGAAGTCATCACTCCTGCCTCTACAAGAAAAAAATGGAACAAACTGAAAATCAGTGACCCTTTTTGGATCCATCAAAGAACTGAGGTTGCAGGGCAGATTATCACCCCAAAATCAAGAGACAGAGACAAATATAAACAATCACAGCCACGATTAGCTAACTGAAAGCTGCTAGAAACATAAAGTGGGAGGAGGAAAAGACTTTACTGGAGTCTTATATGACTAGGAAAGGGGCAGTTACCTTTCCCTTGTGACCTTCTCTCACCAAAGGGAGGGGGGAGCCAAGACACTTCTGAAGGCCACAGCCCAGAGACACAGGCTCACTAGAAGACTGAGATTTAGTTGTGTTTCATTTTTCATATGCAAGTGTGAGTGATTGTAAATTGGTTTCACTGTAGTACTGAGTACATTGGATATATTTTTTCCCATTCCTGAGATACTTTACTAAGAATATTTTTTGAATCCATAATGGCATAAATGTATTTATGATCTATGTACAAATGACTTAATAAAAGAAAAAAAAAGACTGATATTTAATCATAAGATTATTTGAGCCAAGCATAGTGGCTCATGCCTGTATCCTCAGCTACTTGGGAGACTGAGGATGGAGGATCACTTGAGCCAGGATTTCAAATCCAGCCTGGGCAATACAGTGAGACCTCATCAGAAAAAAAAAAACAAAAAATAATTATTGAATGCCCATTGTCCCCACACCTTACCACCTTGTCAATAGGGTTCCAGTAAAATAATAGTGAATTATAGTTGAAAGGGCTGCAAAGTAAAGAATCTTACAGAAGGGGTTCTTTGAGAGCTCCACAGGCAATAGCAAAGATAAAAATAGGACACTGAAAGAAATCAAAGTCTCTGGCACCTATAGAATCAGCAAACCCTAACATAAAACCTCACATTAAAACTTATTGCCTTCAGACCCTGTTACCCAATACATTATGTCTGACATTCAACAAAAAAGTGCAAGGCATGCTAAAATGCAAGGAAAAACGGTCAGAACAAGACTCAGATTGACGTGTCAGGGGGATTGATTTCTTCCAAGGCCTCTCTTCTTGACTCATAAATGACCATTTTCTCTGTATCTTCACATGACTTTTCCTTGCATGTATCCAAATGTCTTCAATAAGGAGACATATTGGATCAGAGCCCACCCTAACCTAATGGGTTTCTTAAATTTTAAGTATTTTTCTATCTTTATTGCCAAATACAGTCACATTCCAAGGTGCCAGAGGTTAGGATTTCCCCATATGAATTCGGGGAGTCATAATTCAGCCCATAACAAGGGACATCCTACGAAATACCTGGCTAGTACTCCTCAAAACTTCCAAGATTATCTTATCAAAAACAAGAAAAGCCTGGGAAACTGTCATAGGCAAGAGGAACCTAAAGAGATGTGACAACTGTATGTAATAGGACATCCTAGATGAGATTCTGGAACCAAAAAAGGATATTAGGCAAAAACCGAGGACATTTGAATAAAGTGTAGACTTTTATTAAAAACATATTTAGTACTTGTTTATTAATTGTGACAACTGTATTATAATAATGTAAGATGTTAATAACTGGGTGAGGAATATATGTGAAGTACTATGTTCTTAATTTTTTGTTAAATCTAAAACTGTTCTAAAAACTAAAGTGTGTTTTGGAAAAGGTAAAGCATGGAAACAGATGTACCATGGTGGAAATATGTGCAAATATCTGACAAAGGGCTTGTATCTAGAACCATTACATTTCAATAGGAAGAAACTCCAGTTAAAAATTTAGAAAAATTCTTAGCTAGGCATTTCACCAAAGAAGATATATGTGTACTAAATAAGATATAAGATTCTTAATATCATTAGTAATTAGAGAAATGTACGCTAAAATCATACATAATGAAATACAACTACCTATTCATCAAAATGGCTAAAATTAATAATATTGAACATATCAAATGTTGGCAAGGATATAGATCAACCTGAAGTCTCATTCATTCCTGGTAGGAATATAAAATGATACAACTGCTTTGGCAACAATTTGATCATTTCTTAAAATATTAACTATATCCTACTTATATAATCCAGACTTTCCATTCCAAAGTATTTATCCAGAAAAAATGAAAGCACTCATATACACTGGGATTTATACATGAATGTTCACAGCAGTCTTACACGTAGTATCCAAAAACCCAGAACAACCCATATGCCCATCAGCAGGGATGAATGGATAAATTATGGTGTATCTATACATGCATGCAACATAGATGAATCTCAGAAATCATTATACTGAGTAAAAGAGGGCACATAGTAAAGTAAGAAAAAGAGCATATTTATAGGCAGTCCAAAAAAAGAGCATATTTACTTAAAATACTCAAAAATGAAAACTAATCTACAGTGGCAGAAAGCAAACTACTATTTGCCTGGAGGTGGATGGGAGGAGCAGGAAAGAGGAATCACAAAAATATGAACAAGTTCATTACTTTGATTGAGATGATGATTTTACAGGTAAATCAAAGCTTCTTAAACTGCACACTTTGAATAGGTGCAGTTGATTACAAGTCAATTATGTCTTATTAAAGTTATTAAAAGGTTTACTAATAAAAATGATGTTTGGAATAAATAAATAAATAAATAAATTTCTAGTATTTAATTGACAAGATCCTTCCAAATATGACTCCTTTCTACATAGTGAGATCTGTCTTCATTGTATGGCTGTCCTTCCCATCACACGGATCCTGGCAGCCCAGCTTCTGTATCTTCTTTCTCACTCTTTCCCTCCTATTGTCCCTCCATTTAGCCAGATCTCCCATCTTGCAACATCCAACTGTCAGTTCAGCTCACCCGCTCTGCAATGTCTGTAAGTCCCAAAGCCAGTCTCTCACATTATACAGTATAACTACTCCCTATCTTTTACTGAGATTTAGACATAGTGAAGGTACAAAATTTGCTGAATGGAAAAATGATTTTTTCTTCTTTGAGACAGAGTCTTACTATGTTGCCCTCAGTAGAGTGCTGTAGCATCACAGCTCACAGCAACCTCAAACTCTTGGGCTTAACCGATTCTATTGCCTCAGCTTCCCAAGTAGGTGGGACTACAGGCACCCACCACAATGCCCAGCTATTATTTGGTTGTTGTTGTTGCAGTTGTCATTGGTGGTCAGCTGGCCCAGGCCAGTCTTGAACCCTCCAGCTTTAGTGCATTTTCTCCACTGGAAAAATGATTTTGAATCACCAGTTGCAGGAGTATTAATCTTATTTTTTTTTTATTACAGCATCACCTCTTTGAGAGTCAAAGACATAAACTATTTTCCTGTTAAACATTGGATTGACTTAAATCTAACTAGATGTTTCTGGTAACAAGGATTTCTCTTTTTATTCAGTAACTGATATAAGTGGAACTGGATTACTGAAACTAGGTTCTTAAAATGGAGAAAGGATTAGAGAGTGGAAAAACTGGGAGCCAAGAGGCCACTTGGGAGTAATGAAACTGCTAAGAAAAAGATGGCAAAGACTCAAATACAGCAATGGCAGTGGGAATAAGAGTAAGAACATGAATTCAGAGACATTCAGAAGCTCTGAGACTAAATGCAGGCTAGAGAGAGAGGTCTTAAGGACAGCAGGTAGGGACACAACTGAAGAATAGGAGGTTTGAGACGGAAGACAATGCTTTTCCCTTGGACACGTCAAATCTGAGGTGCCTGCGGATGCCTCAAGAGAGCGAAAAGAAGACAGTCCTCTCTTGCCTATTTGCTCAGCACTGCCCCCTCATGGCTCCCGCTCCTGCTGTACTGACCTTTCAACACCTTGAATCAGTTTTCTCTTGCCCTCTGGTCTTTGCACACACCAGGACTTCTTTCTTGATAGTCTTTGCCCTTCCTGGATAATTCATCTTATTTATCCTTCAGGTCTTAGCTTTTACAATCCTCCAGCGTTCCTTGCCCATAACACTGTTACCTGTTCCTGCCATGACCTCCCTGAGCACTTATACTAGTGCTTATTGAATTGCCTATTTTCTCGCTGGATCATAAACTCCTTAAGGTCTGCATTAGTTATTTATTCCTGTATGATAAAGTAATCTGAAGCTTAACAGCTTGAAACAACAAACATTTATTATCGCATATAGTTACTAAGGGTTAGAAATCCAAGAGCAGTTCATCGGTGGCTCCAGCTTATAAGGAGGTCTATAAGGAGGTTCCAGCCAAGCTGCCGGCGTGGTCATGATCAGAAGACACCACTGGGCAGGAGGACCTGATGCCAAACCCTCTCATGCCCTGGTGGAAGGAGGCATTGGTTCCTCACCATGTGGAGCTGTCCACAGGGCTGCTCATGCATGCCTTTGCCCAGAGTGAGCAAGCTGAGAGGGTATACAGTGGAGATGGAGCCCGCAGGATCTTTTATAACCTACCCTGGAAAGCTGCTTACTATTACTTCTGCCATAGTCTGTTGATTCCACAGACCAACCCTGATTCATGAGGGCGGACACTGCACAAGGGCCAAATCTGCCTTAAAGACAAATGTATCCTACCATGGTGACTAACATGGTGAGCGCTTAATTTATTAAATGAGTGTTTGCATCAAGAAGTCTAAAGGAAAAGTCTGAGGTGGAGTTTCAGATTCCGAAAGAAACAGCAAATAAGCAATGGATGTGACCATGTAGTAGGAGAGAGATCTTACAGGAAACACATAGAGTAAAAACACATCAACCAAAGCTAGGTTTTGGGGATACATACTGAAGGGGTGAGCTGAGAGAGCAGAGGGTGAGAGAGAGAGCTGAAGGGATTGGAAAAGCCCAGCTGCAGAGGTAGGCTCAGCCTGGGAATTGGAGAGAGGGACAGATGCAGAGGGAGAAGAGGGGTTCACACCACAGGGGTTCACAGGTCAGAAGCTGCGGTGCTGCAGAGACCAGTAAGATGAGGCCCACAAAGAGTTGATTTGTCCAGGGACCTTCCAGGAGAGTGGTTAGGGCATAAGTTGGATTGTATTGGATCAAGAATTGAATGAGAGATGAGAAATTACAGAGGGTGGATATAGGCAAAATTTTAGCAGTGAAGTGAAGAGATAAAGAGGCTAGAGAAGCAAAAGCACCAGCCTTTGCCAAGAGCTCCCTGTGGGCTAAGAGGTTTGCTGGGTTTTGGTTTCTTTATTGCATCCTCATAGCAATCTTCATATTACTATAATATGATACTATAATCTTCATATCACAGATGGAGAAACCAGGCTTCAAAAGTTTAAAAAACTTACCCAGGCACACAGCTAGTAAGAGCAGGAGGGCAGTAGTTTGCTGAGCACACAACACAGGCGATATGACAGACAATATAGACTATTCTGGAAACAAGCCTACAAACATTGCTATGGAGACACTGCACCTTCTTTACTCTCATCTCATAGGTGAGTGGACATGTGACCTAGATTTCATTCAACAGAGCAGGTATCACTAGCATTTTCTTTGCAATAGTTTTGAAGCAAATGACCCAAGAATTGGCATGCACGGGAAAATGACCCCATCCCGTGAAATTTAAGGCATCTAGATTCAACTCGGAGATCTTCATTTGAACTATCAGGAAAACAGTACTCTTTTTTTTTTTTTTTTTTTGGCGGGGACAGGAGAGAGCATTTGAAATGAGAAGCCCTTCTGAGTTCTGTAGTCATCATGCCCCACAAGAAGAGAGGCGAGCAGAGAAGGAAATATATACAGTAAAAGTCACAACTATGAAATGGAAAGAAACCAAGTCCAGGTAACACTATCTAACCCACTGCATTGGGCTGTCCCTGTGGCTAGATTAACCTTAGATCATTAACAATATTCTTTAACTCTTTTCAATCCAGTCAGTTAGAGCCGAGCTTTCTATCTCAACCTTAACTTTGACTTGAAAGAGTCCCAACTGCTACATATGGGTTTCTCTCTCAGGATAGGGATGATTCAAATTTGTTTTTAGGATGAGAGGGGACTGGTTGAGCAATGAACTATTTAGGAAATGATAATATAAGAAAGCTTTATTTTATTTATTTACATATTTATTTAGCTTTGGATTAACACAGCTCATCTTACATTTTATTATCGTTACATGTGTATGCCCATTACGATCCAGGAAAAGTACCTCTGAGGCAAAGTAAGAGAATAACATTCAAAGAATGATTATATACCATGATCTAAAAAATCATTTTAGAACATTTTTTTACATTCCTAGTATTCCCTTGCACCATGTATTATTCACATGGCTAGCTCCCACTTAGCCTCTAAGAATTAGCTCCATGGTATCAAACTCTGGAAGGGTGCATGCTTATTCTTCCCTCAACCTTATCCCATCCTCAAGTGAAATTATAGGCTCCTTTGATGGCCCATAATGCCTCACACATATGGGATCAGAGTGCTTTTAATAACCACCAAAACTGATACAGAGTCACTCAGTTGCCAACCCACAAGGGCACCTCCAGACGGTGGTGAGCTCTGTTAAACAATGATGGAGGGTACAGTTAGTACAAGGAAATGAGAGCTGGGAAGAAATTAGATTACCGCTACCCTCCCAGACCCCTCAAATTCAACGTACACTGATGAAAAGGTCTATAATTTGCGGCTCTGAAATAATGAAAAGCATTTAAAGAGACTCACTTTTTCTTAATATTTAGGGTCTGCTTTTATTAATGGCCTTTTTGTTCTGGCTATATTTATCAACCTTTGAGGCTAAATGGAAAATAAGTTGCACCTAATTTGTATGAAAATAGAGGCTTAGGAAGAAACACTTTCACCTGACTGCATGTAGGAGTAGCCATTGAAAGGACAGGAAAGAGCACACACAATTATTTTATTTGTGGGCTCCCACTTATTTAAGGTGGGAAATAAAACTCTATAACATTTCTGAGTTTTTACTTCTGCCTCATGTACTGCCAGAAATTAGAACTGGCTAGAGAAGGCAGTGGTCTGTGCCTTTCTTTGTCAGTGGGATGCTCTTGAAACAAATCCCTTCATATTTTCACTAGACTGAAGAGCAGTGGCAAAAACTGCAAGAAGCCTGGCAGGATGGCGATGTGGATATAAGCAAATATATTTCCTGGACCATAAAAGATTTCACTTGGTAAGTTGGGAAATTGTTCATTTTTTAAAAAGTATTTCAGGCTGGGCACAGCTCACACCTGTAATCCTAGCACTCTGGGAGGCTAAAGTGGATGGATTGCCTCCTCTGGAAGGTTCAGGAGTTCAAGATCTGCTTGAGCAAGAAAAAAACACTTTCTCTACTAAAAATAGGAAACAAACTAGCCAGGTGTAGCAGCACACACCTGTAGTCCAGCTACTTGGGAGGTTAGACAAGAGAATTGCTCAAGCCCAAGAGATTGAAGTTATTGTGAGCTATGACACCACAACACTCTACCCAGGGTGACAGAATGAGACCCTGTCTTGAAAAGAAACAAAGAAAGAGTATTCCTGCTCCCTCTGTCCAGACATTATGAAATCTAGGAGTAAACTGCAAAATTCACATCCACTCACATTTCCGTCACAATGATTTTTTCCTACATCGGTCACTATTAGCACCCACTGCCTTTAGCATAGAGTTTGGGAAACTGGGGAAGGACACTGAAAACCTGACAAAAATGGCACATGAAATTGGCTATGTGAATTATCAAAACCAATTCATAGTTTTATTTGTTCTGCTAACCATATACTCCTCAGAAGTTGTTAATTGAGAGGGACACTAAAAGCAGAGGTAAACTGTGAGTCCCATCTCTCTTAGCAGGTTCTCCAGAAAGATGAGCCTAAGGCAAGGATTAAGGTATAGATGCTTTCTTTGAGAGGTGCAACCCCAAGGGAGAAAAAATGGGAGCATGACAAAGACATAAAGCAAGGCTATATATGAGTCTTATTACTGTGCTGACTATTCTTTTACAATGAGTCATAAAGATGTAGCAGGACACTGAGTGTGTTTATTTTCTGGGGCTATGGGACTTTTCTGGAAGGTCTACAAAGAACTGTGCTTCAAAGAAGCCGATAGAAGGCAGAAAGTACACACCTAGCTCCAATTTCCAATTGGTTCAGGTTTACTCCATTGGTAGCTAATTCTTCTGCACTGTTAGGCTGTGTCATCCAGCCCCCTGCTGGCCACTGAGAAAACCAGATTCCACATCCTGCAAGGTAGCCGTCTATCCAGGTTCAGAAATAGGAGTGACCTGGCACAGATGACCTGGGATTAGAGAGTCCATGAAGGCCTGAGGCTTCAACTTGGAAAGGCCAGCAAAGGCTCTAACTTCATCCTACTGAGATATGTCCCTAATTAAGACTGCATCAGGGGCAGTTCAAGCTGGAAAATATGTTGATCAATAAACACTAAAGGAATGCTCACTAGAAATTTGATATTAACTTGGGCTCTGTGCAGGATACAAAGATGTTTATAACTCAGTCCTTATTCTTGAAATATCCAATATGCGCAGAGGTCAGAGATCTAAGTTACTATACCCATTGGAATCTCCAGGGCAGAGAACCTAAGAAGAGGGAGCCACACACTGGAAGGGTCCCAGAAGTACACATAAGAATTCAATACATCTCCTTAGTTATCCAGCGCTGCTCAACAACTTACCCAAAACATAGCAACTTAAAATAACACACATTTATTACCTTGAAGTTTCTGTGTCTCAGGAATGCATTCAAGGTTTACCTGGGTCCTCTCCCTGGGACTTCCACAAGGCAGCTATCAGCCAGGCTGGGATCTCAACTGAAGGCTCAATTGAGGAGGATCCACTTCCAAATTCATTTACCTGGTTATTGGCAAGATTCAGTCCTTCGTGGGCTGTTGGACTGAGGGCTTGTTCCTTGTTAGCTGCTGACTTGAGGCTCCCTCACTTCTTGCTATAGAACATTGGTCTCTCCAACAGAACAGCTTGCTCTTCAGAGTCAGCAAGCCTACTATCAAGATAGAAGTCATGAGATTTGGTAAACTAATTATAAAAGTGGCATAAATTTATCTTTGTTGTATTCTATTAGTTAGAAGCAAGTCATTAGGTCTGGTCCACATTCAAGGGGAGAAAACTATTTAAGGCATGAATACTATTGAGGGCCACCTTACTAGCCAGCCTGCCATAATCAGACTATAAGACAAGATTTTGTGAGGCCCTGCAAGGATCACCTGTTATAAGGCTCAGAGCTAGAAAAGCCAAAATGGAAAAGACCTTGCTGATAGCTAGAAAAGCCCCAAATATTTCAAAATGAAATAATATATTTGCAAACAGTCCCTAGAAGAAAGAAAAAAATTATAAGGAAAATTACATATCTTAATCTTTTTATATCTTAATTTTTTTGAATGTAAGTCTTTATTCCATTATGGAATTTATACAGAATGAGTAGGGATAAAATTTTGTTTTTCTAGTTTATTAATAGTTGTCTCAAAACCATTTATTAAGCAATTCATTTTTCTGTACTGATATTAAATGCATCACTATTAAAACCTAAATTCCAAAAGTGTGTGTGTGTGTGTATAAGCATTTCAAAATTTATGGGCTACAACTAAAGCTACAGTAAAGGAAAAAGTCTAACTTTAAATGATTATTTAGAGAAAAATATTTAAAATTAATGACATAACTTGACACCTAGAGAACCTACAAAAAGTCAGCAAATTAAACCTAAAGTAAGTAAAAAGACAAACAACAAAAATCAAGGAAGCAGTAAAACAGACAATACAGAAAATTAATAAAATCAGAAATTGGTTCTGTGAAGAGCTCACAATTGATAAACTCCTACCATGCCTAATTAAGAGAAGAAAATAGAGAAAACCCAAATTACCAATATCAAGATTAAAAGAGGGAATATCACTACAGAAACCATGACATCAAAAATATAGCAAGGGAGTAATATGAACAACTTTATGCCAATAAATTCCATTACTTAGAAAAATGGACAAGTTCCTTAAAAAACTCAATCTATCAAGTAATGGATGTGGTACATAAAGAAGCTCCCAGGATACCTATCTGGCACAAGATCTGAAACAGGGAAGGAAAAACTACAAGAAATGCTAAAGGAAGTGCTTCAGAGTAAAAGGAAATGATACCACAGGGTAATTCAGATATACCGGAAAGAATGAAGAGCACCAAAGTGGTACTATCTGGATCAAAATTAACACTATACATTGTTGGCTCTGGGGCTCTGGTACAGCCTGAGTCATTGGTCTTACACCAAGATGCTTCAAAACCTATTTTTCCTCCTCTTCTCTTAGTTTATGTAAAAGACATCTGGCTATTTAAAGCAAAAGTTATAGTACAATATTATTAGGTTATAAACTTAGGTAGTTATTATATGATTTCATTTATCTAAAATTTCCAGAATATTTTAATACAGACAGAAAATAGATTAGTGGTTTCCAGGGGATCAGGGGAGGGCGGAATGGAGAGTGAGTGCTAATGGGTATGGGGTTTCTTTTGAGAGTGATGAAAATATTCTGGATGAAATGTTCTAGTTATACAACTTTGTGACTATAATAAAAACCACTGAATTTATACTTTAAGGGGGTGAATTTTATGGGATGTGGATCTTTTTTTTAAATGTACATATTATAGAAACAGCAAAAAAGATAGGGGGAAATGTAACTGTACTATTGCAAGTTTTCCATATTTTTCCTAAAGTAATTCAGTATGAAGTATAAGAGGATTATAAGTTTTAAAGATGCACAGTGTAATCCTTGGAGCAACCAATAAAAAAGTAAATAACAGGAGCTGTAGGAGACTGAGCACCAGGCTGATAGAAGCAGCCACTGACTCTTGAAGATGCAGGGAAGGAGACAATCTCCTGGCCGGCATGGAGATGCTTTGCTGCCAGGGACAAGCCCTGAAGTGACCGCATGCATTAATGAGATGAGAGCGGTCTCTCATTAGCAAGCAGGTGCTATACTTTGGACATTCATGGTGCAGCAGGCAGGGAGTGGAGCCAGCGAGGAAAGAGCACACAGTGATCATTAAGCACATAGCTCGAGTACGTGGGCCCCCACACCTGTTATATAATGCTTCAATAAAAGGCCATGGGAGAGGTTGCTCAGGGCTCCCCCTAGAATATGGGAAGCTCCCTCTCGCAGGCATTTGTACCTTCAATCCCTGGTCCCAGCTGGTTTTATTCCCACTGTGACAGGGTGCACCCAGCAGGCACTGACAAGGAGCTATGGTCAAAAAGCCAGAAGGAGGGCAGCGCCTGTGGCTCAAAAAGGTAGGGTGCTGGCCCCATATGCTGGAGGTGGTGGCTTCAAACCCAGCCTTAGAAAAATAAAAAAAGCCAGAAGAAAAGAAAAGCTTCTGCTTCCAGTTGTGGTAGAGTAGCAAGGGCTAGACTTTACCTTTCCTGGTTATAAAACAGAACAAAATAAATGAACCAGCTGTTTTCAAATATTGGATAGCAGACAACATAGGACAGTGATCCATGAGAGAAAAGAAATCAACAAATGGGCCTTATACTGACCCCAGTTCTTTGCCAGAAGTCAATTTCAGGGTCATGGTTTCAGGTACGATGAGTGGAACGGAGCTGGCTGCCTCAATGAAAGGAACATGTGGAAATTAGAGTGTGTGGAGGCTGAGGCAGCTGCAAGTCGTTGTAGCCCAGGATATGGACCAGAGGGCTCTATGAAGACAAGAAGACTCAGAAATTTGGATAGGGATCTGCTTGAGTCTTTGAGTAGTGATGGTTATGCATGCATAGTATGAAATTTCATGAGGCAAAGCAAAAAAAAGAACCAAGGAGTTGTAAATATAAAATTTCCCAGAGCTTACACTTGGTGGCAAAATAAGAGCTCTGACCAGCCCAGAGTGGAGAGTCTTGAGTGATAACATAGGTAATTCCTAATCATAATACAGTATGATCTCAACTCTAACACCTTGTTTGATGGGGAAACTGTAGACATATAGCAAAAGAATCAATATCAGTGCAAAAAGAATTCAACAATCCACAAAAAATAAAAAAAATACACAATAAATACATGGGACTTATTTCAGGAATACAAAGACTGCTTAGTACATGTATTAAAATAATTAAAATATTAAAATAATTCACCATATTAATAGATCAAAAGAAAAATCATGTAAACAATTCCTTGGATGTTGAAAGGGCTTTTACAAAATTTAAACCTCATTCTTGATTATACAAAAAGCTTTGAATAAAAAGACACACAAGACCAGACACAATGGCTCATGCCTGTAATCCTAGCACTTTGGGAGGATGAAGTGGGAAGATTGCTTGTGACCAGGTATTTTAGACCAGCCTGAGCAAGAGTGAGACTTCATCTCTGCTAAATATAGAAAAACTATCCCAGTGTCATGGCATACACCTGTAGTCCCAGCTACTTGGGAGGCTGAGGTAGAAGGATCACTTGAGCCCAGAAGTTTGAGGTAGCAGTGAGCCATGATTATACCACTGTACTCTAGACTGGGTGATAGAAAATAACCTATCTCAAAAAAAGAAAAAATATACATAAAAACTTCCAAAACATGGTAAACTATGACCTCATCTACAGTGTCTTGCTTACCAGGGAAACACTAGACATATTTCCATTAAAGACAGAAAGGAAAAAATAAAAAGAAGACAAGGATATCCTTTATAACCACCACTTTACATTGTTCTGGAGGTTGTTGCCAATAAAACTAAAAAAAGGAGAAATATAAAATTTCCAAAAATGTAAAATAAGGAGGTAAAAGCATGAATATTTATAGATATGATATGATTGCTCACCAAAAAAACCTCAAAAAAGTTAACTGGGCTCGGCGCCTATAGCTCAACTGGCTAAGGCGGCAGCCACGTACACCTAAGATGGCGGGTTCGAATCCCCAGCCCGGACCCGCCAAACAACAATGATGGCTGCAACCAAAAAATAGCCGGGCGTTGTGGCGGGCGCCTGTGGTCCCAGCTACTTGGGAGGCGGAGGCAGGAGACTCGCTTGAGCCCAGGAGTTGGAGGTTGCTGTGAGCTGTAATGCCACGGCACTCTACCCCGGGGGCCAGCTTGAGGCTCTGTCTCAAAAAAAAAAAAAAAAAAAAAAAGTTAACTGAAAATTTATACTACAAGCTCAAATAGAACTATTTTTGTAGTTTCATATTTTTACATTTTTAGGATTCCACAGGAACACTGGTGAAAGACAACAAAACATTTAGGATTTTATCACATTTTAGTTATAATTTCATGCTTATTATATTTAGATATCTTTCCAATACCTGAAAATAAGTTTCAGATATCTTCAACCTATTCCTAAAATGAGTGATAAAATATGTTAAAATCTTTCCTATAAGAAAATAAAAGACATCCTTGGAGGCCAAAAATAAGGAGAAAACCATGGAATTAAGTGAACCAGTGGCTGCCTTGGGGTACTCTCTAACCATAGTGGCTTAGAGTTTCATTTTAAAGGTTCACCTGCAGGTAAAGTCTAGAACCAGCACAAAGTGAAAAAAATTGAATCAGATCTTTGCATCAAATCAAGACCCCCCCCCAAATTATGCCACAGTGTAAGAATTAACTAGAAAAAATGATGTTGCACATAGCCAAATGATAAGAAAATTTGCTTAAGTTTTATTTTCTTCCCTAAGTTTTACATTTCCCTTAATAATTCATCACCACAGTTACCCTCTCTCAAGTTTGAGTCTAGAATCTACCCTACCTGTAAAGTCAGAAAAATCCAGGCCAAGATTATGTTTTAACATAGTTCCAGATTGTTAGTGCTGCTAGGCACCTGGAAATAGCAAGCCCCATTCCTCTGGGGAGAAATGCCCTAAATTCAGACCTCAAAGAATACAGTTCCAAGTTCAATAGGTTTACACACAGATAGGCATGAGAGAAATAAGCCATCTTGAATGAGAGTCAGCCTAGACAACAAATTGTAATAGAAATCACAAAAATTACAGATAGTGAAATAACAGAATATATATTCTTATATAAAATTAGAACACATAATGTGTATAAAGAAATAAAAGAGGGACTTGAAATTATGATAATGGAACAAGAGTTTAAAAATGAGCAAACTGATTTGAAAAAAGGAAACAGAACTTCCAGACAATAAAAAAGTACCAACTGAATTTAGAAATCCTTTGGATAGTTTGAATCACCAATTAGACACAGCTGAAGAGCTGATTACTAAACTAGAAGATACTAGAAGAAATTAGGGTCTGGGCCTCTAAATTAATTCCTAATTCAGACATGAAACTGTGTATCCATGACACTAAGACATTGATATAAGTGATGCAACAATGACAATATAGTATGACAAAAATGACAAGAGGCCCACCAAACATCTGTCCCCTTCTGTCTAACACAATGGTGGCTTAGAGACCATTGTTTAGATAAAGCTCAAATTTCCAAGTTCCTCTCCCTGCTAGTCATGGCCGTGTGCCTAGTTCTTGCCAATAAAATAAAAGAGGAAATCTTGTGTGAAACTTCCATATCAAGGCTTTTTAAAAGTGGGAGCATCCCCTCCATGTCTTGTTCCCCTTGCCTCCAACTTGAAGGTGTAGCTGATGATACAGTTATAGGTGATGGCAAAGTCACAGATGGAAGCCGCTCCACTCTCTGAAGGATTACTAGTGAGAGATCATACTGCTCTGAATGGATGCAAAGTGAGGATGAGACCCCAGAGGATGAATGGAGGCCAGGTTCCTCTGTCACCCATTTCCACAATAATGGCATCAATCTATTCATGAAGGCAGTACCTCCATGACTAGGGTGACCAGACGTCCAGATTTTGGCGGGACAGTCCTGCTTTTCAACAATTTGTCCCGCATCCCTGGCGTTTTGAAAAAGTCCTGATTTTTGGAAAGAATGAATGAACGGGCAGGAGAACAAGAAGGAAATATACGGTTTTCGGCTGCCATATGGCTATTTCTCCAGAATATGAGTTTTATATTATTTTTGTTAATTTTATAATGTTAAACTGTAATAAATAATTGCTGAGAAGTGATTATCGAGAACTGCTTATCAGTTTGCCTTGTCGGCTTGGCGCCTGTGGCTCAAGCAGCGAAGGCGCCAGCCACATACATCTAAGGTGGCGGGTTCGAATCCAGCCCAAGCCAGCCAAAGAACAATGATGGCTGCAACCAAAAAATAGCCGGGCATTGTGGTGGGCGCCTGTGGTCCCAGCTACTTGGGAGGCTGAGGCAGGAGACTGGCTTGAGCCCAGGAGTTGGAGGTTGCTGTGAGCAGTGAAGCCATGGCACTCTACCCAGGGGCTCAGCTTGAGGCTCTGTCTCAAAAAAAGAAAAAAAAACCCAAAGTTTGCCTTGTTGTCAGGCCCTGCCCAGCGCCCCCTGCTCCGCCCCGCCATGTTGTCCCGCCTTACAGATGTTAAAATCTGGTCACCCTATCCATGACCCAATCACATCCCATTAGGCCCCACTTCCCCAAACCGAATTGGAGATCAAATTTCCAACACATGGATTTTAGGAGACACATTCAAACCATAACAATATCTTTTCTTAACCCTTTGGATTTTGAACCCTGGACATGTATTAACCATTCAAACATTTTTAAAGTTTACATTTTTAATAAAAATGTGTGCCCATGCCTTTCAAGATGTGTAGAATTTGGTAAGGCAGAAAAGAAAGATTAGCCTAGCTGACGAAATAAACGGTGTGAAGAAAGAAGCAGGAGTGGGAACTTCCATGCTGTCTCCGAGGTGAAATCATCTTGTCCTCCTGAGGACCATTTGGGGAAGGCACAATGGTGTGGTTCCATAGGCTGAATGATTGATTGGGACCAAACTGTAAGGGGCTGGAAGACTAGATTTTCTCTAGGAAGCAGAGCAGAACCACTGGAAGATTCTCACAATTACAATATGAAAGGAAATTCAGCTGCAGAAAAGGTTTAACCTCCGGGGCGTGAGTGGGCAGCTGCCTGGGGTTTGGCAGGATGAGAATAGCAGAAAATAACCAGGGAGAACAATGAGGGCAGCAGAGCGGTGCAAAAGAGGCCTCCCAACAGAAGCCTTGAGCTAGAGGAGGTGGTAGGAATAGAGGCAGGCAAGGGGAAAAGATGATGTGATTTTTTTTCATCCCAAATCACTGGTTATGAAACTTGGCCATGCTAAAGATTCATCTAGAGAAGTTTTTGAAAAATACAGGTTCCTGTTTCCCATTCTAAATCTACTGAATTGGAACTTGAGTGGGAAGGGGAGGCAGTAAAAATATAGTCCAATGACTATCACCTCTCGCCTGAAATATGACAGGGATACACTGGTCTCCCTATTTCCATCTTTGCTCCCTTTGTCATAATATATGCTCTGCCACAGGACAGCCAGAGTGATCATTTGAAAACCAAAGTCAGGCCACATCATACATCTGCTCAAATTTTTCAATTTTTTTTCATTCATTCAGTGTAAGATCCTGAATTTTTTTCTACGATCAAAGGGCTCTAATAATCTGTACCTAGTCCTCAGTAAGCTGCTCTCAGCTCTAAATCTCCTTCCATCCCAACTTACATCTTTATCACTGATCTCATTGCTGTCTCCTAAAAAAGACATAAAACAAGCATGTTACAACCTCAGGACCTTTGTACATGCTATTTCTTCTGCATAATGTCTAAAAAATCTTTCTAAATGGTAACTGGGCAGAGGGAATGTCCTATTTGAAAACCTCCACTAATTCCAAATCAGCTCCATGGTGAAGGTTAAACTGCATATTATCTCATTACATGCTCTTCATGAACAAGTCCTCAGGGTTATTCTAACAGCTTCACTACACTCAACCTACATTCCCACCATTGTGTTCACAGACTTCTCTCTTTTTACACAGTGTTTTTTCTGTAAGAGATGCTCTTACCTGTCTGAAAGATCTGTACTCATCTTCTTTTGGATTGGGGATACCTATGGTGGTCATCCCATGCCTCTCTCATCATTGTATGTTGGGTGTATAAATAACTTGTCTTTTTAGTTCAAATAGCTCTGTAACCAAAGAACAAGAAAACCGTTGGAACTTCACCAAAGGGACCACATTCAGAGAGCTCTTCACATTTGGATTTGACTTACATGCCTCTGGACCTTGCAACAATGTCATAACACATGGTAACTTTTGGAAAAGAGATAACTTTGCATGTGGGAGAGATATTAACTGTTTTGGCCATAGGGCTGGCTGTGGTAGACACTATCTGAAGATCATCATAATTGATTCCTTCATTACTTGTATGTACATTTCATTCCTCCATCAAAATGTAGAATTTATTTCCTCTTTCCTTGTATCTAGGCTGGGCTCATGGCTGTTCTGACCAATATAATGTAGCTTTTGACCATTAGAATCTAGCGTTCCCGATTCAGGCCATAAGCTTCCATTTTCTTCCTCTTAACACAGCGATTTTACTATGAAGCCCAAGCCACATGCAGAGGCCCCATAAAAGAAAACTGAGGTGTCCTGTTTGATAGTGTCAGCCAAGTCCCAACCAACAGCCAGTGCCAACTGCCAACCATGCAAGTGAGCCATCTTGGATGTTCAGCCAACATAAGCACCCACCTGACTCAGCCACTGTCAATGGCACATGAAGAAGAACATTCAAGGCAAATTCTATCAACCCAAAGCATTATGGGAGATAATAAAAGATTGTTGATTTAAGTTATTAGGGGTTGAGGTGGTTTGTGATAAGCAATAGATACCTGAAACAAACCGTGATGCCTAGAACAATTGCTTGCACACCGTAGATGCTCAGAACTACAATAATGAATAAATAAATTAGTGTCTTCTACTTGCAAAACCCTTTCTAAGGAAAGGCTTTTCTGCAGTTTTTGGCCGGGGCCAGGTTTGAACCCAAGAAAAGGCTTTAAATGACCCTATCAGCATATTAGGCCAGACATAGACAATTGACCTTATTGCAGCTTCTGCAATATCTTAACAGAAGAATTTAGCTCAACATAGCCAATAGTGATTCAAAAAAGGAACCAGATCCTCTGTGAGTCTTAATATAAAATATACAAAAGGAGTCAGCAGTTGGTAATAGGATGAGAGGCTGCAATTCACATTTAGGTGAGCAAAAGGCATGAAGCCATAGAGGTCAGGGATCCATAGACATCATGAGGCAATAGAATCCATGAAGCAACCAGAGCAGGAGACACAGAGGAGGGAGGTAAAGTGCAGGACATTGGTAATCCAGAGAAGTGGAGAGATTGCAGAAAGTAACTGGGACACCATTATGACAAGACAGTAGGGTAGAAAGTAACAGATTTGGTCAGGTACTAAAACTAAATTGTATTCTGGAGGACTGGCTCCTCTTCATCTGAAAGCCCTACCATGCAACTACTCTGTCTTCATCGCTTCCCTACACAGTGATAAAATATAACCTTGTCGCCTGATGAAAACTGAAGATGTCATGGTTCTTTATAACTTGAAAGAATCTTTACTAGACATTCTATGTATGTCTGCTAAAGACTACATAGGTCACTGAGACAGTTATGAGGCAGAATGTATTATGGTCCATTTATCGCTTCCAAGAGACACAAGTCAACAGTGTTCTTTCTTATTCACTCGTATACGTTTCAACTTGCTCAGCTTATTGCTGTTGCCAGGAGAGGTTTGTTTGTTCCTGTCCACATCAATTCTATGTTTCTTTTTTTTTTTTCTTTTTGCAGTTTTTGGCCAGGGCTGGGTTTGAATCCACCACCTCTGGCATATGGGGCCGGCGCCCTACTCCTTTAAGCCACAGGCACCACCCTCTATGTTTCTTGATTTTTGTGTATCTCAAAACTTTCATAATAACCCATAAAATATCAGGAAAAAAGTGTTTTTAAAATTCCATCTGTGTAAGGACACTCCATATATGCTTTGTAATAATCAGGATTATACTGTATTGTGCTATGTTAACAAATACACTCACATCTCAGTGGTTTCCTTCTCTCAAAAAATCTGCTGCAGGTCTGAGTAAACATACAGAGCAGCTGTCCTCCACAATGGCTCAATGTCTCTGTATCAACTTGTACTTTCATGATAGCTGAAATAGTGTACAGCAGACACCATTGGGGCCATACCCCCATTGACATGCACCTTAACCTGCCAATTGCTTTCTTCAAACACCCATGACTCTTTGCCCTAATAAGTAAGTTGTCTACATGCAGGTGCAGGATTACAGGGAAAACTGGAAGTCCTAGAGAATGATTGTGCCCAGAAGCAGCTTAACCAGCAAAAGACAGGGTTGTGGTGGATAAATACCCCAGTCGGAGTAACTCTGAAGCAAGTTCTACACTGTTGTCAAGAGACCCCCAGTAGGATTGAAATCCAGTTGCCAACTACTATTACTAGCTTTCTTTTTTTTGAAATAGAGTCTCACTCTATCACCCTGGCACCACAGCTCACAGCAACCTCAAACTCCTGGGCTCAAGTGATTCTTTTGCCTTAGCCTCCTGAGTAGTGGGACTATAGGCACCCACCACCATGCCTGACTAGTTTTTCTGTTTTTAGTAGAGACAGAGTCTCACTGTTGCTCAGGGTGGTCTCAAACTCCTGAGCTCAGGCAATCCACTCACCTCAGCCTCCTAGAGAGCTAAGATTACAGGTGTACACTACTGTGCCAGGTTCTAATACTGGCTTTATAATGCACCCTTTCTTGGCTTCCTTTCCTTAATCGTTTCGCCTTCCTAGTCCCTTACTGTTTTTTGTTTTTTTTTTTTTTTCCCACCACTATTTGCTCTCAAATCCTTGCCTCCAGGTCAGCTTTTAGGGGAACCAATCCAAGACACAGGGGAAGGGAGTCCTGGAAAACTGCACTAACTATGAAAGTGACACAGGTCACTTCTGCTTACATATCTTTGGCCAAAGTGAGTCATCTGGCCATGCCCAACTCTAGGTGGGTGGGAAGGTCCACTTCTTCCTACTATCCAGAATTAGTAGGAATCAGAGATCGGTGAATCTGAGTAATTCTGTCACATACTTTTGCCAGGTAGAAAGAACATTTAAAAGGACTTAAAAACTTTTGTTCCATGACTTAATTACATCAATAGTCCTGACACTCAAGAGAAGCAGTACGAGGCTGTTTAGAACCCCTGGAAGGCTTAGGAAGTATGATCTTACCCTTCTTAAATAGAGCCAAAAGCAATTATTTTAGGGTACAGGAAAGCAAGCTGAGAGGGCAGCTTAAAGAGTGACAATAGTAAACATGAGCTTAACTCAACAAAGGTCTGGGCAATGTGCCCAAAGCCATGATAACAGGCCCCATTGGTAAAAGGCACAGGTTGTGTAAGTGTTGTCACCATTCCATCCTGGGAGAAAACAGAGAGTGTTTGTCCTTTAATATCCCCAGTTAATTATTTTGTAAACATACACAACACTTTTGTGCCTAGCACCAGATTAAAACCTGAAGATGCAGAGAGAAAAGACATGGTTGTCAGGGAATACATTCTCTTCACTGAGAAAAGGGAGTAAAGAACATCTAAACAGGAGATTTAGAAGTCTGAAAATGTGTTCTATTCTAAATCACACTCCTTTTCTTTCTTCTCCTTCACACCAAAACTTCTCGAATGTATTGTCTAAATGTATTAGGGTTCTATTGCTTCTAAAACAAATTACCATAAACATAATGACTTCAAGCAACACAAATTTATTGTTTTAAGGTTCTCTAGGTCAGAAGAACGACATGGATGTCACTGAGCTAAAATGAAGGTGCCCCAAGGCTGCATTTTCTTCTGGATGTTCTAGGGGAGAATCTATTTCCTCACTTTCTCCCACTTCTGTAATAAAAAGGTTACCCACATTTCTTCCATCTTCAAAGCCAGCAACATTAGATCTTTTTGAACTTTTCTGTCTTCACTTTCTTCTCCAAACATATTGAAAATGTCTTCTGCTTTTAAAGTTATGTGATTAGACTGGGCCCAACCAGATGATCCAGGATAATTTCCACTATACCCTTAATCACATCAGCAAATCCTGTAGCAGATAACCTAGTCACAGGTCCCAAGGACTATGTCACTGATATCTTTGGTTGGCCATTATTCTTCCTACCACAGTACTTTAAAATTTTTCAAAATGCCCTTTATTTACCACATATAAGGAATTAATACATGCACAAAATCAACCTTTAGAGTGTAAAGACGAACGGTTCATAGAGATGGATTTACAGGATTGTGTCACCAGATGGAATAAAGCACATCCTTGATAGCAGTCAAGGAAATGCACATTTAAAGCAACTTTAATGCTATTCTATACCTTACACCAGGTGTCCTCAAACTACGGCCCGCAGGCCACATGCAGCCCGCCTAGGACATTTATCCAGTCCACGTGTTTTTGCCAGTGTTTTGCCAGTTTTGCCAGTTTTTTGCCAGTTTTGCCAGTTTTTTGCCAGTTTTATCCAGTGTTTTTGCCACCGCTGCCTATCCTGCTTAGCAGCTGACTCGTCCTGGGGCCCACAGTCTGGCCCTTCAACAGTCTGAGGGACAGTGAACTGGCCCCCTGTTTAAAAAGCTTGAGGATCCCTGCCTTACACACTAGCAAAACTAAATAATAATGTTAAAAATCTGATGTGAATGTGGCTTCAGGGAAATATATTGCTGATGATTCTGTAAATTGTTTCAGTCTTTCTAGAAAGCAATCTGGCAATAGGTAACAAGTTGTTCATGTCTTTTTTCCAAACAATTTATCTTTAAGGATATTGACCTAAGGAAATGACCCCAAAGAGAAAATTTTAGAAGTCGTTGGTCTAAACAAGCCTTCACAGTCACATTATTTATAAGAGAAAGAAACTGGAAACAACCCAAATGTCCAAAAATAGAACTATGGATGAGCAAACTGTGGTATATTTACATTATGGATTGCGCTATAATCATTAAAAAGACAAGGCTATGAATTGTGTTGACTCAAGATTATGTGGGCTTGAAATATTATTAATAAAATGGCAAAGCACAAAACAGTAAGTGCACAGCTATTTCAAATATATAAAAATAGCTTGTATATGATGGTTCATAAAATGAAAACAGGACTATAATAACTTAATTTTTAGAGTGTTTTAAAATTAAAGTGTCCAGGATTCCAGTTTGAAATACTAAAGTGAATACTGTGGTAAATTACTAGATAAAAAAATAATTTAAGAGAAATTAGAACATATACATTTATGTATTATATATGAAGTATATTAATTAATTAAGAAACACTGACAGGGACCTACAATGTATTCAGCTGCAAGTACATTGTTCACAGCAAGTAGAACAAAGGTAGGGTAAGATAGGCCCCTGGGCTTAGAAAATATCCAGGAAAAAAAAGTTACAATAGATTACAGCATAGATGAATTATTTATATGTGTTCTGCTGAAAAGACTAAAGAGTTTTTTAATTGTACTTTTAGAAACTCTAAGTTTTACAAACACTTGCTGAAGTTCTGTGAGACATTTTATGAATAGAATTAGGGTTTAGGTAATTTTGTGAAATCATTGACTTTCACCTATTGTTTTTTGTAAAAAGTGCTGATTTTTAACTATTGCATTTTTAAAATGCCCTTTTAAAGTACTTGAGCACCATGGAAAAGAACAAAGAAGAAAGTAAAGCATGCCACCTAAAATCAATTTCAGTCCTAAGGAATAATCATTGTTAACATTTTATAAACATCATTTTAGCCAGGCTCATTTACTCAGAGTTCACCCAGACAGGCAGAACCCATAGGAGATATATGTTAATAGTGGTATCACAGGAACTGGTGTGCACAACTGTGGGAGGCAGCTAGACAAGTCCAAGATCCACCACAGGCCATCAGGAATGGCTGGGCAGAAGCAGCTGAACACAGGCAGAATTTCTTCTTCTTCAGGGAAGCCTCAGCTCTGCTCTTAAACACCTTTCAACTGAATAAGTCCCACCCAGGTTATCTAAGAAAAATTTCCCTTAGAGCCATTATTGGCTCTTCTAATTTCCCTTACTTAGAGCCATTCATAATCATAATGATGATGAATATTAAGCATATCTGGGGAAATTCCTTCATAGTAACACCTAGGTGAGTGTTTGATTAACTGAGGCATTTAGCCCAGTGAAATTGATATGTCAAAAAGACCATCACAGTCTGCCCATTGCCAACTGGCCCCTGTACACATCTCTTTAAACAGTGTTTAATCTCCAAACACAAGAATGACAAAGTCATGCTTCTGCTTAACGTGATACAACTATATTTTGTACAACTAAAGCCAAGCTAACCCTTTCTCCCAAAGATGATGCAAAGTCTTTAGGTGATATTCTTGCCTCTTCTTTGATAGACTATAACTTGAATGCTGTGATATAAAGTTAACTATTACTAATACATCTTAAGTGAGATCATAAGGGGATAAGAGTGGGAAGAAAACAAAAATATTTGTTTGATATACATACAAATATATTCATAATAAAATAAGGAATAAATACTCATAACAATTACAGTCCTCATTTCTAAAACTGGTTACCTGGTTGTAGTATTAATAATTACGACTACATTCTTCCACTGACCACTCCATATTCCCCTTGCCCTGAGCAAGCATCTCAGTTGGCCATGTTTTTTTTACCTGGTGGGGGGACCCAAGCCTTATTCCTAAAGGAATTGGCACATTGCTAGTCCTACATGAATTGAGTTGTAGTCTTCCATTGACTTTATTCCCAGAAGACATTCTAAGGCAGTGGTTCTCAACCTTCCTAATGCTGCAATGTATTTTCAATGTTACAAAGGAGTTGTGACCCACAGGTTGAGAACCGCTGTTCTAAGGAATCTCCTGTATTCCAAACGTACTCTTTCTTACCTCCACTGTGGGTAGAAACCCAGTTTTCCCTTGGTAATCAGGATCAATCATCCTAACTGGCACAGTCACTCTTTGTTTGCCTGCTGATTCACAGGCATAAGGACCCCAAAGTGACAAGGTAGTAGTCTTAACTTCCAGGTCAATGGATCATTGTATCTCTTGGTAGAAGTATTCTTACCTTTGGAACTAAAATCTCTAGACAAGTAAAGCCTAAGGACATGGGGACAAAAAGCAAAAATTTTGCTAATGGATCACTACTTTTTTCTGCCCTTTGACTCCTAGACTCATGAATTCTTGTTATGGGAGAAACAACACTATAGACATTGATTGAATCAATTGACTCAATTAGACATTGATTCAGACCATACACAACCTGGAGGACATTGCCCCAACCCTGCAAGTTGCTACCAATAGCTAGAGTTGTAACTGATTCTTCAAGAGGCCCCATTCCACCATCCTGTCAAGCCAATAGCTCCAGGATTATAGAAAGCATCACAGCCAAATGATGGCACTTAATTGCCAAAGGCAAAGGAGACACCGTTACTATAATGAACAAGGAAGTCTAAGCAGTAATCAGAATAGTTTGACGCACAGAGACCTAAGTCTTTGGCTAATCATGATGTTGCATGTGGCAGGTTGGTAGTTTGCCAGAGGGAGACTGGAGAATAACTGTTAATAGATATAGGGCGTAGGGGAAATGCATGGGGGCATTGATGAAAATATTCTGGGATTAGATAGTGGTTATGGTTGTAAAACTTTTATAACATTTATGCTATGTATTTTATACTATTATATATAAAGTTTATATAATATACTAAAAACTACTGATTGATATACTAAAAACTACTGGATTGTACACTTTTTTTTTTTTGACACAGAGTCTCACTTGGTCACTACTGGTAGAGTGCCATGGCATCTTAGCTCACAGCAACCTCAAACTCTTGAGTTCAAGTGATCCTTTTGCCTCAGCCTCCCAAGTAGCTGGGACTACAGGCTTCTGCCACAATGCCTGGCTATATTTTAGAGAATGGGTCTCGTTGTGGCTCAGGTTGGTCTTGAACCTGTGAGGTCAGGCAATCCACCTGCCTCAACTTTCCAAATGCTGGGATTACAGGTGTGAGCCACTGCACCTGACCCTTTGAATTGTACACTTTAAAAGAATAAGTTTTATAATATGGAATTAATGGAATGTGATAAATAATATATAATGTTTCTTTTTAAAAAAATGTATGCAATATGTGTTCACTGTAGACAAACTAGAAAGTACATATACCACAATGAAGAAAATGAAGTCACTCAAAATTCAAAAAAGACAAATAGGTGAGGTACAATATCAGCTTTCAAAGATCTCCTATTGAGGTACTCACATCTACAAACTTAAAGCAATACAACATATAAAGTGCTATTACAACTATGGCCTGCATACTACAAGGATTAAATACTTCTAGGTGATCTTTCTCAAAATATGCACAGATAGGATAATCTGCTTGGTAGCCTTCCACTCTCACACTCATCCATTATATAAGTAATGGAGAAGATTCCAACAGTGGTCCTGTCTCAGGAAGACAAACAGACTGACTGGCAATGCCTGAGCTTACATTGGTTCTGAAAGTGGTTGCTGAACTGTAGATGATCTGGCAAAGAAGACTGAATCACAAAAATCAATGAATCTAACTTTAGTGATGACCTTAATAAGGACATTTTGCCTTTTAAAATTTTTGTTAACTTAAAACAGTGTTTGGCTATCCCCATTCCATGTGCTGGCCATTCCTACACAGGCTATGGGGGAAGCCCAAAGAGCAAAGTGTGGAGCTGTACAGGGCCCTCCTGCACCTCCCAGATATTCACAGGCTATCAGGGCCCACCCAGCAGCTCCTATGGTGGAGGGAACCTTAGTAAGTCCTGCCATCATTCTCTGAGAAATCTACATATTATACTAACATCTTTCATGGATGAGGCCATGTCCAGGGCTAGGTCACCTTAAGGGCTATTCTGAAGTCTTTTTCAAATACCAAAATGAGAAATTCTGAAGCCTCAGAGCCTATACTCTGCAGAGAAGCTGAGAAATAATTACCTGTAATCGCTTCTGTTCTCAGAAACTTTCCCCAGCCAACTAGCATTACCCTGTGGGAGGCAGCTGGAAGCAGCTCTTTAGAGAGAGCCTAATTGTTTAATTGCTGCATTTCAATTGAGGATGCTGTGCTCATTCTCTTGTTTTTTGATTCATTCCTCTTTCAATTTTGTGAGACAGAAATGCAGTAGAAGAGTATACCCCTAACCCCTGCTCCTTTAAACAGTGTTTTGCTGCTGATGGACCCAAAAAGTGCAGGAAGAGCTAACTGGCTTCACATCATGAGAAAACTACCCTACAAAATCTTAACCAAATCTTTTTATTTGGTAGCGAAAACAAAAGGGAGGGAGAATTGGTGTGATGACACTGTGGGGAGTTCCGGGGCAAATCTCCAGGCTGCACAGGCCCTGTTTCCTACTGTTCACTTCCCACTCATTGCTTTAAATACCGATTCTTTTATGTTTCTGCATCCTTGTATTCAGTTCTCACCGGCGGGAATTGCATTGTGAATTCACAGCTTGAACTCCTTAGTTCTGCGACTAACTAGATGAGTTCATAGAACCTGAAGATAGACCTAAATAAAGTCCTAAGAGCACAGATGAGGAGAAAGAAGAAGAACCCATCAAGTGGCTCTCTGGAGAGAAGACAGGCTGGAAGACCTGGCACCAAAAGACCTAGGGGGCAGCAGATTATTTAGTACTTTGAATAAAGTTAGCAAGTGGGGTCCTTCACGGAATCCTCAATTACATGCGGATCCCAAGGAATTAAGAAGGCATCATGGGGATGGTCAAGCTATGGGCAGCCGAATCTGTTCTTCTCTTAGTACTAGAGTCCAGTGGTTGGGCTGGGCTGCATCAGAATCACCTAGGGAGGAGTTTTTAAACATTTCACAATCACAAAATGTGCATGTATGTGGGCATGCAGACACACCTATACACATACCCCAAGTGATTCTAGAATGGGTCCTGGTAAAGAAAGAGGGCAAGAGTGGTTTGAAAGCTCTCTAGTTTATTCTGCTATATGAGTTTGTCCACAGCCCAGCCATTGCCCTGGCTTCATACAGAAAAGCCATGGGAAACCTTCCTTTCCCTTGCCCCCACAAATGCGGCTTCCCTCCATGTGCCACTTAGGACAGTAAGAACAATTCAAACTGGTTTAAGACAAGACTAAGGAAGGTAGTGACTCACTTCAGTGTGGCTTCAGGTGCAGCTTGAGCTAGGACTCAAATGATGCCACCTGGATATGATCTCCACTCCCTCCATTTCTCTGTCTCCTCTTTCCTGGTGTTGGTTCCAACCTCTGGTACTATATGGTCACAGATGGCTGTGGCAGTTTGAGCTGCTACAGCCTTTCTCTTTTGTGTCCAGCAAGAAAGGAGTCAGAGGGTCTCTCCCAGGATTCCTGGTGACTATATCATTGCATGGCATCAGCTCATTCCCGCACAAATCACTGTGACCAGAAGAAGTTTGCAACCCTATAACACTAAAGCAAGTGTGGGCAGCAGTAATTGCCCAGGCTCTTTCCCAGAGCGATCTGCTTCTGTTTACTTGGATAGCCATGCACTGGAGAAAGAGGACTAGACCTCAATAGACCTAGACCTTTCAAGGATTTCTACACTGAAACTGATAATCAGATATTTCCTTGTTAGAGTGGGGACACACAGGGTGAGGCCATAATGGGAGTCCGGGCCTCCGTCTGGCTTACAGTGGGTCCACTGGATTCAGACAGCTACCCAATGTCCAGATCCTCATGTGTAGAATTAGAATGGATATACTTGACAGTTGGTAGCATGGGAAGTTCTCACTAGCTCCTGGACCTGAGGGGTAAGTTATTGTAAGGGAGAAGGCCAAGCAGAAGTCCCTGAGACTGGCCCAAACCCCTGATTAAAAGAATATATAAAACACAGAGCTGCTTCTTGGGGAAATGCCATGGATTAGGGCCACCCTCAAAACCTTTTAAAGAATGCAGTGGTGGTGGTCCCTGTCATTACCCTCCTTTAATTCACCACTCTGGCCTCTACAGAGACCAGATGGAACACGTCAGACAAAACCAGACTCCTGCAAACTCAACCGAGTAGTGGCCCCAGTTGTGGCAGCTGTGCCCGACAGGGTATCTCTGTGAGAGCAGACTGATGTGGCCACCAGCACATGGTATGTAGCCATTGACCTGAAAGCTGTGTTCTTGTTTGTTCCTACCATGAAGGAGGATGAGAAGTAGTTCACATTCACACAGAACAGAAAACCGTACATGGTAACAGTCTTGCCCCAGGGCTATGTTAACTCTCTTACCTTCTGGCATAATAGAGTCTGAAGGCACCTAGACTGTCTGGAGTCTGAAGAACTCGGGTTTGTGCACAGTATCAGTGATGTCATATTAATCAGAACTGATGATCAAGAAGTGGGAAGTAAGTTGGAGCATGATAAGAGACATGCTCCAGAGGGTGAGAGATAACCCTACACAGATACAGGGACCACCACATCAGTGAAGATTCTAGATTCATCCAGGGAATTCTGGGACATTCTCTTTAAACAAGAATACAAATGTTTGCATCTCACACCTCCCACCACCAGGAAGCACATTTGGTAGGAATTTTTTTTTTTTTTTTAGATTTTTGGATGTAGCACATTTGGGAATATTGCTCCATCCCATCTGCTGGATAGGCCAGAGGCTGCCAACTTTAAGTGGGGACCTGAGCAAGAAAAGGCTCCACAGCAGATTCAGGGTCAGGGGCAAGGATCTTGAACCATACAATCCAATAGTCCCTATGGACTTGGAGTAGCTGTGGTAGGAAAGGATGCTATGGGTATTTCATGGCAAGTTATAAGAAGAGCATCACAATGCCGACTCCCAAGACTTTTTGTTTTTTGCAGTTTTTGGCCAGGGCCAGGTTTGAACCTGCCACCTCCAGTATATGGGGCTGGTCCCCTACTCCTTTGAGCCACAGGCACCACCCACAGAGTCCTAAGACTTTTGAGTAAGACCATGGCATCAGTAGCAGAGAACTCGGCACAAGCAGCTACTAGCATACAACTGAGCCTTAGTGGAGATAAAGTATCTCATCTTAGTAAATACAGAGAATGGAGTACCAAGTGACCATGCTCCCAGAGCTACCAATTGGGAGATAGGTTCTGTCAAAGGTAAGTAACCATCATAAGATGAAAGCGGGGCCAGGCATGGAAGCTGAGGCAGGAGGATTGCTTGAGCTCAGGTATTCAAGAATAGCCCGAGTAATAGCAAGACCCTGTCTCTACTAAAAATAGAAAAAATTTGCTGGGCACAGTGATACACACCTGTAGTCTTGGCTACTCAGGAGTCTGAAACAGGAGGATCAGTTGAAACCAGAAGTTCAAGGTTGCTGTGAGCTGACACCACAGCACTCTAGCCTGGGACAACATAGTAAGACTCTGTCTCAAAAAGAAAAAAAAAAAAAATGAAAGTGGTATATCCAGGGTCAGGCTTAAGCAGGGCCAGGGAACACAGGGAGGCAGCATATGTTGAAGGCCAGGGCCCGTCTTCTTCAGCTCACAGCTATGGCTACATAGGGCTAGGAGCTTATGGATGAAAATAGGCTTTTCTTAGTTTGTGGATACGTTAGCTTGGCATGTTGCTGTGAGTCTGCTGCCAACTTACATCACTTAGTGAAGGCTCTGAAAGACAGGAAAATCCTCCCAATGGGCAAAGTCCTAAGCAGTGTACTTAGCCACCCACTTTGTGTAGAAAAAGAAGTGGCTGCATTAAGAATATATACAAACTCATGAGGAATGGCAATAGCATAACTGGTTTGTCAGGAGCTTGGAAAAAGAAATGGAATATCAGGGTCAAAAGGATCTGAGAAAAAAGACATATGGACTTATGGGATGGGCAAAACTGTCAACACATCACACCTAGCACCTGACAGAAACCATCCGCAGTGGAAGAGGTACAAAACTAAACAATCAAGTAGAAAAAATGATTGGCCAGCCTATAACATCACCCCCCACCCCACCCTGGCACACTGAACGCATGAATGACAGCCATGGTAGCAGGAACAGAGGTTATAAATGAGCCCAACATTATGGGCTTCCATTCACCAAAGCAATCTAACTACCACTACTGATGATGTCAAACCTGCCAGCCACAAAGAAAGCCTCCTGATATGGCAGCATCCCTCAAGGAGACCAAATGACTATTTCCACCAAGCAAAGAACAGAAATTTATCTTGATTGAAACAAATACATATTTGGGGCATAAGTTTGCCTTTTCTACCTGTAGAGCTTTCAGCTCAGCATTACCATGCAAGGACTTGCAGAGTGCTTGATCCTTCTACATCAAATATATAACATTGCCTCAGAATAGGGATCCACTCCCCAGTAAAGAAGGGACACTGAATGAGGCACCCATTGGTCCCATCACATTGCACACCCCCAGAAGCCTCCAGCCTGACTGCAGCAGAATGACCTCATAAAGATACAGCTGAGATGCCAAATTGAAGATAACATTCTAAAAGGTTTGGGTATTATCCTAAATCAATGACTATTACAAACAGCTATGTCCCCAGTAGGTAGAATATATGAGTTCAGAAGACCAGAGGTAGAAGTAGAAGTGATGGTACTTATTCCTGTGAAAGCTGTTCCAAGGGAGGTAAACTTAAGAATCAAGTCGATCTAAATGGTGCAAGCGTATGCTACAATGGCCAGTAGTGCTGCACCTAGGTTTCCTCTTCAGGCCTCTGTACCTATTTCCCACCTGCTGAGAATATCAGCCACTGACAGCCCACAGCTATGTCTCCTCACTGAACACTGTGCTCAGCCACAGGGTTATGCCTTCCTCAAGGTCATGCCCCTTACCAGAGGGCAGCCCACAGCTATGACCAGTTGGTGCAGTAATATGAAGCACAGATCCCTCGGCTTCCATGTGAGATAATAATGAACACCTTTCACCCCTCTAGCGCTCCTCCCAAGATGAATGGAAGCCTCAGTTGCAACCATGTTGCTGGTTACCTTCTCTAACCAATCTGCTTTCCTCATGTTCTTACATGCATATGTCCCAAGAGCACTAAAGAATCCTCTGCATGAAACTGTCTCAGAATCTGTTTCCAGGGGAACCAAATATAAGATCTAAAGCATCCACTCATTCTAACAAAGTAAACACAATGGAAAAGAAAACGAGGAATTGCTTTAATTTTAGGTTACTACTGGGTACAATTAGACTTTTATTTTGCTTTTAGGCAATTTTGCTATTTTTTAAAGGGAGATGTTGTACACACCTAACTTGAATTCTCATAGCCACCTCCACTAGATTTTCTTTGGCACCTGCAAGTGTCTTCCAGGCAGCCAGGAAACTGGTCTGAAATGCTATCTGGAGCATCTATCTCAGCATGGGAAAGAAGGGTTGAGAGAAAAGGAGAAAGTTGAGAGTTTTATAATCTACATGAATTTTACTATATTAAATTCAAAGTTTACTGTGTTTCCCTGTTAGTAATGTATGTTGTGACTTCCTTTTCCCTAGGCAGGTTTATAATAGCAAATGAGAGCAAACAAGCCTATCAGTCAGAACAATCCAGGATGTGGCAAAAAAAATTTTAAAAGGCTCTAAACAATGGTTTATAACAATAAAAGTTTGTTTCTTCCTCATTCTACTTACCCAATGAGGGTCAGCTGCTGCTCTGATTCAATTAATTTTGGCTTTGGGACTCAGGCTAATGGACCAGCCTCAGTCAGAAACATCAGCAATCATGGTGGTGGTGTGAACCACACGTGCTGGCTGCTAATAGCTTCTGATCAGAAGTAGCCCACATGTGACTGGCCAGAACAAGTCACATGGCCACTTGTGAGTTCACCAGGGCAAGGATGTATAATCTTCCTGTAAACAGGGACACCATAGAGAGGAGAAAAAAATATGTGTGAACCATCATACAGTTGGCCTCAACTGTATGGAGGTACTGGATTTTTGCCCCCCTAAAAAGTAGTACAGACACTCAAAAACTCAACTAAAGTAGGGCTGTAACTACAGTAATTTTTGCCTTTCTATATTCCTGGAATTTAAAGATCAACAATAAAAGCCTAAAGATAATAAATATTTTTGAGTTGTGGCAGATAGCCTATGATCTTTCTTATAAAAGGACATCCTTTTATTGTTTTATCATGTAGTAAACATATAGCAATTTATAATCATCAGAAAATTAGAATCTCAAAATCTGAACTATAAGGGAACAAGTGAGATGGATACCCACCCTTTTTCCTAAAATCTCCAAACGCACAAAAACATGGGAGGGAAGGGAAAAAAGAAGAGCATATGCAGGGGGGATGAGGGGAGGGAGAGAGAGAATTAGAGAGAGAAAAAGACCTAGAAATTCAGTACCATGTTTAACACTGGAAGGTCCTATTACAACTTGTGAGTTCTGCCAGGAACCACCATGGACAGTTCCCATGCTAGGCCTTTGCTTCACAGAAAACCACCATGGACCTAGAGCAAGTTCATCATGTACAATTCAGTAACTCCATGCAAAAGTGACCATATTTCTAATTGTTGAGAGGTGTGAAGTTCTGGAGCAAACACCTAGATTTGTCACTTTTCAAGTAAAAGGAATATCTGAGTCGTGAATAGCTACCTGGAACATCTAATAAGACAAAAATACTTAGGATAAAAACAAGGTCTCTCTAATAAATATTTTGGTAGAATTACAGAGCTTCAAAGGCCTAATGCAGGTATCTCTGTATCTTCAGGTGTCAAAGAAACGCCTGACAGGTGATCCTGACAAGGCAGAGGAAAGTAAAAAGATCTTTGCCAGTGACCCTATCTTAGTTATGTACACTAGAATCAAGATGTGAGATTTAACCCTCAAAAACTAATCCAAGCTTGTGACGTTCACATGACTTGGTATAGCAAAATTAATAGTCTTTGGAGTCAGGAACACCTGAGTCTGAATCCCATCTCTGCCACTCACAGCCATGTGATCTTGAATAACATAACCTCTCTGTGCCTTGATTTCCTCATCTGTAAAATGGGGATAATAATGGCCTTTATTCTTGTGGTCATGGTGAAGATTCAATGAGGTAATATTCCTGGAACACAGTAAGTCTTTAATCATCATCCATCAATCATCATTACCTTCATCTTCATTTTCAAAATCATCATCTTCATCATGCCAATCTATACAAAAAAGTAGGGAGGTACAAAGATAGCTCAGTCACAAGGCATTCCACAGTGGTGGAGGTAATGTTTGTTTCCATAATATAATTACATATCCTATATTTCTGACTGTTTTAAACACCCACTTGAACCAGATAGTTTCTGATTTTTAAAACATTGTGATCAATCTCATTAATTAACTGACTAGTGACTTAATGCTTTTTATTTAAAAGGGTTTAGAAAAATTTAAGTATCACAATTCTAATTGCTTTTCCCATTAAATTCAGCAGCAACCACAGTACCACAAAAATGAATGTCTTCATCATGGAACTATTTCCATTCTCATTGAGAAGTGTCTGAAATGTGTGGTGTCATTAACTGAAATGAATGTTTGTCCTCATGCAAAAAGAAAAAAAGCATCTGTTCCTGATAATAATACCATAAAAAATTGCCACAAAAATCAATCATTGTATTCTTCCTCCTTGGATAAATTTGCAATACTTTGTAAGGTTACCTTGAGAGACAAATTTAAATCCACCAAAAAATATTGCCTTCTGAACATAATTGCTACTAAACTATTTTATTTGCATATTCAGATTGTTACCAGTGAAGCACAATTTGTGGGATGGTGTTTTTCAGAAAAGCAAATGGGGAAAATTAATTATAGAGCTCTAGAGTTCATTTACCCAAAAGCACAGAAAATACATATTAATAGGTGACTTCATGTGAATAACTAGAGCTCAAAGAGGTATCACTGTTTTCCTCCCTGAGATAGAAATGAATTTTTCTGAGGTATTTTGGTAGCCGTGGGCTACATAACTAGAATATAGCCCCTAAATGAACAGGCAATTTAGGCTTGCTATTTAATTTCATCAAAATGTCATTCTCATATGTTAGTTCTATATACAGTCATTTCACTAGATAGTTTTATTCACTGTGGGTAAAAGCCTAAAAGAATATATATTTTTTATCTTACAGAATCTGTGGTATGGGCCACTGAAAAATGTGAATCAACTTAAATTTGATCTAAAATTTATTTTCTTATGTGAAAAGATAAAAATTAGAGATGCTTCTGGGCAGCACCTGTGGCTCAAGAAATAGGACACCAGCCCCATATACTGGAGGTGGCAGGTTCAAACCCAACCCCGGCCAAAAAAAAAAAAAAAAATTGGAGATGCTTCCCCCATTAGCACCCTCCTCTTACTATAACATCCCAAAAGGGTACTGCTCATAATGGACCACTCACAAAAGAGGAATTATCACTACTAGAAAACAAAAACGTGAGAACATATTCAAAGAAAATAAAATTTAGGGAATTTTAATTTTACTTACAAATTTATCATTTTTTAAACAAATAATCAGTACTGGTAAGAATGTTGAGACATACTCTAATTTAGCTCATATTAAATTTTTGAAAGGTTCATACTGTGTTTTCAAAAGCAAGAATCTGGAAATTTTTTTTTTTTTTGTCTTTTTGAAACAAAAGAGAGTCTCACTCTCTTGCCCAGACTAGAGTACCATGGCATCAACCTAGCTCACAGCAACCTCAAACTCCTAGACTCAAGCAATCCTCCTGCTTCAGCCTCCTAAGTAGTTGGGACTACAGGCACCTGCCACAATGCCCAGCTAATTTTTCTGTTTTTAGTAAAGATAGGAGTCTTGCTTTGCTCAGTGGTCTTGAACTCCTGAGCTCATCTTTATTTTCAGAGATCCTCCCAAGAGTGGTAGGATTCCAGGAGTGAGCCACTATGCCTGGCCAGAATCTGGAAATCTTATCAAAGACAGGTTAAAACCATAGAGTCTAGAATGCAAAGCCTGTCCTCAATTCCCTACCTGTTACCTGCTATGTGACTCTAGACAACTTTCTCAATTTCTCTGAACCTCAGAATCCTCATTTGTAAACATTGGAACAACATTTTATTTAGGGTTGCAATGAAAATCAATTGAGATAATATCTATAAAATATTTACCAAGGAGCATATTAGTTCTCTATTGCTGTCTAACAAAATACCACAAATTTAATATCCTAAAAGAGCACATTTCCTATCTCACAGAATCTGTGGGCTGGGTGTCTGGGCATGGGCCACTGAAAACTGTGAAACAACCTAAATGCAAGCTGTATGCAGCAGGAGCACACTGTCTAACACACAGGGAGGTAGTTGAACAACCATACCAGGAAGAGCAGATCAATTTTTTTTGGCTGTCCACTCATGTTTTCAGACCACACAATCTATACTATTATCAGAAAGTCGACCTGAGTATAACAGTCACAAGAATGGGGAGGGTAAAAGTAATAACAGAAGCAGCTCTTTTCAAGCTCCAGTCACCTGGCCATATCTGCCTCCTACACTCCTTGCCACTGACTGGCATCACATCTCTTTATTCCATTACTTCATTCCTTGAGGACAATGTTAGGTGCCAAAGTTCTGCTCTCCAACTTTGCCCCATCATTATCCCTGGTTCAATCAAGGTCTAACCCTAAGTACTCCCTCCAAACACTGGCTTTACAAATCCTTTCCCTCTTCCAACCCACTTCAGCCATCCTTACCTATAGCTATGCTCTCAATTTTGGGAGCAACTCAGAAATCTTAGATTCTAGCTTCCTCCTTGAGCATAGTTCTTGATCCTTCCTGCCCTCTCAAATTTTCACTTCCATTTCCTTGAACTTCTCCCTCAGTAAGGTTTATGGAGCCTGGACCTCTATTTTATCTCCTGTGTATTAAATTCCTTCTGTACCCGTGTCTTTCCCAATTGCCTAGAACCAATGGCTCATCTCTTCAAATACTCTCGTACCTCTTCATTTTCTTGTCTTATTTTTACTTTAACATTATTCTTATAAAAATATGTATATATGTACTAGTGAGTCACTACAATTCCTCTACCTACAGTTCCAATCCTCGCTCTTCTCTGCCCTGCTCTTGCCTGGGAGACTAACTTCTGTGGGTTGCCTGTCCCAGGTCCCCTTTGTCACCTGGATTCTAGATGGATTTAGCCAATGGGAAGCACCAGCAATAGACTGGCAGAGGAGAGGGAAGAATGTCAGGGAGGCACTTACCTATACACACCCACCCTAGCTCTGATACTGTAATCCAAATAGGAGAAACAGGAAACCTGCCCATATGCTTCTGCTCTGCAAAACAAAAGCTTTAAGTCACTAGTGTGGGGCAACAAATTCTGTTGCTCCAGGGAATACATGAACATCTATTACAGCTAGGGAAAGAGTAAAAGAAGAAAACTCCTCTCCCTGAGGGTAGGGCATGGAACAGACCTGGGCCTAGGATGCTACACCAATATGATTAAAGGTATCCTACCACTGAGGAAGGAATAAGAAACTCTCTCCCACAGAAGACCTGCCAAACATTTAAGAGTCTTCCAAGGGGAAGAGGAACAGGATAACTGAGATGCCACCCTAAAACTCTAGCACAGAAGACCTAAGACTGGGACTAGATCAGGATAACAGAGCAAAAGCCCTGACCCCCACCACCAGACTTAGCAAGTACCAGGTAAAAAGCAACCACAGTCTACCACTAGGGGAGGGGCAAGAGTGTGAGAGAGACCTCTCTTTGGAACAGGTGCACAGAGAAAGCAGAAAGCTAAAAGGAAAGAAGGAACATTGTGGAAAACTCTCTGGCACCATAGCCCCCATTCTAGCAAGGATAACATTAGAGGAATTTGAAGCTGATGGTACAGAGAACCTAACCATAGCAACAGGAGCACCCAAATCCTGCTCAACTCCTGGCTCACCTGACTCATCCTCTCTCACCCACCCACCACCGCATACACACATTAATGGACTTGCAGAAGAAATTGAGTGCCCATTTCAGGGCATACACACTGTATGTCTCATGTTCTAGGCCTGGCACAGTGGCTCACACCTATAATCCTAGTACTCTGGGCAGCTGAGGTGGGCTGAGCTCAGGAGTTCAAGACCAGCCTGAGCAAGAGTGAAACCCCATCTGTACTTTTAAAAAAGGAAAAAAACTAGCTGCGCATGGTGGCACAGGCCTGGAGTCCTAGTTCTTGGGAGGCTGAGGCAAGAGGATCACTTGAGACCAAAAGTTCAAGGTTGCTGTGAGCTATGATGACTCCATGGCACTCTACCCAGGGCAACAGAGTGAGACTCTGTCTCAAAAAAAACAAAAAACCAATAAACCATGTTCTACTATTTCACATACAATGGACAGCATTAATAAAAATTATAAGACACACAGATACACAAAGGCAAAAGGAAATACATGCTACCAAAAGCCAAAGCAATTAACAGTACTGGACTAAGAAACAACAGAGGTGTTGGAAATGTCAGGTAGGGAATATAAAATTACTAAAATTAATATGTTAAAGGTTCTAGATGAAATACTGGATAACATGTATGAACAAACGGAAAATTCAATCAGAGAAAAAAATCAAATAGAAATGCTTAGAAGTTTAAACACACACAGTGACAGAGATGCCTTTGATGGAAACATCAGTAGAACTGACAAAGCTGAAAAGAGAAAAAGTGAATTTGGGAACCAGCATGTTGGACCAACTTCTGCAGCCCTCAGCAGGCTTTACCTTCTTTCTCTGGTCCCTGAAGGATGTACATTTTTCTAACTTGGATGCCTGGCAGGACTCAGCCCATTTGGAAACCCACCTTCCTGGTGCTCATGACTTATCTTTTCCGAGTGGCTGGGAGGGGAGCAAAGTATGGAGGAGGCCGGATGAAAGGAGGGGAATAACTAACGCTAACTTACCTCTTAGTAAGGCCAGGTATTGCTCTCAGCACAATACATTCTTATTCTTGTCAGTATTATGTTATTTAATCCTCATAGCAGCTCTATCAGACAGTTGCTTCATCCTAAGCAAAAAGTTAAAAAAAATTCCCCAGAGTCATACAGGAAGTGGTAGAGCTGGGATCCTACCAAGCCAAATGTTTGACCCCAAACCCTTCTTCCTGAGATGACTAAAAACATGGTAAGAAAGCAGTGCCACTGTATTCATAAGCACTCAACTGTCAATCACAATAGAAGTATAAAACCTACAGGGGAAGCAGATACCCCAGCTTCTTTAAAGAGACTGGCAGAGTACCTAATGAAGGATTCCTGGCCTCCACTTTCCATGGGATACAGGCACTTGTATACAGTGAAGGAGTTCAATCCAGACTGGGACTCATGTTGGATTTCCTCTTAAAAATGGCCCTGCTGGCCTAAGGTCATGTTTCCTCAGTGAACAGGAAACTGGTACACATCTATACAACTCCCCTAACAGCACAGAACAAGCAACATGCTCCTAGGAGAATGGGATTAGTCATAAAATCTTTTTAAATAATAAAAGGTATTTCTTTAGTCATGAACATAATTTCTACCAGGCATAGAGAGCAAAACAGGGCTCTAAACGGCTGGTTCTGAACAGCCAGGGGAGAAAGTTTATAAAAGGAAACAGTGAATTGTAATGAATGAAGGTTCTGTTCAGTGGCAGGAGGGACAGTCTTCTTTCTGAACAATGCTCTGTCCCAAAGATATTTTTTCCCTGCCAATTACTAAAGAATCAGTGTACTAAGAGTACATAATACAGAATAAACAGAGCTTTGCCTTGTATTTTGAGTTTACTTTAACCACTACATAAGATAGAAAACTGGGCTTTCACATACCAGAAATTAGAAAGTAGTTTTTAGGGTGTTAGAACAGAGAACTTAGCTTTTGGCAGGAACAGAATTTCAAATCCTCTAAGGTTTATTTTAAGTGTAGTTGTATCTAAGTTAACTAACAAATATAGTTTATGAACCATCATTACCTTCCAAACTAGTCACATTTCATGACTTGCCATAATCATCTAAAACATATTCCATAGTTCTTGAGGGTCACAAACACACAATAAGTTTATATATCACATGGATAAAAATGACAAAGAACATTACCACCTAGAATAGCAGATCCAAGTTTGAGACCTTGTCACCATCTAATTAAACAGTAAAATATATAGCTCTTGAATGTCAAAAATGTACCGAATCCTTTAGGTTTTCTTATTGGCAAATAGAAAAGAAAGCAATTTACAAATAGAGTTGGGAGCTGGGCACTGTTCACACCTGTAATCCTAGTACTTTGGGAGTTCAAGGCCAACCTTAACAAGAGCAACACTACCATCTCTACTAAAAATAGAAAAATTAGCCAGATGTTGTGGCCAACTACACGGGAGGCTGAGGCAAGAGGATCACTTGAACCCAGGAGCTTGAGGTTGCTGTGAAGCCACAGCACTCTACCCGGGCAACAGAATGAGACTCTCAAAAAAAAAAAAAAAATCCAAATAGTGTTGAGTGTCTCCTTCAGAACTTCCTCATGAAAACTGATTTCCTTCTTGAAGGATGCATATTTCTATTTCCTACTTTTCTTTCTCTAAGACAGAATTGGTTTTACTGTTTCCAGAGAAGAGAAGCATCCCAGCAGACTGATGGGGAAGGGCAATCAGTATGCAGATTCCTGGTCAGTAGGCCTGTGTGGCCTGAGATTCTGCATTTCTAACCAATTCTCAGGTGATCCTTACAGTAGTGGTCTGAGAACCACCCTCAGCCGCATCCCTACAACTGTACCCCAAGACACTGACTCTTTGATCTTTGAGTGGCTAGGCCCTGTGCTGGTCACCCCCAGCCTCTGCAGCCAACACCAGGGCCTCAAATTTTGCCAGCTCATCACAGTGGGTAAAATATCCTCTCAATGTGCCATGATGGGCAGAGGGTTGGAAAACACTGCTTTTGAGGTGTGGAAGCTTAAGATTCATGTTTTGTGAACAGGAGTCTGAGAAAAAGTCTTTGGAGGTCATGTGGAGGGTAAAATGTGGAAGAAAATGGGAGCAAAGGCAAGCTCAACATGGGAAAGGTCAGAGGTCAAGAGAAGGCACGGCCAGGATAGCTGTGTAAGAAAGCACTGTAGCATGGTGGTGAACTCTCATGATGCCCTCAGAGATTTTCTAATTAAAATTAAAAATATATATATATGTATATGTACATACATATGAAGAGATATTCAGGAGTCAGGTAAAGATCACTGTGAATTTTTGCAATGAACACAGGCGAGGGCCAGAAAGACTGGATTTGGAAAAAATAGGCTGAAACCAAATTTGAAATTAGCCTCTCCTGATGAAAAGTTTGCCAAAATCTTGAGAAGAAGTTGGAATTTAAGCAAGAACATACCTGTCATGTATATTGTATTCATCATTGACGCATATGTGAATGCTCTTTTTTTTTTAACAGACTGTATATCATCCATCTATAGTTCTATCTTTGTTCTCAGCCAATTTTTTTTATTAATATTTCAAAGATTGGAGCATTAAAGAATGTCTTCAAATGTTGTAAATGATGCCTGGGTCGTAAACTTGGGCAGACAGAGTGCACCTGGTCTTAACGTCTGACATTAGGTCTGCCCCTAACTAAACTACCCAAGTATCTGTACTTACAATGGGTCTTGGTGTCTGGTTGCCTGCAGCAAAAAAATTATGTGGTCAAGTCCATTTGTCAGACTTTCTCCCAAGGACCTTTATTAATCTACCAGTTCCACACTTTGTTATGTTAGTATCGTGATGCCAGCCCCCTGGAGAACTTCATCTTCACTCTTCCAGCAACCTCAATTGGCCTCTTCCCAGGGGTTCTGTTTTATCTTCCTTCCTTGCCCTCCTTGAAATCCTCCTTGACTACTTGAAACTCTTTGATTCAAAGTTTAATATATGAATTAAACTTGCTTGCTATTTGTTCCAATATAGGGAATTGTTCACATCTGTAAGGTTAAGGCCATTCACTTAACATCTGAGTCTCTCCTTTCTTCCTCCTTTATGTGTTAAACAGGTACTTAATTTTTGTCACCTTTTGACCTGTCAAAATTAATTCTCTGTGCCCACACAAAAACTTTGGTAAGTATCATGGCCTTTCGGTTCTTTCTTGAGTTATAGACTCTCCTAGGTCCACATACTTCAAACACAGATCAATTGAGTAATATGAATGCTCAGCCCAAGACATTAATCAAAACTTCAAGCATTAAATACTTAAGCATTAAATAATTCAAGCATTACAATAAACTTTAGCATTAAATACACCAAATAGGCCATGTGTGATGGCTCATGCCTATAATCCTAGCACTCTGAGAGGCCAAGACGGGTGGATTGCCCTGAGCTCACAGGTTCAAGACCAACCTGAGCAAGAGCAAGACCCTGTCTCTAAAAATATCTGGGTGTTGTGGCAGGCATCTGTAGTCCCAGCTACTGGGGAGGCTGAGGCAAGAGAATCACTTGAGCCCAAGAGTTGGAGGTTGCTATGAGCTATGATGCCATAGCACTCTACTGAGGGTGATAAAGTAAGATGCTGTCTCAAAAATAAATAAATAAATACACCAAATACCCCCTTTCCTCCAGTTCAATTCCATTTTTTTGCAGTGGGAGGAAGTGGTTGGCTTTTCAGGACCCTTGCTTACTTGCGAGTTGAGCCCCAGACAACTCCTGGGGCGTGAGAGACGCTTGCCATTCATCCTCACAGGCCTTTCCCTAATCTCCACAAAGATGTTGTTTAGTGGGGTGCTTCTGGGCTGTTTCTCTACCTCTCCTCCCACTTGGTTCACTCAGCATGGAAGGAGGCCTAGTAAGGGACAGGAAAGTGTTAGAAACTGGTGCCTCCTTCAGTCAGATTTGCACGCTGTGGCCTGGCTGACGTTTAAGGCTGCTTCTGAAGATTTGAGGAGAATTCCCTTGTGGGTCACTCCATCTGCAATCAGTGGAGCAGGTGACATCAGCTTTCCTCTAGCCCCTCAGTTCTCGTTTCCTGAGGATTTACCCACACAAACTTCCCACTGAAGTACCAGAGGGAGCTCTGGTGAAGACTCTCTAGGTTAGGACTCAGACAGTTCCAGCACAGCTGTTTCTTCCTGACCGTGGGAAGCATGCAAGGCCAGCATGTCCTGCTGCCACCACACTCATGTTCTCTCAGTAGTAAGAGAACTCTTTCAAGGTCTCCTGTGCTCCCAATTGTGATAGTAGGGAGCACATGTCAGGCTCTCCAAAGTGTCCCACGGAAGGGAACTTCTTGCCTCTCCCTGGAGGGGAGTAAGGCTTACACAGGACACAAGTCTTTTCAAAGAAATCCATCTACATTGTCTCCTTGTTCCATTCAGATTCTTATCTGTTTCCTTGATGTGGCTGAAGGGCCCATGCATTATGGAACCGTCTTGCATAACTTCTTGTGTAAATTCTGCATATAGAGGAATTGGTCTCATGCACATTTTGGTACCTGATGGCCATTGTATTGGGACATTTTGAAATTAAGCCTCAAGTACACCCATTTTAGAACCACTCCAGTCTTCTTTTCTTTCCTAATATTAACATAAGTGTTAAGACTACACTTTCAGGGAAAACCATAATTATCCTTTTAGATGCAACAGGAAAGACAATAGCTGAACTCACTGGAGTAATAATCTCTATCTAGATCCCTACCGGACCCCCTGGGCAGCCAAGCTGAAGGTCTTGGGATTCTCTTAAGACACCAGCTCCACAGAGGCAGGCAGTCTCTGGTCCAGTCTATAATGATGTGATTTTTTTTCCATCAATTTGGTAATTGTCCCAAGAACCAAGTGTTAAATACATCAAGTTAAAAAAATATCCTGTGAAAGACTCATATCCCAAGGCGTTTGGCTGTGAGATAAAAGTGAATTTTTATAATTACATTTTTCAATATTATATTTCACATTTTGAGATGTTCCCCTGAGACTCTCTCTGCTAGCCATAGAACTATTCCCCACAAATGTCTCTTCTCTGGTGGCCCAAAATTCAGCATGCACAGGGCTCCAGAGAAGTCTCCTTTGCACAAAATCCCATGGCCAACTTTCCTGGGTATAACTGAGTTTGCAGAGCAAAGGAGGGAGAGCTCTATGGCTACAGGAATCTGGAAAACCCAAAGTGGAAGTCTTCATGTTATTTTCCTGAAGGGCACCAATAATCTTGGCATTCCCGCATATGCTTAAGAACCAGGATGTCCCTTTTCAGTTCAGACTGGAATCTGGAGTCCAGCCCTTTGAAACCTTGTGGGCTGGGAACTCCTCAGGGTGTTCATTTACACAGGCCGGTGGACCTAAGGGGAATCTGGTGAGTATGTGTGCCTGTCCATCCAACCCCCTGGATTATTTTTGAGCCCCTCTGAAGAAAAATTTGAGGCAGACACTGGAGGAACGATTTTCATGAGGGAATTTGTGAGTCACTGGGCACAGGAGGCACTGCTTTGGGATTCTGGAGATAAACAAGGTGCGGAGTTAGAGATGGGACTATTCTCCCACATTTGCATTGAGCCGGGACCAGGACAAGACACCTGCACAGAGACACTGGTGTTCTATCAGGGCACAACATGGGGTACCACATGGGACTTTCAGGCTGTTCTATGAGTGGAGAACAGTGGCTAGCAAAGGCAGAGACAGAGGGGAAATGGTGGCGATCCCTGCAGTGACTGTGCCTGACAGACTGGTCCCTGAGGCAACTTTTGCCAGCTTCTCAAAATATCTAAGCCTGAGAGATTTCACAGGAATAGGCAAGAGCATGTGCAAGTTCAAACAAAGTTGTTTGGGCTTTCTCATCCATGGCCTTGGGTATAAGACAAGATGGTCAAGGCCTTTTTACCCATGGGAAACACGATTGTTGAGGTTTTCTTACCCCCGGGAAGGAGCTGTGTGTTCCTAGACAGCCTTAACTGTGTGCCGCACAGTCATGCTTTTGTGGTGCTGCTGGGCACCTTGCCTCTGTTGTTCCCCCGGGTATAAAGGTGGACAGGACCTTCTACTTGTGTGGATTGTGGATTGCCGATTAGAGATCAGGGATTGTGGATTGTGGACTTTCCATGTAGCCCAGCTCCCCAGCCACCAAGTGCTGGATAAGGAGGTCACATGCTGACTTCCTACATACCACAGAGGATTCCTGAGCCTGCCCTACCCTATTGGAAGGTGAAGTTAGGGCCACAAAATTACCTCCCATGTAGTTTTGCTCACCAGCTGCCCACAAGCTGAATAAGGACATTTTACACCTGCCCTCCAATGCCCAAGTTGCTCTCAGTCTGTCCAAATTAGAACACTTGCGTTACAACATGGATGGGAAATTTAGGAGACTGATTATAAGGGGGCTTCATTTGTGCCCACAAACTAATTCAGTCCTGATTCCCAACACTCAGCCAAGAAGCAGCATTTACAAAATGGAAAGTTTTACAGAAACAATTGAACCTGGTTATAGCATAGCTCACATTGCATGGGCTGTGGCCTGTTCCAGGGCAACTTCTGACTGGAAACAAATCCAGCACCTACTCAAACCCTGAGATGCATAAAAATCACTGTAAGCATGCAAAATCTGGGCCCACCCCTAGAAAATCAGAGTGAGCACATGTGTGGTGAGGCCCAAGAGCCTGCTAGCAAGCACCCTGGGGAAACGAGGCCCAAGGTTTGATTAATACTGCCTTACAGTAATAAGCCACCAGGCTGAAACATGGGTCAAAGAGTTGGAAACATTTTAACTCCCCCTGTGAGACTGAAAGTGAACGTCTGTACACCGAGGGTCACCATGCTCCCCCTCACACACTCACACACATACACACACATTCACACAAGTTGCCTCTAGTAGCAGAAGCCTTTGAAAAGGGTCTTGCTGCTGCAGGTCTCAAAGGTGATGAAAATGTCCACAAAACTGCCAGGAGAAGAGCTGCCTTTTGTAAACAAGAACTTCCCATCTGAGGACATCCTCACTCCTATACATTTGTCTTTTGATTACAATGAGCTCAGTCATGAAAGGACCCTTGAACAAATGAATGAGGCAGGTAAGCCAGGTGCTCTCACCTTGCTCTGAGGGAGAGCACCAGTCACCAGTCAGGGAGATTCTCATGCACTTTTTTTTGGGAGAGAACAAAATGTTCAAGAAGCTGAGCCCCCAAGACTTCAGAGCCCTGGAATGAAAAGTGAAGGTTGTATGGGGGGGTGGGGGGTGGCAGGCACTTGGGGCTTTCTAGACAACAGTTTTAGGAGCCAGAGAGCATAGGGGGAGGAAGGAGCCAGAGAGCATAGGGGGAGGAAGGGGAGCTGAAGCTGAGCGGGGCAAAGCCCAAAGAAAGTGCTAGAGAGAGAGGGGATAGGACAACAGCCTAGAATGAAGCACTTGCCAAAACACCAGGGTGGCATGCTGTGCAATGTTTGACTGTATTGCTGTTGAAATATTTCCTGCTGTTATTTAGCTAATATTCCAACTTCTGGGACAGGAATAAGTTTGAGGTTTTATCCTAGTCCATAGTCCACTAGTTCTCAAACTTTAATGTGCATCAGAATTTCCTGGAAGGCTTGTCAAAACCCAGGTGTATGGGCTTCAACCCAGGGTATCTTGAGCTGAACCCCTGCCTGAGAATGAGCATTCTCACACGCCCCATGGTGATGCCACTGCCACTTCTCCAGGTACCACATGTTTAAGAACCACTGAAACAGCACATCTTCAAACAGGTAGAAGGGGACGAGGGGAAGCTGGAGACAAGAGGAGGAAAGGAAGCCTCCTTGCCATGTGATGCCTGTGGGACCCCACAGAGAATCCCCTACCAGCAAGAAGGCTCTCACCAGATGTGGTCCCTCAACCTTGGACTTCTCAGACTCTGTAACTGCTGGTGAGGACAGAGGACAGACTTGGTCCCTCTGACAAATATCTTCTTGAGTGCCGCTTGGCTCTGGTTTCAGACATCATGGTGCCCTGAAGCACCCTCCTGATGGACTCCTCAACACATGCTGACCTCCTGCCTATCATAGAGGATTCCCAAGCCTGCTCTACCCCACTGGAAAGTGACGTGGAGGGTTACAGGGAAGTCAGTACTGTGCCATTCTACTGTCAACTCTTCATCCTTTAAGTTCTGTGTTACCAACATGAAACAAATTTTAACGACAAATAGTCACCTGAGGCACCCTCTTGTTCTTCTGAGTCTCCCCAGATACAGATGGTGCCCAGGGCTGTGCTAAGCCCTCAAAGGACAAGCAGGACAAGCACCAGGTGGACTTTGCTCTCAAAAGTTCACCGTGTCAAAGTTTCAATTTATAATTTAGGCAACTTATTTTAAATAGAACTTCAAGTCATTTTACACTTTAGGCATATTTTCCTTAAATTTACTACTTTAATAATTTTATACTTTATCAATCATTTATACCTTACTCTGGACAAGTTTTAAAATTCATATCTACATGTCAGATACTATGACATCTATCTTCAAATAGAAATAGTTTTACTTCTTCTTTTCTGGTTTAGATGCCTTTTAGTTCTTTTTCTAGCCTAATTGCTCTGGCTCAGTACAATGCTGACTAGCAGTGCAGAAAGTGAGTATCCTTGTCAAGTTCCTGAATTTAGGGGGGAGACATTTGGTCTTCACATTAAATAGGAGGCTAACTGTGGGTAAAATTCATATCTCAGATCATCTGAAGGGTGATAGGAGGGAAAAGGCACAAAGTGTGGGGATAGCTTGTAATTATTTATTTTAACCTCCTCTTAACCCCTGACAGGAAGCTCAGAGTTTTTGAAGCCAAGTTATTGAGCAGCAGGTAAAGTTAAACTGATTAACTAGTTCTAGTTCTAGCCTTTGGTCTACCTTGCAATAACTGTGGAACCTGGGCAAGGTTCTTGACTTTTCGGGGCTTTAGTCTCCTTCTCTTATACCTGTATAAGCATACAATCAAGTGGCACTAGATCATAGGGTGGCATCCTGAGAATAATACAGCTTTAAGGATGGCCTAACCTGACCACAGGAGTAAAATCCACCAAGGCCACAAGTTGGAACTTTGTGCCCCTCCCCTCTCTCTAGCACTCTTCCCTTTCTACACTTAGCTCAGATCCAGATTCCTTGTCTATATGCAACTCCTTTAAGCCTTGGATCAATGTATACTCCCATTTTACAGGTAAGAGAATTGAGGTTCAAAAAGGTTTAAGCCATTCACTCAGAGTTATGTGGCTAATAAATGTTGGAGACAAGATTTTTCTCCAGTCAGTCTGAGTAAAGTGTTAATATTTCATCTTTCCACTTGACTACTCTTTGTGACGCCCAAAGTGACTTTGTGACTCCCACAGTGCTCTCTTCAATGCAGCCCACACTGTGAACCCTAGTCTCAGCCAAGTGCATGTGGCAACACCTGTGTTTAAGCACCTGCCCTCCTTTCACTCCCTCTTCAGTGATGGAAGCCCAAGCCAGGCAGAGGCCATTTCTTACCTGCCTCTTCTGATTCCAGCCACTCAGCATGAGCACATGGTCCTACCATCTTCCACTGGGCTGTTTGGGAAAGGTGTGAGCTACAGGATGGAATAAGCCCTGTAATTTGTTCCTGTCACAGGAAACTTGAATATTGGCTAAATCACAACAGGAAACCAGCCATTCAGGAATAATACAATCAAACATTTCACTTAGTCCAAACATATCCAGCTGTCTTCCAATCTGAAGGAATCACTGAGCTTTTGTATCCTAGGCACAAGTACCTGATGTACTATTTTCAGCACAAACATTATGGCTTAAACATTAAGCATTTCTAACTTGATCTCAGTTAAAATGCAGTAAGTAGTACGCCTCTCTAGAAATGAAGGGATCTGGGGCACAGTCCTAAAATGATACCCAGGTATGACAGCATATCATGGTAGAACCCAAGGGTGCCCTGGACACCTTCTTTGCCCTTATCACTGTCAGGGGATGAGGCCACCAGAAAAACATCTCACTACTCAGGGCCACCTTGTTCCCTCTGCCAAAATGCAGAAAAGCCAGGCAAAATTTGGCCTTGTGGGAATAAACATACAGGAAAGATCTCAGAATTGCTCAGAAATGGATCTGTAAATTCTACATTCTTTAATGTTCTGTAAAGGTCAGGCATGGTAGCTCATGCCTGTAATCACAGCACTCTGGAAAGCTGAGGCAAGAGGATTGCTTGAGCCCATGAGTTCAAGACTAACCTATAAATATAAGTGAGACTCTGTTTCTACCAAAAGTTTTGCTTTGTTTTTATGAGATGGAGTCTTACTTTATCGCACTTGGTAGAGTATCATGGTGTCACAACTCACAGCAAACTCCAACTCCTGGGCTTAGGCGATTCTCCTGCCTCGGCCTCCTAAGTAGCTGGGACTACAGGTGCCCACCACAATGGCTGGCTACTTTTTTGTTGCAGTTTGGCTGGGGTCAGTTTCAAACCCACCACCCTTGGTACATGAGGCTGGTGCCCTACCCACTGAGCCACAGGCACCGCCCTCCCCAATTTTTTTTTTAATCAGCTAAGTATGGCAAAGTGGGCCTATCACCCCAGCTACTTGAGGCAGGAGGATTGCTTGAGCCCAGGAATTTGAGGTGCAGTGAGCTTGCCACTGTACTTTTAGCCTGGGCAACAGAGCAAGACCGTGTTTTAAAAGAAATGTTTTATAAAGAATATACTCGGAACATGCATATTAAAACCATCCTATGCATGAGGGGTGTGGATGTATGGGATGAGAGGGAAAGAATAATGATCTCAGTTTAAATTTTTTTTAAAAATTGAAGTCTGTTTTAAGTAAGGTGTATTTGTTATAAGTAATAGAAGCCATGAACAAGTGAAACTTAGGTAATCTTGGTGCTTACTGTCTCACAGAACAGAAAATGGGAAGTAGGAGGTTCCAAGGCTGATCCAGCCATCAACAGGTGACAGTATCTTTAATATACAGGCTTCTTTTTTCCTTTTACTTCTTTTATCATCACCATCTTGACTTTCTTATTCTTTCTTATGCCTGTTGCCTCATGGTAATACCACAGCTGCTACTGCTCCAAGGATTACATCTTCACACACTTGTTTGAAGGTAGGGCACAAGGGGGTATGTCTCACCCTTATCAGGGAGAGAAAAAATTTCTCTACAAGACCCCAGTAGACTTTCTTTTATTTCATTAGCCCCACTGGGCCATTTGACAATTTCTAGCTGCAAAGGAGTCTAGCAGAGCAAGTACGTAGCTTTCCCAATTACTGTCATTGGAAGTAGGCAAGGGGTGGGAATGGATCTGGAATAGATAACTAAGAGCATCGGCTATTGGGATAAATAAAAATGTGGCCAAAAATAAAAATTCTGGGGCAGTGCCTGTGGCTCAAGGAGTAGGGCACTGACCCCATATATCAGGGGTGGTGGGTTCAAGCCTGGCCCTGGCCAAAACTGCAAAAAATAAAAATAAAATAAATAAAAAATAAAAATAAAAATTCTTCCCCTAAGATCAAAGACAAAGTATTAGAATGTATCTACAGTTTTAGTAAAAATAACATTTCTGTTACTTTTTAAAAAGTGTCTCACTATGTATGTATATACTATAGATACTTGCACACATAGTTAAATAAATTTTTTAAAGTAGGGTGGCTTCAAATTCTGCATTCCTGGCTCGGCGCCTATAGCTCAACCGGCTAAGGCGCCAGCCATGTACACCTAAGGTGGCGGGTTCGAATCCCCAGCCCAGACCCGCCAAACAATGACGGCTGCAACCAAAAAATAGCCAGGCGTTGTGGCGGGTGCCTGTGGTCCCAGCTACTTGGGAGGTTGAGGCAGGAGATTCGCTTGAGCCCAGGAGTTGGAGGTTGCTGTGATGCCATGGCACTTGACCCAGGGGGACAGCTTGAGGCTCTGTCTCAAAAAAAAAAAAAAAAAAAAAAAAAATTCTGCATTCCTCTGATCCAATTTATCTCAAGGAAAAACCATGGATATGTACAAAGATGTACATATACATGTATATGTATGCTATGTATAAGTATATATATGGATGTCCATTATATATGTTTAGAATGATAAGAAGTGGGAATAACCAGGTACTCCTACTACTTTATCCTGCTCTGCTAGTTACCAAGGTAAACTACAAAGTTGTCCTGAAGAAAAGAATGGCCTTGTCCCCTAAAAAGAACAGCCCAAAGCACAACTCTCCCTGTGCTTTGTTGTGAGCCACAAAGGTATTATGAAACTACTCTTTTAAGTTGTACCTTCACCCTAGTTCTACCTGAAAGGATTTGCACAATGGTCTCCATGCTCCCTTCAGAAAATCTTTCATGTCTGTCTCCTTCCCCAAGGGTTGATTCTTTCCAAGGAGACCCCATGGATGGAAACTTCAGCTGAGCTACTACAACAGTCTTCTCCACATACCCAGCCATGCCCAGATCCCAGGGCATGAGACCCAGGCTCAAACTGAGCTCCCTACTGCAAATGATAAACAGTCCAAGTTCTCCCTGTTGGCAGGAGGGGCAAGCCTGGACCCTCAAATTCACGATTCAGTTGAAGAAGCAGCAGGATGAGATCTACTGGGTCTGCAGGCTCCACTTAGAATAGTGATATTATTGGGTTGCTAAAGCTACTTGACTTCACCACCTGTAGAAAGAAATGGGAATTATTCACTACCAGGGCTTGTGATTTGTTTGTGAGTATTAAATGGAAGTGTTCAATGACAGCAGCAATAAAGGATGTTAACTCTGCAGAGATAATTAAGGTAAACTGAATTTTACTTGCTCCTGACAGCAAAGTAAAGGTATCTTATTTTTTAAGGAAATACAAAAATATATATTCCCAGTGAACTAAATTTATGCTAAAAATTTCAACAACCAGTCTGTAAGGTAGAAATGAAAACCTATATAAAACAGAAATTGTTAAAGGTGAAATAGTAGTAAGCCATTAGCTCAGCTTTTAGAGGAGTTATTGATTTTAAGGTCTCTTTAAGTTAATGAGAATGGTCCAGCACAGAGTTGGAAGTTTTAGTGCTAAAGAGAAGCATGGAGATAATAGCTTCAATTATAGAGTTCTTACTCTATGCTGGGTGCTGTTTTAAGTATTCTGCCTATTTACACAACACAAGAAGTCTGTGCTATTATTCTCTCCACTTCACAGATGAGGAACTCAAGGCACACAGAAGAAAGTTAATCTGCCAAAGTCACCCATCCAGCAAATGGAAGAGCCAGGATTTGAACCCAAGTAGTTTGGTTCTAAAGCCTGTGTTCTTCCATACTTTACAATGCAGTGTCCCACATTTTGAGGTATTTCCTATGGGTTGCAAATGATTTACATAAATTAAGATACATTTAGCTTTCATGGGATGGAACATCATTTCATGATCCCCTAACTCCCAGGAAACCTGTTCCCCAGACCTGAATTGTGAAAATATCCCTATCTTGCTCTGACCATAGATACCACTCTCATCAGTTTGAGATGGGCAGCCTCCAGATAGCCAATGCCACAAAACTCGTATGACCCATTCTTATACAACAGATAAGAGCCAGTGTGTCCCCCTCATCCCCACCTCTTTCAGCTATCTCTGACTTTTCCCTCTCTACCTGATAGATAAGCAAATACCAAAATCACAGGTGATTCTGAGACTAGTCCAGGCCACGTGATACTTCACAAAGATGTGTGGTTTTATCAGTTGATTTGTAACTGCTGGAGATCCATTTATGGAAATAGGCTCTTCCTCTTTCAGTTGGCACCAAAATGCAGGGTTTCTCCTGTGGCAGTGTCAACTAGAGCTTCATCTCTGGGTAGTCAGCCAGAGGGACAACTCTCAGGGGTTCCTGCTGGGAGTCTGCCATTACAAGGGCCAGTGCTGAGCTTGGATATCTTCCATGTGTCCAGAGGCTGTAACTCCTCATGGAGGCCAAACTCCTCTGGAAACAGAATCTTTCCTTCTTTAAAATCCACATCCTGGCTTCCCTCAGCAAAGGAGCAGGCACTAAGCTGAGAAACCAGTAGTTCAAGGGCTCCACCATGAGGAAGTCAGGAAATGAGACCTCCTCCATTCCTGTGTCATCCAAAAGAAGCCCACGGCCAGAGATGGGGAACAGCAACGATGGGGCTGGCCTGTCTGGCAAAAGAGGGCACCATGTCCCCCTCCCTGACTTTTCTGCTTCACTTTGCCCTGGGGAAGGCAGATGGCCATAGCAGCCTCTGTTGGCTTTCTCCCAGCTCCATGCTGGGCATGTGGGGCTTCTGACCCTGAGTTTCACATTGGGAGCAGCTGGCAAGATGCTGAAGCTATTCTTCCCTTTCAGAAAATTACATGGAATTAGCTTAAATTCTCCCACCAAGCCTCTCACTGGCTGCAACAGCGTTGCCTGCCAGCTGCTAGCAGGATGCAGCAGTGTCTGGTCTTCTCTCACCTCCTCTGGCTTCTGTCCTGGAGCCGAACCACTCCTGCAGCTGCCATTTCTCACCACCCCCACCCCTGACTGCCAGCCCTGGGCTGGGATTCTGGGCCCATTAGCACTGTAGCAACATGATTAGGGAAAGCATAATCTTTGGTATCAATTAGAACTGGGTCAGAATTCTGGATCTATCTGCATCACTTTTAACCAAGGAATACAACCTCTCTGAAACTCATCTCAGAAATGAGGAAACTATTTTATTTACTTTGCTTTTTTATGTGTCCACCCCACTATGAAGGCAGACATCCTGTCTGTCTTGTTCGTGGTTTTATCTCTAGCATCTTGCACAGTACCTGGCACATAGGAGGCAATAAATATTTGTGGAGGAAAGGAGGGAAAAAATTCCTTCCCAATGGGATTAAGAGCATTACATGAAGTATGTATGTGGGTCATATGTGCTCTGTAAGTGATGGTTTCTAGCTACCATTCTATTCTGACATGGCCCCCAGCTTCATGAATCGACTAATTATGACTGTCATCTCATCCACTCATTCATCAAAGAAATACTTACTGAGCACCTTCTACATATTACACAGGACAGTACAAATGTAGAGAACACAGTCCCTGTTTTAAAGTGGATCAATTACTTTCTTAGTGATGCTCTAACACAATTCCCACAATGCCACAGCAGTCATAAAAATATAGAGGACTATGGCACACAAAGACTAGCCAGGAAAGAAAGTAGGAGCAGTGACAATATCTGGAAGGGGGAAATAACTTTCTATGTTTGAAGAAAAAACTTTCTTAAACTCTAGTGGCCCATTGACAAAGCATAGTTCCTGAAGAATAGGATGAATTTCATCACAGATGGGACATAGGGTAGGAGTAGACATTTACTAGTCTATTTCTTCAGAGATGTATCTGGATGTTGCTTTCAGCTGGTTAGACTCTGTCTCTTAGGGAACTGTGTGAAGGATGGTGCAAGTCCTCTGAGATTTTAGGTTCTAAACCTAGAGCAACAGGTGGCAGGAATTATAAACGGGTACTGCCTTATAGACAAATTAAAGCAAGCATATTTTTATTTGCTACCACTTTATTACCCTGAGTTCTGGGAAAGACATCTTGGGAAACTCCTCCAAATTCTTTGGGCAGGATTTAACATGTTGGACAGTAACCACATGATGTGGTCCAACATTTCTAAAATTTATCATATGCTCTTCTCTGCTCGTGCCTGTGGCTCAAGTGGCTAAGGCACCAGCCACACACACCTGAGCTGGAGGGTTTGAATCCAGCCCAGGCCCACCAAACAACAGCTGCAGCTGAGTGTTGTGGCAGGTGCCTATAGTCCCAGCTACTTGGGAGGCAGAGGCAGGAGAATAGCTTGAGCCCAGGAGCTAGAGGTTGCTGTGAGCTGTATTGCCATAGCACTCTACCAAGGGCAACAGCTTGAGGCTCTGTCTCAAAAAAAAAAAAAAAATTTGTTTTTTGTCATATGCAACTACTGTCAGGATATGCCATTCTGAGCTCCACCTGTACTATTATTTTACCTAATACTTTTACATTACTTTTTACTTAAATCTTTTCAAAGATTTATTTCCCAGATGTAATTAGCAAACAAATGTCAATTGCTGTTACAGTTCTGATGTCTGCAAATATTATTGTAACACAACTCAGCAGATAAACCCTCTCCACCCCTCCATGCAGCGATGTTCTAACGTCAATCCCCATCAAGCTGTGGGGCACCACCGTGAGATGCACAGATGAAGCTCTAAATTGACACCTGACAATGGAATGTATTGTACAAGGGTGTGTAGGCCAAGGGTTACTATTCCACTAAACCCTGGAAGGAGGAGGTAAGGAGAGCAAGGTGAGGGTATTTATTGCCTGGCTCCTCCTCAGCAAAGTTGCCTTAAACCTTCTGCCTCCACTGAAGTTCACACCTTATTAAGGTCACCCTCTGTCCACAACTCTCCCTCTCTAGTTTAAGTAACTATTCACTCACTATGAGCTCCTTTAGTGCAGAGATGGCAAGAGCCCTCTAATTGGTAGCCCCAGGCAGTACACTATCTCCTGTGGCTTTCTGCCCACAGCTTTCTAAATTGTCCTTTTATCAAACCTCCCTCGAATTATCCCAACTTGAATTGGCATCCATTTCTTGCCAGGCCCCTGACTGATACACACATGGACCCCTTGATTCTAATTTTTTTTTTTTTAACTTTCAGGGACCATTTTCTGTTTTAACCAGGATACTCTGGGTTGAAAATGAAGAAACCTAATGACCTATCTTAGGCAAAGAGTGGCAATTATTACCTTGATAATGAAACTATGTGAAGAATTGGGAAACAGCTGGACCTCTAGGGAGTTTAGTACTGGGACTCTTTTATCTTTGTCCTTAGAATAAATATGATCCTCCTTCTTTGGTTTCAATTAGAAAAACCTTAGGTGAGGACCTGGCCCAGCCTAGATCATGTGTTTAATCCTTTGCTTAGACAGATGGAGTACTTACTTTACTTACAGGTACTAGAAGCCCTGTGAGAACCACCTGGTTGGAAGTGGGAGCAGCAGTCCCCAGAATTGAGTGGCTGTTCATCCTACATATTTTTCAATCACTCTGATTTTAATGTCTCCACAGAGCAGAAATCATACATAGAAATTTGTATCTTGGATTCTATTGCCAACTTCTTAGGTTCTAGATTTGGGGCTTTTATATTATCAAATTTTTCTGCTGACTCAGAATATCTCTGGGTCCAAAGTGTACAAAGAAAAAGATAAGGTCGCCTCTTTGGGGAATAGGAATAGAGGTATAAAGTAGAGAAAGTGTGAAAAAGCAATTATGGAGAATGGGCATCAAGTTCCCCAGGACAGGGTAGTAGAATTGCCAAATGGTGCTGGGAAAATCATGAATTCATCCAACTCATCCAATTTATCTTACTATATGTTCTGTTCTCTAACAGCATTTGGCTGCTGAGGCACAAATATGGAAAAACTAGATTGTTACATTTGTTTTAGGGTTGGGGATTTTCCTCGATTTTTCTATATATGGTAGAATGCAGATGAAGAACAGAGTTGATACTTGTATGAGTGCTACTACCAGTAACTATGCAATCTCAGCTGGACATAGAGACATGGAGAGGCTCATAAATTGGGAGAAGGTAGACAAGTGAGATGACTTGTGGGGAGGGTTTCTAATCAGGTCTAAGAACTGTGGTGGGGGAAACAGTTGAACAAAGCAATACAAATATGTGTTTATCTGCATACACAAATAGCAAACATATACATTCCTTGAGGGCAGCCCTTGCACTTATGAAGAAACTTTCTTATTCAAAAAGGATATACACAAAATGATGTAGCCAAGACACAGTTTATTTCAACATAGTAAACCAAAAAATAACAACTCCTTTCTTTGGAAAAAAAAAATTCTGTACATTTAGGGTGGATATAATTGACCATAACGTATTTCAGGAAAAAAAAATTAGGCATACCATACCTAATAAAGCTTTCAATGTCGACAGTTGATAAAGAACTTTGCCAGATGAGCAGACATTTGGAAAAATCAAAACATAGTTTTAAAACAGAGTTAAGAATATTATGGCCTTATTTATCTTGCTGGGGTCATGCCCCAGGGGCAGGATCCGTTAAGACCTGAAGATCTGGCTGTGACAGACTAAAGAAAAATAAAGTTAGAAATGACAAGAAAGAAAGAGACAAGACACACAGAATAGAATTTTCAAAGGTGGGAACTCAGGGGTCACCACCCATTTGTGGTGTTCTAGCGGTGGCCCCCGAGTGTCAGTTCTACTCAGCTTTTATTGAAGGCTATTTGCTCATTAGCCCAAAGGGTAAGCTGAGAAAGGGAACAAAGATGCCAGCAGTTTCTCTGAGTGAGCATATGGTCTCCTATGGTTTCTATAATCATTGCCTTTAAGGGTCTGAGTAGTCTTGAGAAATCTGGAACCTGAGACTTGTGTGTGGGCAGCCTCCTGTCTGAGGTCACACACACAGATTCCTAGGGAGGTGTTAAACTCCACTGGTTGTCTGTGGAGTAAAACGCCACTGGCGTCAATCTCCTCTGAAGAATCGGTGGGAGAGAGGAATTTTCCTCTCATCATCACCACAGAGGGGCTTCCTCTGCAATAAGAGATATAAGCCCTCCTGCCTGTATTTCAGGGTTCAAGCTGTTCCCTTGATCTCTGCCCCAGCCAAATACAATCTCCACAATGGGTTTTTGCTTTGACTGTTTACTGGGCAGGAAACAGCCTAGTTAATGTATCTTTCAAGCCTTGCCACAGCATCTTCTGTGGCCATTGTTCCTCATAGTGTTTACAGATCCAACAGGAGTGTTAGTAAGCTGTATCCCCAGTAGGCCAGAGCTCTAGAAAAAGCATTTCTTTTCTCAGACAAGAAATTTAGCAGCAGCTGGTTTAAAGTTAAACTAGCTGACCTTTCTTTGTTCTGCCTCACTCAGCTTCCTTTTTAATTTTTCCCTTTTTCTGGGGGCATTTTCCCTTGCGAAGAATGGGGTCTTTGGTCCCCATTCTGCCTACATATCTGAACCAAAAACAATCATTATCCAGCCTTCCATTTTCACATATATTTTCTTTAGCAGAATTAAGCTCCAAATTTAAAGGATTAAATTCTTTCTTCCTAAACCCTTGAGATTATCAAATTCTCCTTCAAACCTATATCTGTTTACAAAAGCACAGACCATTTAAAGGGAAACAGTGGTAAACACAGACAGAGATTTCACTTCTACACCATTGGTCCAGATTTTGTTACAGAAGATTTTCTGAGTTGGCTACCAATTTACTCAACTCAGTTCAAAAACATAATGCCTGATTATGGGACCAGCGTGGCTTTCATGCAGCCCATCAGCAGATTTCTCTATCATTGAAAATGAGTTCATGATGTTAGCCCTTAGCTTAACGTGTACAAACGAGATTTGTGAATTCTATGACAGTGATGTTAGCAGTTTTAAATGTAAAATGCAAATTACTACATTTATTTTTTAAATACTCAAGCTGCTATGTTTTTTCAATAATCACCTTTTCCATATACAAATGAAAAATAAAATGGAGAAAGAAGCAGAAAAATTTGAATGTTCAAAAATAAGACAACTAGAAAAATCTCATATGTCAAAACATGGCTGGAGTCAGTTTAGATCCTAAGAACAAGTGTATACTATTGCATATAACTATATAGTAAAACCCAGCTCTCTCTGAAAGCCCTGAATTAAACTGTTTTCCCAACTCCTTTTAGGCCATGATTCTACCTGCTAAAAACATTTTTAATAAATACTATCATAGCCCTACAAATTTTTTATATTCCCAAATAATGAACTTAACTATAATAAAACAATTTAAATAGCTATGCTATAAAATAAAACAGCTGTAAATATACACTCTACAATGGAGAGTATATTTCTTATCTATCTTTCTTTACCTGAAAGATAATATTAAAAAGAGATTCCACAGCTTACTGATTCTTTAAAAACTAAGAATCAAAGTACTGAACAAAATAAATAAATATGCAAATTGGAGGTCTAGGAAAGAGAATACTTAATAAGCCAGTGTATTAAAAATCCACTATTTCAGTATTAAGTCTTATTCATTCAAATACAGTTAAATTTATTGCCATGATAAATAAGCTTCACATTAAGGCACCTGTTATTACCTTCAAAAAAGTTTTGGATTCAAAACAAAGAGAACATGCACAATAAAACTTTGTTTCGTTCATTCTGATGTCATTACAGATATTTCAGTATGAAGTGTTACATTTTTGTATGACAGTAGATAAGTATCTTTGAACATATTACCTGAATATAGCTCAAATGTTTCTCTATGATATTTTGATATATTAATTAATGGTATTTTATTTTAATTAAAGTATATGATACTTCAATCAATGAAGAAAGAAGCAAAAGCAAATCAAGGTAGATGGCAAAGGACTAAATATGAGACACATGACAACCTCATAAAAAAATGACACTGTACAGACTGTGTCTATGAGCAGATCTTGAGCAAGTCTTTAACTTCCCTGGGCCTCACTCTTTCCATCTGTACTATTTCAATAATAATATGGACTCTGTCAAGCTCATAAGGCTATTGTGAGGTCAAGTGAGATGATGCTAAAACTCTTAGCAAACTGAGAAGCACTGACGAAATAAATGGTATTATTATAGGCCAAAATAACTGAAGTTTCTGATAGTCTCTCTAATAAAAAAGTTATGGCCTATTCTTTTTGCATTCACTTGAAGACTCTCAGTTTTGATCCATTAGAAAGTGACAGAATAAATGGAGTAAAAACTTATGCAAATAAAAATTCTCTAAGTGCTATCGTCAAGAATTTTATAAAGCAGCTTGTTATATGTATGGAACCATTGCATGATAGGACTCAAGATCCTCTTAACACTTTCAAAAATAAAGAAGGGGCTGACTTTCAGAAACCTTGGCTCCTGGCCATTCCTCAGTCTCCCCTAGAAAGACCATCATCACTCTCACCATCTTCTATTGTGCAGTATACTAGTACTATTAAAAGATCTCTTATAACAGCTTAAGAGTTTTAAGAATATAAAGGAACTGAGTTAAATGTTGGTACATTACTCAGGTTGGCACAAATTTGAAATGGTTCAATAATCTCTACCATGTTCTCCTCTTTTTTTCTAGTCCACAATCTCTTCCTCTATGTATAAAGTGTTCTCAGTCAGCTTTTTCCAGCCTATGTTCTGAGGAACACTAGCTGGCTGAGATATTAACAGGTGAAAATAGATCTATGTGAAGTAAGCTGAAAATATGCAGGGTACGGTAAGTTTTTATACTGTAGAATCTCTCAGTCTTTGATGTACTGATTGTACTTTTCTACAGAGAAATTGAGTGTACAGCATTTCCTAAACTCATCCAACCATAGAATTCCTTTTTCCCTGCAAACTATGTAGAGGGGCTAATAGTTCTTAGAATATTCTTTGGGAAATGCTATTCTAGCCAATTCATCCTGGTTTTAAACATTTCGGGGCTAAGTCCAATAATGGTTACCTTTTTAATTTCTGAAGGAGAAGAATCAGTTTACTTATATTGTCAACTACCATAATAACCTCCCAGATTCCACTCCATAAGTATCCTTCCTAAAGCAACTAAGAACTAAATTTTCTTTACTACATATTGAGAAGTTATTCTTGTGTTAATAAGAAGTATGATCTTTTAAAGAAAATCCTTATATTCCTCCCCTAAACATTAAAAATGCAAAGATCTAATTCTAGATCCTAGGACCTAGAATGACAATTACTTTGAGGAAACGAGAGTATTTTATTGTAACATCACTACAATTAACACTAGCAATAATAATTATTATTATAATTACTAGTGGTGGTAATAGTAGCAGTATTGGCTAAGCACTTATTTTTTCATTTTAATCCTGATATCCCCTCTTATGAATTTAGGACCTAGTATTACTTCCAAGTTAAAGATAAGTGCACTGAGGTATACAGAGATTAACTGCCTTGCCAATGGTCACACAAAGGAGTAAGGGCAGAACCTCAAATTCATATCTGACCCTTCACTCTATGTTCTTAACCACTACATAATTCCATTTTACGTTCCAGTGATGAAACAAAAGCATTTTGGTTACATTCTTGTTGTTATACAGGAAAATTATATAAATCCACACTGATTGGAATTTGGCTTTGGACTTCCTTTTGATCAAATTATCATTCCCAAAGAATATACTTTTAAGTTTTTTAAAAAGAAAAATAGAGTGCTATCTACCAATAGTAGGTTGCTAGGGTTTTAAAACAGGGGAGATTTTTAAAAATCTGCATCCAAAGTGAAGACATTATCTGTGGTTTCCGTCATAACAGCAAAACGTTGGTACTCTGAAACTCGTTTCTCAAAGAAATTCGTTTTTCCTTGTAAAGAAATGTTTTCCATAAAATCAAAAGGATTTTCTGCCTGGAAAATCTGAAAAGAAATATTATTAGACATTCTAAAGAATCCAAATTATATCCCACAAGAAGAGCAAAAATGACAAAAACAGAGCTCAGGTTTCCCAACATCTATCTAGTCACCTATCAGATCACATTATTCCCCTAAGATCCTGGAGGCACTCAAGACTGAATCAGCACTCAAACCTGACAAATTTTAAGATAACCTAGATCAACTACTAACCTTCTCAAGAAACTATACTAACATCTTTGGCATTCTAAGAAATAGAAAGAAAAGAGTGTTTCACAAAATCAATATTTAATACATAGTAATACTGACCAAATGAAAATGTTTCCACAACTTGAGATCAGATACACCATAAAAACTATAGGCATTTGTTATAGGTATAATTATTAAATAGTCACATGTACATAGCACTACATGTTAAATTAAACATTAAAATGTTAAATTACCAACACTCTACTGTGGTCCTAAGTGTATTTCTTAGTTCATAGTAGAATAACCAACAAATTGACATTATGGACCATGATGAGGGAAGACAGAATAAACATCCATAGTGATTAGATGTCACCAAACAAAAAGTAGGACATAAACTGACAAGAAGCTTTTTCACTGCTTCAGAATTCAAGAAGCAGACTTGGAAATACAGCTTAATGAAAACTCTTAAGATATTTCACTGATTCACAAGGGTATTTCACAAGAGCATTTTTGAATTTAGGAGCATCTCAGCAGGAAATATGAACGGCACATATAAGAATGTATTTAAGTAATCCGATTTTTTAAATAGGCTAAGTATCTAAACAGACAAAAAAAGAAATTTCTTCTATGAAGTTATATGAAAAGGCCAAGAAGCACATAAAAAGATGCTTATCATTATCCATTATGGATATGCAAATCAAGACACAATGAGGTATCATTTCACACCCACTATGACGGCAATAATTTTAAAAAAAAAACAAATACTTTTTGGTGAGGATATGAAGAAATAAGAAGCTTCATACACTGACAGGACTATAAAACTATACAACGACTTTGGAAAACAGTCTGGCAGTTCTTCTAATGATTAAATATGACTCAACAGTTTCACTCCTAGGCAGATATACACTCAAAAGAAATTAAAACATGCCCACAACAAGCTTGTACATGAATGGTAGTAGCAGCATTATTCACTATAACTAAAAAGTGAAAATAATCCAAATATCCATCAACTGATGAATGGATAAATAAAATTTGGTATATCTATACAATGGAATATTATTTGGTCATTAAAAAAAATGAAGTACTGATACATGTTATGACATGAATGAACCTTAAAAACATCATGCTATGTGAAAGATGGTTTCAGTAAAAATATATTTTAGGGGCCTTAATTTTTTTTCTTTTTTCTGAGACAGAGTCTCTCTGTTACCCTCTGTAGAGTACTGTAGCATTGTAGCTCACAGCAACCTCAAACTCCTGAGCTCAAGTGATTCTCTTGCCTCAGCCTCCCAATTAGCTGGGACTACAGACGCCCACCACAACACCCCTTATTTTTAGAGACAGGGTCTTGCTCTTACTCAGGCTGGTCTAGAACACCTGGGCTCAGGCAATCCACTTGCCTTGGCCTCCCAGAGTGCTAGGATTATAAATGTAAGCCACTAAGCTCAGCCTAGGGCCTGGATTTACTATTTTAACTAGTAATAATACCTTTTTTTTTTTTTAACATTTTACCTTTGAGAATCCAAGTTCTACAAGTAATCTGTCAGCCACAAACTCAATGTACTGTTTCATCAAAATACAGTTCATTCCAATGAGGCCAACTGGTAAAGCTTCTGTTAAAAACTCCTGGGATATAAACAAACAGAAGAGTAAATAAATACATATTTTCCAAATAGAAAGAAGGTTTTATTTTTATTAATTTTCTAAGATACTGATTTTGTTCAAGGAAAGTAAAGTAGGATAAATAAATTCTTTCAAAATTGGAAGTGATGTCCATGCGATTAAAATGTTTGGGGTATTACTATTCACATTATTTCACATTTTTGAAGAACCAAAACTAAATGGAAACTAAAACCAAATTACTGGATTTTTTAAAGTAGCATATATATAGAATCTGGATATATATGCTTTCTCAATAGAAAAAAGGTGATGGTTTGTTCTGAAATATCTAATAAAAGACTCAAAGATGATTTTCGTGAGAAGTATGACTATTTCAGAGTTAGGAAAGAGGGAAAATTGAAATAACAAAGAATGTGAGAAATAAACAGAAACAGATCTGGGGGTTGGGAGATAAACTGAATGCCAATCCTACTGAAAGATAGTTGTAGATTGTTAACAGAGGAAAAATTAAAAACATTATTAATTACTTGGATTTAGTTCTCAAAATGATTAAAGATACCAAAATGCATTTTATGACTTTTTCCCTCAATATGAAAACTATGCCTATTAAACTACGCAGTGTGGGGAGGAAAGAGGGGGGAAGGAGGCGGGAATGGGTGAAGGGAGGTTGATTAGAGGGATCACTTCTATGGTTTATCTTACAAGGGTACAAGCGAATCTTTCTAAGAGTAGAATATAAACGTCTTAACACAATAATTAAGAAAATGACATAAAGGCTATGTAAACCAGTTTGATGAAAATATTTCAAATTGTATATGAAAACACCACACTGTACCCCATGATTGCATTAATGTACACAGCTATCATTTAATAAAAATAAAATAAAATAAAATAATTAACTGTTAGAATGATCAAAACACATCCTAAGTGAAGCATCTAGCTCTTTCTAGTAAGAAATCTTTACATATTATATGTTAAATTTCATTATTTAGTAATTCATTACTCATTCAATTTCTAAACATTTGGTATATACTTCAATCTAGGTATCTTGCTAGGTTATTGAAAATACAAAGCAAATGAGAAACTATCACTGCCCTCTAGTCACATAATAAAAATATAAAGTTCCAATAAATAAATATTTTGTTACTGCATGAAATTTAACAGATAGATCAGTGAGACAGAAAAATAACCCTAAAACAGATTTTAGCACGCATAAAACCTATAATAAAGACTAATTTATAAACTTTATTATAAACTCACATAATAATTCCAATATATCATGTACTGGTACTGTCAGATTGGCTGATATTTGTATTAACCTACAAAATTACAATTTTATCTGAGTCAACCTAACAGTCGTACAAATAGTAGAGAAAGAGAGATGAGCTAAATACGTAAACTTCCCTGCTTACCTGCTCAATTTTGACAGCCTCAATAATGATCTCCCTGACTCTTTCTTCTGAAGGCTTATTTACTAAGTACCGAAACATCAGGCAAGCAAAGTCACAGTGAAGACCCTAAAATAGAAGAAAAAAAGCATTGTCAAAGAACATTTAATCAGGTATTTGCACAGAGTAATGTGTCAAGCATCATAAGTAGGTTCTAGGAATACAACACGAAACTTCTGAAAAATGGGCTCAGCACCCAGAGCTCAGTGAGTAGGGCACCAGCCACATACACAGCCCGAGTCTGAGGCTGCAGTGAGCTATGATGCCATTGCACTGTGCTCAGGGCACAGGGTGGGACTCTGTCTCAACAACTACAACAACAACAAAAAAAGCAAGGAAATAAAAAGAAAAAAATAAGCAAGGAAATAAAATTTAAAAATTTTAAAAATTAAAAAGTACAAAAATTAATCTTGAAGAATAAATGGGAAGAACTTTATAAGGACATTTTAAAAAGGAACATTTTGAGGCCTGACACCTGTAGCTCAGTGGCTAGGGCCACCAGCCACATACACTGGAGTTGGTGGGTTTGAATCCAGCCCATGCCTGCCAAACAACAATGACAACTACAACCAAAAAATAGCTGGGCGTTGTGGCGGGTGCATGTAGTCCCAGCTACTTGGGAGGCTGAGGCAAGAGAACTGCTTAAGCCCAAGAGTTGGAGGTTGCTGTGAGCTATGACGCGCTGGTACTCTACGCAGGGTGATAGCTTGAGATTCTGTCTCAAAAAAAAAAAAAAAGGAAAATTTTGAGATTTATCCTACCAGTTATTAAAACATAAAACTATAATAACTAAAATAGTCTGTTATAGCACAAAATATGATAAGTCAATGAGGTAGAAAAAATAGCCATGAAACAGATTTTGCTATAATAAAACCTTAATATATAGTAAAGAAGACAGCCCAAGTCAATGGAGAAAGGATGGATTAATTAACAAAGATAACTGGAAAAACTTTCTAAGAGTGTTTGAAATAAAATTAAGCTAAACTATTATACTATACTATCCTATACTGTAGTTATACTGAATTCTATACTTACACTAAACAAATTTCAATTGCACTAGAAAGTTAAATGTTAAAAAGCCAAAAAGGAAATATATGTGATTATTTAACTTATATCTCAAAGTGAATCATGCCAAACTAGGTTTGGAATGTTTAAAGAATAAATAAAATTAAAAAGCAAAGGACAAACTGGAAAAATATTTGAAATAAATATAACAAAATCCATAGTTTATGTTATATTCATACAATAAATATGACAAAGTCAATAAACAAATTCTTATTGAAAAAGCCCAGTCACTATCCATTGGGAATACACATGGGGCAAGCATGACTTCTTCCTTTTAAGGATTATACACTACTACATAAATAAATTTAAAATATTATGAGCACTTTTAGTTAAATAAGGTAAATATTAATATTGCAACAAAAATAAAGGCAAAAGTTAAAACCAGGTAACTAAGAATACAAATGACTAATATCATTAAGAAAAATATTCAATTTAAGTAGTAATTAAATACAAATGACATCAATAATGAGATATCAATTATCCCTACCAAATTTATCAAATATTTAGCAAATTAACCTAAACTCTGGTAAGGGTACAGTAGAAAATATTCATATACTGCTAGGTGGAGTTGAAAATTTCTATAAATTTTCTGGAAAGAAATCTACAAATAAGTATGAAATATCTTACAATCTAATAATAATTCATACTTTTTACAATCAAGTTTAAGAAAATCTTACATACAAAGGAAACAATCAAAAGTTCTAATTATGGAAGAGTCAATTAAATGATACATTCATTCATTATTATATAGATTATATAATTAGATAACAAAACTACTGTTTTCCAAAAATGCTTGATACCACATAAAAACAATCAGAATATTTTACCAAGTGGAAAAGAACACCTCAACTCATAAAAATATGAATTGTAAAAATATGATGTTTATATCTCTAAATAGATTTAAATGTAGAAAAAAGTCTAAAAAGAAATGCAATAAAAAATGTGATCATCTCTGTGTTGAGATTAAGTAATTTTTTTATTCTCTCAATTCTCTATTATAATCACATGATGATACTAATAAAAGTTATTAGCAATTTAAGGGCATGAAACAGCAAAAAATAATTATATAAAGCATTTCATGACACTTAAAATGTATTTTCACATGTATCCTATTTCACCTCATTCTAACAAAACTCTTGTTAGGTTTTTTAGTTGAAGAAACCAAGGTTCAAAGAAATTAAGTATTAGTGTAGGCAATAAATCTGAACTGAACAGCTGTAACAGGCCAAACATTGAGAACACAAGGATAAATAAGGAGAGGTCTCTGCACTAAGATGCTTAAGGTCTAGCAGAGGAGAAAGAAAAGTGCAATACATGTTATGAACTCTAAGACAAGGACAGTTTTAAGTTTCAAGGGGATACATAAAAGAAAGAGTAGACAATTTTACCTAATGGGGTCAGATAAGTTTTGAGTTGCCTCTTGTGAGAAAGTGCTCAAAAAAAAAAAAAAAGAAAAAAGAAAAAACGGTAGTAGGAAAGATGAAAAGGCTAAGGGAGACAAGATTTATTGATTAGATGTGGCTGAAAAAGCAGAGAAGTAATCTAAAATGACTCCTAGATGTTATTGAACAACTGGATAGAAGTAGCTACACTCAATGAAATAAGAAACAAAAGAAAGAATACCTTTTGGCAAAAAAGGTGATGAATTTAATTTTTGAAATAATTGGTTTGAGATTCCTGGGGAATCTTCTAGGAGAAAATATCTTAACATGCTCAAGAACATATGAGTTTGGGGTTCAAGAAAGAATATCTGAGACAAAGGTAAAGTATTGGGAGTTATGAGCATTTAGATGGTAGCTGATTCCATGGGAATAAATGAAATGAGCCAAGAGGTAATATAAGAAAGAGTGAGGCCAAGGCAGGCATCTAGGAATACACTAATATTTAAGGGTGGGCAGAGGAAATTAAGGAGGAATGGTAAGAGATGGAGGAGGAAAATGCCATGTCTTAAAAATTAAGGAAGAAGTGACTTCCTATTTTCTTTTAACTACCAAGATACTTGTGTCACTATAGTATTTTCCGGGAGAAAGAAAAAAAAATGAACATCAAAAAAGAATACAAATATGAATAGAAAAACGTCTCATTCCTTACTTCATCTCTGCTGATAAGTTCATTGGAAAAAGTGAGCCCAGGCATAAGACCTCTCTTCTTTAGCCAGAATATAGCAGCAAAAGATCCTGAGAAGAAAATTCCTTCTACAGCAGCAAAGGCCACCACTCTTTCCCCTGGAAGACATAAAATATTTTAATTTTATGAAATATCATATACTGCAGACATTTGGAAGTTCATTTAGATTTTATTTTACAATAAATGCCACAACTATTTTGCAAAGAAACAAAATATACAAGTTCATGTCATAGCCAAGGGACTTCAGAGGAGAAAATTTGCCACCTCTACCTACTAGAGCAGAAAGATGTCTATTTCAAATCCTATATCCAACAATGGACCCCTGTAGGTCTTGGTGTCTGGACAAAGGATGACACTTTATATTTTAAAAAAAAAAAAAAAGCAGCAAAAAGGAGATTTACCTGTCCACTGTTATGTGCCTGTGAGTACCAATATGTGTGGATGTGTACATATGTGTGTGCGTATGTGTTGGAGTGGAGAGTAGAAGTTAGACATTTTAACAAATGTCTTCCTCTGGGAGGCAGGGAAGTTGCTAAGTTTTATATTTTTAAAAACCTATAGTATCTATCTTACAGATCAGCTGAAGACATTTCAGAAAACACTGCCACGTTGAAGATAATAAATATGTCTGCTAGATAAAATGTCCTATCATATAAGCAAAAATACTGTCTTCTGCTAAACATCTAATGGCCAGTTACAAAGGTGACTCCCTGTTAGGCAAGGACTTTGCAGAAGCCCATCTCCTTAAATGTCTACAGTAGCATCAGATCTGTAACACTATCCCAGGGGGTGATTATAGGTCTAACCCAAAAGGTCATTCAGAAGTCCCCTATGTCACTACACTGCATATGCTTAAGAGAAGTATTTACATATGTCTGTCTAGGACAGTGGTTCTCAACCTTCCTAATGCCGCGGCCCTTTAATATAGTTCCTGTGGGTTGCGATCCACAGGTTGGGAACCACTGGTCTAGGGAGAAGGGTTTGGTCTATAGGACCGTGAGGTAAAGGTAGCTGAGTGCTTGAGTGAACTATAGACCTTTTCTCATAGATGACATCATAGTTTATATCTCAGTATTTGCCACAAGACCAAACATACAGAAGTCACTCAAAACATGTAAATGTGCCCTGAACTACATTAATGGAAACTACGTAAGTACTAGATGATAAAAATATTAAAATCCATTTTAAGGAAATGGCGAAACTGCAGAACCTGACTATCTATAATTTCCTGAACAAATATAATTATAATACTTAAAATTTCAAAAAGAAAGATGACTACGTTTAAATATTTCTAGCTGTCTCTAAATAACAGTCTTGTTTGTTCTTGTCCTTTTCCCTGATTATATTAAGCAAACCAAATCAGAAAGCTCAATTATATCAAATATGTGGTAATCTAAATTGTCTATTTATGGCCTAAAACATGAGAAAAACTTATTTTGATGACACAATTTAAAAAATCATTTCAGGAAAAAAAAAACTCAGAAGAAATATAAATTAAATAAGTACTTACTGAGTACCTATTGTGTAAAAAGAATTATGGAAGAGAAGAATCTTTAGCATGGTACGTGCTAAATATTGAAATATAATAACAATCACTATGCTTGAGATAGAGATTTGTCATTAGTTTAACATATAGCTTGCTATATTTTTATTTTACTGTAATAAAAGACAGTTACAATTGGTACCTTTTAAATTGACATTAAGGTAATATCATAAGGACAATTATCTGTAAGGGAAGTAGACTATAATTAAATACAAACACAGTGAGTAAGAAGAAAATTGTTATTTTAACTATTCATTCATATGAATACTAAAGAATGAAAATCATAACTAACAGTTATAGAAGACTATTCCTTTTTGGAGAAGATTAAAAATAAGGAGTGGCCAGGCATGGTGGCTCAAACCTGCAATCCTAGGAAGCTGAGATAGGAATATTACTCAAGCTGAGGAGTTTAAGGCCAGGCCTGAGCAAAAGTAAGACCTCCACCTCTACTAAAAAAACAGAAAAAAATTAGCCAGGTATGGCAGCACATGCCTATAGTCCCAACTAAGGTGGCAAGATCGCTTGAACCCAGGAGTTTGAGATTTTGAGGTTGCTGTGAGCAAGAATAACACCATGCCACTTTAACCTAGGCAACAGATTGAGACTCTGCTTCAAAAAAAAAAAAAAAAAATTATAAGGAGTAAATTTTACAAAGGTTTGCAAGTATATGCGAAATAAAAAGAGACTTCCAGAACATTTCTTCTAAAACCCATAACATTCACAATGAATTTGTTTTTTAGAGAGGAGTAAGAAGGATATATTTCTAAGATACAGCCGACCCCTATGCTGCAACATACTAAGACTATTTAATCAGTAGTTTTTCTGAGGTTGGAAGTATAATTTTATTACTTATATTAAGTTTTAATCTATCTGTTTTTAAAAGTTTTTAAAATGTTTTAAAAACTTCAAGTATAGCTCAGTTTTTAAAAAACTACTACACAGATATGTAATTAGGAATCGTTAGCTCAACAAAAATTGAATCTTCTTATACCACGTAAACTTTAAAATGGATTACAAAATAAGCTTATAAAAACTGGTGAAAAAGCAAAAAAAAGGAACACAGATTTATATTGTTAACTTGGTAATTTTTTTGTCTATTTTCTGGTCTTCCTTTTTTAAAAGTTTTTCTTTAATGTGCTTATTATTTTCATAGCTTAAAATTTAAAAATAAACTCAAGAGGGAAAAACAAAAAATTTTTAAACTAAAAATTTTTTAAGGAATACCATTAGGTTCCCTTCAGCTAAAAATAAAGGATTATAGGAGTCTGGATGTAAGGAAAAAATAGTTACTATATTGGGTCTCACCCAGTGCAAGAGTCACCAAGAAGGTCACCAAAAATGTTAGGCAAAGCCACAAGCCAAATGAAAGAGCTGCTTTTGCCAATCTAAAGCTACTAATGGTGCAGGTGATACAACTCCGTTCCCCAAACAGCACTTCCTCAGCTGGTTAAAGCTGGTTCGTGGCAAAGCAAGACAATATTTCCATGTTGTCTTTTAGCTCCACTCCAAAAAAGGAGACCTACCAATGTGCCCCACCCCTTCTACTCCTTCTACATCATTTTATTTTATTTTATTTTATTTTATTTTATTTTTGAGACGAAGCCTCAAGCTATCCCCCTGGGTTGAGTGCTATGGCATCACGCTCACAGCAACCTCCAACTCCTGGGCTCAAGCGAGTCTCCTGCCTCAGCCTCCCAAGTAGCTGGGACCACAGGCGCCCGCCACAATGCCCGGCCATTTACATCATTTTAAACATGTTCTTTCCTTTGAGACCCTAGATTAGAACCCTAAAATGGAGCCTGCCCTGAAATTAAGCAATGTGGAGAATCTAACTAGAGCCCCTGATTTGGTCATGTGGTGAGAGTCATCCTTCTCTGCCTTTTCTGTTTCTAGGTTACCTTTGTTGGGTAGTTCATGAAATATATGCTTTCTGTGAGCCTGTTCGTCTTTTTTCATCAGTACCTATTCACACTAATATTTTTAATGCATATTAAAGACCTTGATGCTTCCCTTCTTCTTTTTTTTTTTTTTTGGCCGGGGCTGGGTTTGAACCCACCACCTCCGGCATATGGGGCTAGCACCCTACTCCTTTGAGCCACAGGTGCTGCCCCATGTTTCCCTTCTTTTCTAAAGCCAATGTTTTAAACCTCTGTGAAGGAATTAGCTGGGTATTAAACACAGATTCCTCAGTCCCACCTAGGTGAGAAAACCAGGATTTTGCAGGGTTTTTCTATACATTCTCCAGATGACTTTTATGCACATTGAGAACCACTGCTTTTCTTATTCTTGAAATGAATCAAAGGCAAAGCAAAAATACCTGTTTCTTTCCTGATATACCACATGCTTATGTATATATGCACTACATTACTGTTTTTCAAGTGTGGTCCAGGAGTCCCTGGGAGTTACACACACACAGATCTGTGAGGTCAAAACTGTGGATTGCTATAATACTTATTATATTTTTATGTGGCTCTTATTTACCTCTCATCATGCACTGACATCTTAACTTTCCAACTTTCTAGTTATTAAATAGAATAGATAACAACTTCTTTTAAACTACCAGCTTCTAATTATAAGAATGATTTCGGTAAAGGTACATGCTGTACTGTTCATTAGTACTAGATAGTCACACTGTAAAATAGTGTCATCTCACTGAAGGGAAATTTGATTACATAAGAATTAGAGCCACAGGCTTCGCACCTATAGCTCAATGGCTAGCTTGTGGGTTTGAACCCAGCCTGGGCCTGCCAAACAACGATGACAACTACAAAAAAAAAAAAATAGCCGGGCATTGTGGCAGGCACCTATAGTCCCAGCTTCTGGGAGGCTGAGGCAAGAGAATTGCTTAGGCTCAAGAGTTTGAGGTTGCTGTGAGCTGTGATGCAACAGCACTCTATAGAGGATGAATTAGTGAGACTGTCTTAAAAAAAAAAAAAAATTAGAGCTACATACCAAAAGTAGATTTTCTATCTGCTATCCATCGCAAGGCCCAATCTGCTTTTTTCTTAACACATGGCATTGTTTCAATTGCATTAAATAAAAATTCCCTGTAAAAACAAAAAAAATAATAGCAAAGTTATTCACCTAATCTTTCTTAATATTTATTCAGCAATAATAATTATAATTCTGATATGTTACCAGAGCTATAGATTTTCTACATTTTGCATGTCTGTGAAATATAGAAATAAAAGTAAAACTCAAATTAATGACTGGGATCTAGTCTGATAGAAAGTCAACTAAATTTGAATATTCAATTTCTAAATAGAATATGCTAATAGACAGTTTTCAAAGATACACTATCTAAAGATTAACTGGTTCTCTGTAAGTTTTTTAACCCAACACATTATTAAGCAATAGAAAATATTACCTTCATAAACTTCCATATTTCAATAATCTTTCCTTAACATTTATTTACTTGTGGAATAAATTGTGCTCTTAACATAATTAAGCAATAATAAAAATTTTGTAAATAAAATCCCAGCAGTAATACCTTTCCTTGGGATCTCTGATGTAAGTGTCTATTAGCAAACTGTACATCTCTGAGTGAACATTCTCGATGAGAATTTGAAAGCCATAGAAACAGCGAGCCTCTGGAACCTGCACCTCCTGACTAAAACGTTCCACCTAAGAAAATAAGGGAAACAGATATATCCAGTTCTCTGGGCTCTCATTACACACTGATTTAAACACTACAAATCAGAATCTGGACATCAGAATTATCACTTAAAAACTGCCTGTTTTGGAGTTGGCGCCTGTAGCTCAGTGGCTAGGGCACCAGCGACATACACTGGAGCTGGCAGGTTTGAACCTAGCCCAGGCCTGCCAAACAACGAGACAACTACAACCAAAAAATAGCTGGGCACTATGGTGGGCACCTGTACCGTGTTTCCCCCAAAATAAGACACTGTCTCATATTTATCTTTTCTCAAGAAGACACACTAGGGCTTATTTTCAGGGGATGTCTTATTTTTATTAAGCACAATACAACAATCTACATTTATTCAAATACAGTTAAGTCATCTTCTTCTGTAACCTGACAGGGGGAGCCAATCTTGTTGGTGGGGCTGGCACTAGTGATGCCTGAACTCCTTTTGCATGTGTTACCACACGTGCACATGCTCACTTGCACAAGTGCCAAAGGCTCAGAGAAAGGACCTGTGGCAGATAAAAGGTATTCTAGTCTTCCTTACCACTCTGCGCCGAAATGCATGGCGTGACTATGCAGATATGCTGCATAGCCACACCTATCACTAGGTCTCATTATCGGGGTAGGGCTTATATTTATTTAACAAATGCACAGAAATCCTGCTAGGGCTTATTTTTTGGGTAGGTCTTATTTTCAGGGAAACACAGTAGTCCCAGCTACTTGGGAGGCTGAGACAAGAGAACCACATAAGCTCAAGAGTTTGAGGTTGCTGTGAGCTATGATGCCATTGCACTCTACCCAGAGTGACACAGTAGACTGTCTTAAAAAAAAAAAATTGCCTGTAATGTAACAAACATGTCAGAAAGACATTATGGATTATTTTAAGCAAAATCTTAAGTAGTATTGATTATCCATCAATCCTCCCACAGTAAATTAGTTTCCTGATACATTGTTAAGCACTGACTCACCTGTTAAGTGGAGAATCCGTCTATGCAGCCCAATAAATTCTAGAACATCTACTTAAATAATGATTTTGCTTTGTATAATTGTCTTCAGTCATTTTTTTCCCAAGAGCTACTAAAGCCTCTTCTAGCTCATGATCAAAGTTCATGTCTTTCTATTCTCTTTAACAAGAAATTATGACTATTAATCAACCATGATAAAGTTTGAAAATAAGGAGCCAGAACCCAGCTGTTACAGAGTGCCAGAAAGTTATTAAGGTGCAGGTTCTCTATTAAGATCACTCTATTAAGATCACAATCAAACTTATGTTAATGCTTTTGAAGTTGTTTTTGATTGGTTTAATTTATGCTTGATTTCATGATACTTTGCTGGTCAAGTGACAGAAAAACTCCTTTTCTCTGACATTTCACCAGAAAAGCACTTTCAAGAGTTAAGCTTCATCTAGTTCATTTCTTAGACATCTTTTCTCAGGTTTAATCTAGTGATTTGACTCATATTATTTAACTGCTGAATACGAACAAAAATAAAAACAAAAGTCTTACCAAATTCTCATTTACAATTCCATCACTGGCTGCAAAAAAGGCTAAGATGTGAGAGATAAAACATTTCTCATCTGATTTAAGCTTGTTCCAATGAGGGAGATCCTTTGATAAGTCAACCTGGAACAAAAAGATTTTTAAAAGTCTTAATTTGCAGTTAAATTCTTCTCAAAGTATTTAGGAAACTAACTTCTACTACAAAGTTAAATTGCACAAAAGGAAAAATGCTAACATTACAAATAAATAAAACAAAAACATTATGTTAATCATAGTGTACTGTACTCAAGATTTTTGCTAAGTGAGTTAAATTACAGCTGCTCTTGCCACAGGGTGAAAGGACTGGAAGGTGATAATTTGTTACAATATACTAACCATTTTACTATATATATATATGGATGGATGTATATACACTTTATCATGTTGTATACTGTAATATACACAATAAAATTTATTTTTAAAAAACTTTATGAAAGGATTGGATTTTCTGAGTAATTGACAAGCTGGCCAGGATGTACTTAAAAATATGTATCTATGTACATAGATATATATTTTGAGACAAGGTCTTGTCTGGGCTAGAATACAGTGGCCTCATTCATAGCTCACTACAACCTCAAACTCCTGGGCCTAAGTGATCCTCCTGCCTCAGTCACCTGAGTAGCTGGGACTACAGAGGTGAGCCACTATGCCCAGCTAATATTTTGTCGACATGGGGGTCCTGTCTATCTGACCAGGCTGCCTTCAAGAGAGTCTCCCACCTCACCCTCCCAAAGTGCTGGGATTACAGGTGTGAACCATTATGCTTATAATTAAAATTCATATAATCTAGTAGTACTAGAGCAAATGAAAGAGGTAAAAGTTTGGGGGAGAGAGCAAAAACCAGTCAAGGAGAAACTGAAGTGAAGTAATGACTTTCAAAAGTCACTGCTTTAAACATTTTATATATTGCTTTCTCTGGTGTTAAAACAGTTAATTAGGCATCTCTTAACCAATTAACTGGGAATATAATGGGGCATTGAGGGGGAAATATTTCTCTTCATCTTTTAAAATATATAAGCTAAAAATCCAGTTTTGTTCAGGGTTCAATTTAAGTTTAATTGAAGGATATCTTTTTGCTTCTTAAGTATTACATTCCTGATATTAAATTCCTTCTCATATGAAATTTTAATATTATAATGTGTTTCCTCTAAAATATTAAACATATCTCTTTGAAGGCTGGGCATGGTGGCTCATGCCTGTAATCCTAGCACTCTGGGAGGCTGAGGTGAATCGCCTGAGCTCAGGAATTCAAGACCAGCCTAAGTAAGAGTGAGATGCCATCTCTAAAAACAGTCAGGGATTGTGGCAGTGCCTGTAGTCCCAGCTACTTGGGACAGTAAGGCAAGAGTATCACTTGAGCCCATGAGGTTGAGGTTGCTATGATCTATGATGCCATGGCACTCTACCCAGGGTAACAAAGTGAGACTCTGTCTCATAAAACAAAAAATAAAATATATTGTCTCTTTGAACACTCAGTTTCAAAAGATCTTATAAAATTTATTTATACTACATTGGTCATATTCTTTTTCAGAAAGGCAAACCTTCTCAGCTATCTTTATCTCATTTGAGCAAATTCTCAGTTTTTACCATCTAAATATGGATTCCAAACTAGCTGATTATCAGAATCGCCTGAATGGCTTTAAAAGAAGACCCAAACCCCAGATCTTTCATTTTCTGAATCAGAATTTCTATTGATCACCCATATTTAAGAATTAAGTTCAACCACTAATAAAACAGTAAACTTCTTACCTCCCAAATCAATTAAAGTGCATCATAAAAAATGATAGAGTCTATGATTGATGAAATGGTAACTTACATAATTTGTTTAAATGAAAAATATGTGGAACTAAAAATGTTTTTGACTTCCCTTCACAGTATGTATTCCAATCTTCCTATAAGAAGATTCCTACCTGGGTGGCGCCTGTGGCTCAAAGGATTAGGGCACCAGCCCCATATGCTGGAGGTGGCAGGTTCAAACCCAGCCCCAAAAACTGCAAAAAAAAAAAAAAAAAAAAGGAAAGAAAGAAAAAATAGAAGATTCCTACCTACAAAATATGCTTTTAAAAATCAATGGTCTTCAAAAATAAAAAAAGAATCAGTGTTCTTAAGTCATAGTAAAACATTACATGTACATTGCTAAAAGATCAAATTAATTTCAAGAAACCAAGAATCACAAGTACCTTTTAAACATGATGAATGAAAATGCCACCTGTGTACTCCATTTGTTCTCTGAACCATATCTGACAAAAAACTTTCTAACACCCACAGACAGTTACGGATAGTCAAGTGTGTCATGTGTTATGAAGCAGTATGAAAATACTTGGTGTTTTGGTTTAGTTTCTTCCTCTACATGTTAATTACAATATAATAAAGATGTTGACAATATAACAAAATTAGGCAAGTGGGTAAAATTAGTGTAATAGAAGTCTTATGATTTCTATGTTAAATCTTCCCCTATTCTATGTATAAAGTAATAGTTTACATTTATTTACTACTTACTAAGGGTCAAGTACAATACTACACATCTCTTATATTCATAATAACACAAATAGTCAAGCACTATTAGTCTAATTTACCAATGAAAATACAGAGAAGTTAAGCAACTTCCCTAGTTCCACAGCTATTAAGTAGTATAGCAGGATTTGTGCCTAAGAAGTTTGTCCCCAGAGACTACATTCTTTTTTTTTGAGACAGAGTCTCACTTTATCGCCCTTAGTAGAGTGCTGTACCATCACAGCTCACAGCAACCTCCAACTCCTGGGCTTAGGTGATTCTCTTGCCTCAGCATCCCAAGTAGCTAGGACTACAGGCGCCCGTCACAACGCCTGGCTATTTTTTGTTGTAGTTCTTCTGGGGCCAGGTTTGAACCCACCACCCTCAGTATATGGGGCCGGTGCCCCACCCCCTGAGCCACAGGTGCCACCCTAGAGACTACATTCTTAACAGTATGTGTTTAAATGTACAGAATCAATATCCTGAAAAATAGATCCAAATATATCTATCTAAACATATACATTTATGTACAAAGATATATATATAAACATACACAGAGCAAAAGTGACTATAGAGTAATTATTTGCATGACCAACTACCCTTACCAAATCAGCAAGTATTTTCTCACTGATTTATTCAACTCATTTCCTAGGTAGAACAGAAAGCATTCTATAGATGATCTGCTAGGGGCAGCCGTGTCAAGATTGAAGTGGTTGAGGGCAGGGCCAGATTGGGAGGAGCACTGTGAATTCAGCTGTGCAGACTCAGGAGTGAATGCTCTACCTGGAGGCTTAAACTCCTCAAGTGATATATCTCCTTTTGTACAATCAGATAAATCTCTCAATTAAAAGCAGGGTCCCTAAAGTTTTCACTTTCATTTTTTGACTGTGCAACTTTATTTATTCTGCTGACCTAAGTAAGACCAGTCTTTTTTGTTTTTTTTAGAGACAGAGTCATACTTTGTTGCCCTCAGAATGCCACGGCGTCACAGCTCACAGCAATCTCCAGCTCTTGGGCTTAGGCAATTTGCTTGCCTCAGCCTCCCGAATAGCTGGGACTACAGGTGCCTGTCATAACGCCTGGCTATATTTTTGCTGTAGTTTGGCTGGGGCCGGTTTGAACCTGCCACCCTTGGTATGTGGAGCTGGTGCCCTACTCACTGAGCCACAGGCGCTACCCAAGACTAGTCTTATATTTGGTCATATGAAACTAAAAGTCTATTTACTTATTTATTTATTTTTTAGAGACAGAGTCTCACTTTGTCACCCTCAGTAGAGTGCAGTGGCATCACAGCTCACAGCAACCTCCAGCTCTTGGGCTTAGGTGATTCTCTTGCTTCAGCCTACCAAGTAGCTGGGACTACAGGTGCCTGCCCCAACACCTGGATATTTTTTTGTTGCAGTTTGACCTGGGCCGGGTTTGAACCCACCACCCTCAGTATATGGGGCCAGTGCCCTACTCACTGAGCCACAGGTGCCACCCTAAAAGTCTATTTAAAAACAGAAAATGTTGGTTGGTCTGAGTGTAGTGATGTTTACAATTAATTGATCACAACCAGTTAGATTCTTTTGTTCCTTCTCCACTCCCACTGCTTCCCTTGACTAGACTTTAACAAAACATAAAAATTTTTTTTTTAAAAAGAAAATCTTCTCAAATGTATTAAAAGTAAAAATCTGGCAGAATGAGATGCCATTTTTGTAGCAGGAATTTTGTTTGTAGACAGTAGTCTAAACTAAAACATTAGAGAACACTGTGTATAGTGTCAGGATTTCCAAAACTTATCTATTACAATGATCTTATTCAATCTACAAGTTAAAAATTTTCAATATCCTGTATCACAAAAGTGAAGATTGTACCATAGAACATGAAGGCTGATGATGTCACTTACCTCTTCTGCTGTCCAGAAGGATGCTTGTGCCTGTTTATACATTTTCCAGATATCAGGGTACTGGATTGGAAAGATGACAAATCGGCGAGAACTCTTTCTTAAGAGTGGCTCTTCATTTGACTTCACTTCATTTTCGTTGGCATCTGAAGATAACTGCTTGAAAAATTAAGTACAAACACTATGTCTATGTAGACATTTTCTTTTTATTCCTACTTAAACATATATCTAGGGGTGATAGGGAGACAGCATAGTTTTGAGAGCCAGTCTGCCTAGGTTAGATCCTTACTGTTACTTAGTATCTGCTAAAACTGTTTAGTGTGTGGACATAGGAAGGTGCTTAACTTCTTTGAGTCTCAGTTTCCTCAACTGTAAAAAGACACCTACCTCACAGGTTTATTCTGATGATTAAAAGTGATTCAAACAGAGCCTACTATATAAGCACTCAAAAATATATCGTAATTATTGCTTGATCCATAAATGTCACGGTGGGACAATTTCTAAGTTTGTGAACAGAATGTCCCTTTAGGGCCTCTCTCATAGAATGCTGGCACAAATAAACTATTGTCATAAGCAACTTTTTAATATTAATGTTTTTCTTTTTAATCTTAACTGGAATACTGGAATACTAATTGAAAATCACTTACCTACAAGTTAACCTTTGTCTTAATATTCCCATATACAATTTTTTTTGGGGGGGGGGGTCACCCATGGTAGAGTGCTGTGGCGTTGCAGCTCCCAAACTCCTGGGCGCAAGTGATCCTCTGGGACTACAGGTACCTGCCACAAGGCCTGGCTATTTTTAGAGATGAGGTCTTGCTCTGGCTCAGGCTGATCTAGAACCTGTGAGCTCACGTGACCACCTGCCTTGGCCTTCCTGAGTGCTAGGATTATAGGCGTGAGCCACCACACCTGGCCCCATATACAAATTTATTATTGCTATTTACATTTTTAAATTGCTTTATTGCATATGACCTCACTGTAGCCTGTTTTAAAGCTTTGTGAATGAAGTGAGAAACACATACCTATATTCAAAAGTGTATGGTGCCAAGTATTTTTTTAAATAGTAAGTAGAAATAAGTTTCCCAAGAGTTACACATATATGAGAATGAGTATGAACAAAGCATACATAAATAGGCATGCATTAAGATTAGAACACCACTTAAATTCTAGACTCCTAAACTAAATTGTCTCTCCCTCCTATGCCAGGCCTGCCATGTTCCTTCATATTTACCACTGCCTCCACCAATCCTCATACCCCTTCAAAGCAAGTGCTATTGAAGATGAAGCTAAGGTCAAGCAAGATGAGAGAAAAACCCCAAATAAAAAAGCATGAGGCTATACAAATACAGTGGGACTTGTGCACTTCACACATACTGCTACTATAGTATAAATTGTCTTGTTTTATACCTTCCTGTTGAAAGCCATAGGCCTTTACAGATATGGCACTTTTTTGACTTGTGGTATTCCCAAATCCTAGTAGTGTCAAGCATAACTTAATAAACACAATTTTTCTTCATCCTGTGCTCAGATTAACTGGATACCTTTAGAAAATTTTAATTTTACACAGGATAATTATACGTGAATGAGACAACTCAAATTAAACCCTCTGTAAGTATACACGTCTCCCCCTCTCCATATCATTCTAAAGACCCAGGTTAACATAACACATAGCTCACTGTAATTTAATTCTCTCTTAATTGTCCATAGTCCCCTCTAAATTATGCTTGCTGTGGGTAAAAATTGTCATTACCTTTGTAGACTCTCTAGCGCCTAGCACAGTACCTGGCACTTAGTTGATATCATTCCATAAATATTTGAGTAAAAATTTTAAAATGTAAGTTGTCAGATTTCTTGCTTATTTTACCATTGAAGGTTTGCAATCTCAAAGGAGTCATAAGAGCAGTTCCAGGTTCCAGAACAGAAGATAAACGCAATAGCAGGCCCTTAGGCTCTGGCATCGAGGTTGCTTTTGAGTCATTACCACATAGATACTTTATATACATGATTCCATTTAATCCATATGATGATTCTACCAATCAATATCAGTATCCTCATTTTACACATAGGGAAATTAAGTCTTGGAGGATGTCAATCACATACCCAGGGTCCTATAACTACTAAGTGGCAGAAATAAGAGAACTGAAATATGTCTGAACTCAAAGCCTTGCCTTAAGCTCCATCTGTTTTTGCGTGGACTGACAGCTGAAGCAGGGCCAGCCTATGCCTAAAATCCACAATTCAAACTAGTGAGATGAACTAAGGGTAAAGAGAGTACACACTACTATCTTCAGCCAAGCAAAGATAAATTAACAAATGGCAGTGATGTAATCAGTGAAATGGGGGGGGGGACCCACCAAATTTGATTCTAAGAGAGAAAAAATAAAAATAATTTCCTTTTAAGTACAATTAAAAGAACTAAGGTGATTTAAGACTGGTGAGAAACAGCCAAACAGATAAGAGATAAGGCTTAAGGCAATGATTTTTCATGGATTCAAGTTTCAAAATCTATAGGACAATACTTTCTCAAAATGCCTTAGCTTTCCCCCTCTCCCAGGTTAAAATCACTGTATGTAATAAGATCAAGAAGTATGTTGTTGATGGAACTGTGTTTCACATGTGATAGTAAAAAGAACATTGAAAATCAGTTTTAGAAATTGTTACCTTTATAGCAAGCATAATTTAATGTGACCCCAAATGACCATGTTTTGTTTCAGATTGATTTTTCTAAAACATTTTTTTTTTTACTTATAAGGGCATAGTATTATTCATGTTTTAGGCAAGTCATTTAATTTGAGCATCGTCATCTGTAAATTCAAGGTAATACTTGCCATACTTATTTCAAAGGACTATTATAAAGATAGAGGAGCTAACACAAATAAAAACACATTGCACACTTTCAAATGCTGGACATTTGTAAAATTATTATGCTATTGGAATGTTTCTGATTAGGCTTTGAAAGGTTGTTCCTATATACAAAAATTATAATGGTTATTTGATTAATCAATACCTTCTATAGCTGCCCTCAAGGAACCTTCATGAAATAGAGAACTGTTGAAGAGGTGTAATAGTGAGATACTCAAATGTGATAGAGTTGAGCAAGAAATGAAGCTCAATTTAAAAGGTAGAAGTCTGCAATCAATGGATATTTCAAATCTGTCTTGGCCCACAGTGCTTTCTTTAATTCCTCCAGATTATATATTATCAGTTGGTACCATTTCGATACTATTCTGCATTTTTCTTTTTGTTATATATTTTTTCACTGTTGTATAGGATCTGTTCAAGGCTGAAATTCTTTACTTCCATTATATTTGTTATATGGGATATACTGAAAATTGGGAAGGATACCACAAGCAGTAACCTTGGTCATGAAGTTTTTGAATGCTGATAATTGATCAGTGTCAGAATCTATGAAACTGAAGATTAGTACCTTTATTTTTCTTATATATTTATACTGGGTCGAAGACTAGTACCTTTAAATTAGAATGAAAGTCACATATATTCTACCTACTCTCATAACGTGTAGACTGTTAAGAGAAGAAGCTACATTTGGAGGCATTATGAAAGATTTTGCAATGTGAAGTGAGAGGGGTTAACTAACCTTTGATCTGGGCTAGCAATGACATATTGCTTATTTCATAATGCTTAAATAAATGCTTAAATATACATCTTAACACAATTTCAGAAGGTTCATGTATCTTGAAGCTCTAGGCCAGGGGTCCTCAAAGTTTTTAAATAGGGGGCCAGTTCACTGTCCCTCAGACCATTGGAGGGCTGGACTGCGAGCCTGGGACAAGTGGGCTGGTAAGCAGGACAGGCAGCGGCAGCAAAAACACCCGGTGGGCCTGATAAACGTCCTAGACGAGGTGCATGTGGCCCACGGTCATAGTTTGAGGATGCCTGCCTAGGCTCTTCGGGGTACCTTCTACAGACCTCTGCTAAGACCCATATTTCACATTTAAACATGCGAAAAAAGGCAAGATGGCATTTTTAAAGAACTGGAAGTACCTTTCTAAGTCTGGATTTTGTGGTATATTGGGAACAATGGAAGGAGATAAAAACCCCAAAGGCAGTAACGAATACTTCCCAATGATTTTTCTAAACGGGCTGTGAGCTCTGTGATCCCCCTAATGTCACAAACACCTAGTGAAAATGTCACCTTTTTTTTTTTTTTTTTTTTGCAGTTTTTGGCCGGTGCTGGGTTTGAACCTGCCACCTCTGGCATATGGGGCCGGCGCCCTACTCCTTTGAGCCACAGGAGCCACCCGAAAATTTCACTTTTAATTGTGTTTTTCATTTTTGTTTGTTTCTTTCTTTTTGAGATAGAGTCTCACTCTATTGCCTAGGCTAGAGGGCTGTGGCCTCATAATAATAGCTCACTGCAACCTCCAACTCCTGGGCTCAAGCTATCCTCCTGCCTGAGCCTCCCAAGTAGCTGGGACTACAGGCGCTTGCCACAACACCTGGTTCATTTTTTTTTCTAGTTTTAGTAGACACGGGGACTTGCTCTTGCTCAGGCTGGTCTGGAATGCCTGAGCTCAAGGGATCTTTCCTCCTCAGCTTTCCGAAGTGCTAGAATCACAGGTGGGAGTCACCATGGCTGGCCAAAATATGGTTTTAACCTTCTAAGATATTAATAGTAATAAAAATAAGAAAGAAATGTTTTCTACCATAAAAAAAGGAAATCACTAATGTATAAACTTGTTTTTTCCAAGTTATTTTTTTTCTGGATAATGTCAGATGAAAGTTTCTTTACTATCTCTGCTTAACTGAAGAATACCATGAAGAGTGAAAAACACGCAATTAAAAAAAAACAAAAACAAATGAAAACCCTGTAACTGTCTTGTGGACTTTTCAGAGTTGAATTTTTTTTTTCTAAAACCAAACAAAAGATAAAAAAAAAAAAAAAAACAGTAGCAATAATACAGTACAGGCCCTATTATTCAAAGTAGTCCAAACTGGTAGTTTCAAACTAGAATAAGAAAGTGATGTATGACTCATTATTTATAAAACATATATATTTACTTTTACTTTTACTTCTACTGTAAGATCAGACCTTTCAGTTTTCTTAACTTGGATCACTGATTGGAGCAAATCTTCCTAATATTCTATACTATATCAACTTAACTTTTAATATCTTTAAGGTAGAACCATGTGAGTGGAAGATCTTATATTTTACGATTTCCCCAAACTTTCTATACTTGTCTATACCTTATTCTATAGAATTTGTTTTTAACAACTCACCCTTATTGAACTTTCCAAAGCTTTCAATTTAAGTTTTCATAAAGAGAGCTTTCTTTTCATGCTTACCTTTTTTATATTACACAACATTTAATTAAATTACAATAATTATAATGCCACTATATTGGTATAAACAGGACTGAAAATAAAGACAACAGATCCTGGTAAAGTATAACTTGAACAGTGGGAACAGAAATTATATGGATATATGAGAGTAGTCTACTTGTCATATACGTCATATATGTGTAAGGGTATCTATATACTATTTTACAAGGTTTATAAATCAATATAATTGGTTAGTATTAAGTTGATTAAGAGAATTTCTGATAAATATGCAAGGAAATTGCCTGTTATAAATCTTCAACCATCATCTATACCCCAATTCAAAATAATGGGTTCTTCAAAACAGCCTCACCATTTCATTGACTTTATGTTCTGAATACTAACTTAAGTAAAATTATTCTAATAAAATAGACAAACATGGATTTTATCAATTGGTATTACACTTATGATTCTGTTTGGAAAATGGGTCTGGAGTTAAAGCCCATGTAAGGGCCTTGATTGCAAAAATATGTAAATTTTGCTACTGCTTTTTCCCATTGTTATTTTGACACTTTTTTAAAATTTCAGTGCCATTATTTTAACAAAACAAAACTAATAGAAAAAATTTAACTTTTGGCTTTTAAAACATGTACTTCATCTCTAACCATTATCTGAGGCCAGGATGGGTATTAATTTAGATATTAAAAATAGTTTGTTTTTTTTTTATTTCTTTGTTTTACATCTTGGAGGTCAAACTGGCCTGCTCTGATATATTAACACACTGGCATTGGGCTTCTAACATATATGCTATTGGGAGCCAGTGAAGGATTTAATTTACAGTTAGATTAGAAGAGATATTAGAGGTGAACAGAACAATTAAAAACTTATTGTACTACCCACATCTCATTGAACTAGGATATCAGCAGTAGAAACACACAAAAAAGATTGATTTAATATAGTCAAAAGCAGAATTATTCTTGATAAAAAATTTGGATTTGAGACAATAAGATATGGAAGAATGAAAGATGTCCTTGAGGTTTCCAGCACTCTGGGCGGCCGAGGCAGGTGGATTGCTTGAACTCAGGAGTTTGAGACCAGCCTAAGCAAAAATCGAAAACCTGTCTCTACTAAAAATAGAAAAACTGAGGCAAGAGGATCTCTTGAGCTCAAGAGTTGGAGGTTGCCATGGCACTCTACCCTGGGTGACAGCTTAAGACTCTGTCTCAAAAAAAAAGAAAAAAGAGACAAATAGAAGGTGCTCAGTACCTGGAGAATAAATGAATAAATCAGACAAAAACTCTTGCTTCTTACATTGGATGTTTCACATAAGTTTAATTTGAATTAACTCCTCCTACCAATCCAAGCAACAAAACAAAAAGTTACAACCATAAAAATATTTACAAAGTCAACTTGGTCAATAAAAAAGGAAATGAATTCAGTTTCAAGGTGTCTAGTAGGCAGCTGAAAATATAACACTACAGTACAGGCAATGTGCTGGGAGATCCCATTAAATTACCAAGAAAATGGATGTGATTACCCAGGGAAAAATGTAGCCATAAAGCAGTGATTTTCAACCAGCGAAATCTTAGGTGTGCCAGAAAAAAATTTTAAATATCATTAATTAGACTATTTTCTTTTCTTTTTTTTGAGACAGAACCTCAAGCTGCCGCCCTAGGTAGGGTGCCGTGGCATCACAGCTCACAGCAACCTCCAACTCCTGGGTTCAAGCAAGTCTCCTGCCTCCTCCTCCCAAGTAGCTGGGACTACAGGCGCCCACCACAATGCCCAGCTATTTTTTGGTTGTAGCCATCATTGTTGTTTGGCGGGCCCGGGCTGGATTCGAACCCGCCAGCTCAGGTGTATGTGGCTGGTGCCTTAGTCACTTGAGCCACAGGCGCCGAGCCGACTATTTTCAAAAGAAGTTCAAAGCACAGTAAGTACATTCTTTCTTTTACTCTTTTTTTTTTTTTATCAACATAATTTAATTGTGCAGCAAAGGTTTGACTGTAGGTTCAATTGTGCTGTGAGACAAAAAAGGTTGAAAAACACTGCCTTCAAGAATTCTGCTATTTAAAGGGCAGGTGGAAGAAAAGGAGCCAGCTGGGATTAAATAAAACAAATTGAAACGGTTGCAGGACAAAAAAAAAAAAAGCAAAGACAAAAGCAATCTGATTTGGCTTAAGCAAAGGATCCAGACTCTGTATCTAAATCAGGCTAAGAAGTTAGAAATTAATTTTAAGGGCTAAAGATTTTCAAACAACCTTGGGGAGGCTCATACTCCACTTGCCCCAGCTCCCAGGTGGGTACAATTCAAAGTCATTTGGGGTACAATTCAAAGTCATTCCTGTAAATAGTCATTGAGGTTTTGGATAGGAATTACCATGAATAGAGGTGGTGTTAGGAAGACTAATCAGATATCCATGTGTAGGAAGAATTAGGAAAAAAGCTAGATTTTGTTAGCAACTAAGGTATCAATTTCAGAGACGGAAATGAAGATCTGAATTAAAATATGGCCGTCAGCATGAAAAAGCTGCTTCAAGAGGACTTTACCAAACTGAGGAGCTGGCCACCTTTTGGTGGAAGTTGAGACCCTACTGGGAGACATTAAGGGGTGGGGGTATAGTGACATAGAGTCACTAGTCTAATGACTAGTAATGGTCTACCTATTTACTTGGTAATGGTAAGTAGGATTGGATGGCAGGTAAGATAGGAGGCAGAGAGACAACTAAGTTGTAGTTACACAGGTGTAAAGTGATGAGAATATGAAATAAAGTTTGGCAATAGGCATTCTTTAACAACATTCCACTGTCTTTTCCAGTATGGTGATTCCAGTTTCTGCCTGACTCAATTTCTTATCACGTGGTCCAAAGATATACTTGGACAACCCGGGCAACAAAGTCAAGACTCCTCAGCAAGCACATAATAATGACCTGATCTAGGCTGCATTACACATCACCCTTAGCCTTTACCTATGTGGAATATGTGAGCGCTAGGCATATGGTCATAGTCATACATTATTCAAAGGTATCATTTTCATTTTTGCACTTTTACCAAGTATGACAAAGCAAATGGAAAACTGACCCAGGTGCAAGAACTTGGTTTTAAATCTAGCTCTACTACTGTGGTGGGCGCCTGTAGTCCCAGCTACTTGGGACACTAGGGCAAGAGAATCACTTAAGCCCAAGAGTTTGAGGTTGCTATGAGCTATGACACCACAGCACTCTACCAAGGACAATGTAGTGAGACTCTGTCTCAAAAAAAAAAAAAAAAATCTAGCTCTACTACTGAGTCCTGGGCATGTCATCTAATGTTTTCCAGCCTAAACCTTTTTACCTTGAAAATAGGAATTATAGGCTTGGCGCCTATAGCTCAACTGGCTAAGGCGCCAGCCACGTACACCTAGGGTGGCGGGTTTGAATCCCCAGCCCAGACCCGCCAAAACAACAATGACGGCTGCAACCAAAAAATGGCCGGGCGTTGTGGCGGGCGCCTGTGGTCCCAGCTACTTGGGAGGCGGAGGCAAGAGACTCGCTTGAGCCCAGGAGTTGGAGGTTGCTGTGAGCTATAATGCCACGGCACTCTACCCAGGGGGACAGCTTGAGGCTCTGTCTCAAAAAAAAAAAAAAAAAATAGGAATTATAAATTAGATTACTAAAATTTAACTTTGAGAAACTGATGATAGCTATGGACACCTTTCTCAGGAGAGTCACGTCTGTGCATAAAACATCTACTTTGCATGTTTTATAATTTCAGATTTATAAACCCTCATGAAGCCCATCTACGGACCCTTTAGGACACTGTTTCTTAAAGTACATGTAATAGGATCACCTGACGTACTTGTTAACAATATAGATTTAAACCCACCCCAAGTGATTCACTATGTCTAGGGTGTGGGCCCAGTAATTTACTCTATTTATTTATTTTTTTAAGAGACAAGCTCTTGCTCTGTTGCCCAGGCTGAAGTGCAGTAGCACAATCATAGCTTACTGCAACCTTGAACTCTGATTCACAATTTTTTACAAAATACTCCAGGTGATTCTGATGCAAGTGGCTGATTCTGTACCATCGCATCTAGAGAAACAAAGTGCTTAAGGCATCCTTGCATCTCATGTTAAAAACTTTTGGACCAGATGCTTACTAAAATTCTTTCTAGATCTAAAATTCTGTCTTTGTGGGTGTCATTGAGATGGGGATAATAAATAAAAGTTGACTTTCAGGTGTTAAGCCTGAATGAGCCTAGTACCATTAGCATAAACAGAAAAGTCTGAATTTCCCAACTGGGTGGGAAATTGGTACTGAATGTATTTGTTTCCAAAGAAGAAGAAAAAATTTGAGAGATATTTAAAATGTTAATTAGTTACTAAGTGGTCCAAAATAAAATAAAATTCTAAACCTAGAATCTACAACTTTCTAAAGAAATGCAGGGCTAAGCATGAATCTCTATGAGCTGAAACTTTTGTTTCACAGTATTAAAGATACCACACACAGCAACAGGTTCAAGTACAAAACGTTATTTCTCTCGTTCACAAGCGGTTTATAAGTATTTGCAAAATAACGGTATGAAAATTATTGAGCAATAATTTAAACTACTACATAACCCGATCATCTAACAAATCCCAGTTTGTCTACTGTTAATACTGTGCTACTTGTAATTAGCACAGAAGCAGAGAGGATGAACAAGTTAACTTGGGTTTATTACGCACCCACAACTTTTGAGGCACTTTGCATAAAACATTTTAATTTTCTGAGAGGGAAGTATCGCTTCCATCGTATAAACAGAGTGACACCTCAAAGATTCCGTTAAGTAGCCTAGTCTGAGCAAAACTGGGCTCCTAACCTAAGGTTTTTCATCGTTAGGAGCTTATTCAGGATTTTGCGTCCCCATTATGTCATTTTCACCCCATCCACCTGTGTCCTCATCCACCTCGGCCCTCTCAGCTGTGGTACGTATTTCTCCAATGGATCCTCCACCGTTTTCTTCCCTTGTCTCAGTTTCTCTAACCAGGGCCCGAGAACGGTGAAAGAGGGTAGGACAGTACCGGGCGGAAAACCGAGGGGAAAGCCTCACCCTCGGCCTCAGAGCGTCAAGGGTGAAGCGCACCCTCGGGCCTCAGAGCGTTGCCCGGGCTGGCCCTGGGGCAGCGCAGCGGAACCCCGCTCCTTCCTCGCCCCTCCCGGGGACTGCCTCCCGCACCCCAGCGCTAAACCACGAAACCAGGCTGCGGCGAGGGCACGCAGACCGGCCTGCGCCCAGGGTCTGATGGCGATGAATAAAATTTCCTACAGCGATCCAGTAACTTGTAATCTATAGGCCAGGCGCGCCTGTGGGGCGGGGAATGAAGCTACGGTCAACGTTTACCTCATCCAGCTTGGGCCCGGCCGCTTCCGGCCTTTCCGGGTCGCCCATCGCGCAGTCTCCGCCAGAGCTACGGGAGCTGAGGGAACTGTGCACAGCCGGCCAACTTCAACTACGACAGGACTCTGGTGGCCCGAGGGTCCGCTCGGTCCGCCCCGCCCCCCCACCCCCGCTCTAGAGACGCGTACTACCTCGGCCCACCCCTCTACGCTGCGCCAGCCCAGCTTTCTGGACTCCCCATTGAGGGACTCTCCCTGAGCCCGCCTCCCCGCCTCAGGGCTCCGCCTACTTCGGCCGGCCCCGCCTCCCCGCCTGCAGACTAAGGGATTCTCTTACCTCCGCCGGCTTCGCGTCACTCCAATGTCTGGGTCACATCCCGTTTGTTACCACTAGGGACACCTTGTTATGGACAGCCCTGCCTACTGCAGTAGGCACCAATTCCCTGCGTTCGCCCCGCCTCCCGCCTGCCCGAGGAGGGATCCTCAGGGGGCCGGCCAATCCCCACCCACTCTCAGGGCCCCTCTCCCTCTGCGCTCTCGCCTGCGCCTTAAAGGACTCCAGGTGCCTCGGCAGGGCCCCGCCCACCCACCTCAGAGCCCCGCCCACCCATCTCAGAGCCTCTGCCCCTATTCCCCCCGCCTTCTCTCCCGCTTTCTGAGGTGCTAGCTGAGGCCTCTGGGCTTCGCCTCTAGGTCGACTTCCCGAGGGACTCGGCCACCGGCCTGCTGCCCGCCCCGCCGCGCCCGGCGCTGGCTGTCTCTCCTGCTCCAAGAGGTGCCCGGCATGCCATGTCAACATTCCCCGGCTAGCCTTCATCGTGCCTCGTGGTGCCCAGGAACACGGTATGGTGCGCTAAGCCGGCCTGTCCCGAGACTGCCGCGTGAGAACGCGCTACTGAAGTGAGAATTTGAGGGGCGGGCGTAGGGGAAGCCAAAACGTCAAAAACTAATGCGGTAAAAAGGCTGGGTGTTTGGTGTGTAAGCGAAGCATAAGAGGAAGTGGTTGGGGGGAAAGTGTGTGGGTGTGAGCGGGGCTACAGTGAGGAGGAGGGGGAGAGACTACCAAATTCAGGAGAATACTTTGAGCCCTCTGCAGTTATTTCAACAAACTAAGCTTTTAGTCATGTTTACCGATCTCTTACAGGAGTGCCAGGCAGTACACTAAGCACTTTATGTGAGTTAATTCATTTCATCTTCAGGACAGTTCCATGAGGTAGATGGAGCAGTTTTCCTCACAGGTGAAGAAATTTGAGTTTTTGGAAAAGTAACTGAGGTTATCCAGCTAAAAAAATGGACATCGAAGTCTCCTTGCCACGTGCTCTTTGTTACTACTGCGTAATGTAGTGGCAGTAAGACGGTGGCTGCTGAGGGGGACAGTGATTTGGTTGAGTTACTCAAACCCTTCTCTCAGGGGAACTACTAAAGATAACTACAACAGGAAGAAAAAAATAGTTTGGTGAAGCAAAAATAAAGTGATTTAATTTAAGCTGAAATATTGAGGGGACCTTGTCTTCATCTGAACAACAGAAACCTGTTTTGTGGCTGTCTGAAGTGTGGTAAAGTAGGATAAAAATTTTACCTTAAGCTTTGAGATTGACCAAAAGGTCTTTCTAAAACTTGCCCCCAGAGGATAGGGGGAAGCGAGTTAGCTTTTCTTAAAGCAACTACAAGGGGTCAAATGCTGAGTGGAATTTTTGCATCTGTTAACTGAGGAAGCTGAGTCTTAAAGAAGTTAGATAATTTACTGTAGGCCACCTGGCAAATAAGAGCCAGGATCCATTCATTTAATTGAAATAATTAAACGTTGTGTCTACTGTGCTTTGGGCCTCATGTTAGGTATTGAAGATACAAAAATGAATGAGTTAAGTGAAAAAGAATATAAACCCTGGGCATGAGTTCTAGTTCCCTCACTAGAGGAATTGTGTTGTCTGGGCCAGTTATTTACCCACTCTGAGAGTCAGTTTTCTGATCTAAAGGATAATAGTAATAGTAATTTCTTCCTCTTAAGTTCGCTTTGTGGATTTTATAATATAGTACTTGTAAAACACTGAGGTGAGAAATTACCTTGATGCAAGGTAGCTTCCAAGTATTCTACTTGTCAGGCCATCTCAGCGGTCATGTAACAAAAAGATCAAATTGATGCCTGATCACCTAGTTTATTAAATCACTTTATTTATTTGCATTTTAAGCAAGATATTTGACTTGATGGGAAAACTAGGATTCTTTTTCTAAAGAATAATTTGTCCTTGTTTTTTTAAGATAGTCTCACTTTTTCGCCCTGGGTAGAGTGCTATGGCATTATAGCTCACAGCAACCTCAAACTCTTGGGTGCAAGAGATCTTTTTGCCTCAGCCTTCCAAGTAGCTGGGACTACAGGCGCCCACCACAGCACGTGGCTTTTTTCTTTTTTAAGAGATGGAGGTCTCACTCTTGCTCAGGCTGGTCTTGAACTCCTAATCTCAAGTAATCCACCCGCCTCAGCCTCCCAGAGTGCTAGGATTATAGATGTAAGCCACTGTTCCCAGTAACTTATCCCTACTTACAGACACAGAAGTTATAAAATTGTCTTTGGTTTTACAATGATAAATGCAAAACATTAAAATTCTCCAACTGAGCAGGGTAAGGAAGGATTTTTAGGTTTGTATTTTGTTGTGTGTGTGTGTGTGTGTATTTTGGTTATAAAATATAAAGGTAAGAGTTGAATGAGCATGCCACTGATGGGGAAGAGGATATTTTCATGGAACTAGTACTTTTTCCCATCCTATCTCCATTTGATGTTGATCAAAGCATACCATTATTCATTTAGTAAAAAACAAAATGTATTATACTTGTGCATATACACCAGTTTCTTTATGAACAGTAAAGTAATGGAGAAGGGGAAAACGAAAGGATAGAGAAAACTAAACTGTAGTAATTAGGATGTGAAACCAAGTTATTCTAATTAAGAGTGTACTTTTGGTCTGTGGGGACAGAAGTCTAGAATAAAGTAACAGGTTCCTTTGTTAATAGACACCTACTGTCTTTTGTTGGAACACATGAATCATATATTCAGCCTCCATTTCTACCTGTGCAGGTGTGTCTGATTCATTGATTAGCTGCCCATGAAACTGGAATCTTATCGATTTTATTGACACCCTCATTCATAGTAGGATTTCATTAGTTACTAAGTGGTATATGCCTCTTAATCTTACACTGTACCACAGAATCATTCTTCCCTGCCATCAAATTAATATCATTGTTGCTCTCAGTCTTGACTCCTTCCTTGGGCTTTTTGTCAGCCATGGAGAATACCAGAGTCTTCTCAACTGCCACTTCACAAAAGGGGTACCAAGTCACAATGAACAAGCACACAAGCTGCCCTTTATTAAATAAATTTAAAATGTACAGCGAGGGGAAAGAGTTGGTGTTGACTATTTAAGATAGGGTATGGGAAAGGATTATACTATGCGATTCTTTTTTTTTTCTTGAGACATAGTCTCACTCTGTGCCCTTGGTAGAGTGCCATGACTGTGGCATCCTAGCTCATAGCAACCTCAAACACTTGGGCTTTTCTTGACTCAAGTGATCTTCTTGACTCAGCCTCCCAAGTACTTGAGACTACAGGTGCCTGCCTCAACACCCAGCTAGTTTTTCTATTTTTAGTAGAGATGGGAGTCTCACTCTTGCTCAGAGTAGTCTTGAAAAGAGCTCAAGCAATTCACCCACCTGAGCCTCCCAGAGTGCTAGGTTTATAGGTGTGAGCCACTGCACCCTGCCTATACTGTTTGATTCTTAATGTTACTGTTCCTGTCCTGTCTTTGCTACATCAGCCTTCCTCACTTAACATGGTGTGGTTATGAGGACCATAGAAGAGGATGAGCAAGAATGCTCAGGAGACAAAAGGTAGAGCCAACACACCTTGTTTTGGAGAGATGCAGAAGTAAGCATATCTGAGCACAGCTGTAACTTTGCATAAATTAGCCTGCTGAGCCACTATGGATATTGTCTGTTCTTGAGAAAAGCACATGTGGGGTCAGAATGGATATTACCAATGGGCAGCTAATTTAGGTATAACATAGCTGTCATTCTGGAAGTGACATATTTATTCCTTACCTTGAGAATATTTAAGATTTACTTACTTGGTCCTTTCAGCCCTTTCAGTCTATAAGTGGCACTCATTTGTCTCGTTATTTTTTATCTATGTTCAATACACAAATGTTCCATTTATTCTCTCTTTAACATGCCTTACAGATCAATAACTATTTACTGTTTATACTTAACTCATTGTGAATATCATCTCACAAGCCGTTTGCTCCAGTACTTCATTTCTCTCAATTTCTGTAGTAGAATTGTCTGGTTTTTTTGTTTGTTTGTTTTTTATAAAGACAGAATTTCACTTTCACCAACGGTAGCGCCGTGGTGTCACACAGCGCAACCTCCAACTCCTGGGCTTAGGTGATTCCCTTGCCTCAGCCTCCCAAATAGCTGAGACTACAGGTGCCCGCCACAACACCTGGCTATTTTTTTATTGCTGGGGATGGGTTTGAACCCACTACCCTCAGGATATGGGGCCGGCGCCCTGCCCACTGAGCCATAGGCACTGCCCTAGAATTTTCAGTTTTAAATATTATAGTAAATACACATTACAGTGCCTAGAACAGTGTAGACAGTATGAATTAGTTTCCCCCAAGATTTTATTGTTATTATTATTATTTTTGAGACAGAGTCTCACTATGTCACCCTTGATAGAGTGCCGTGGCATCACAGCTCACAGCAAACTCCAAGGCCAGCAACTCTTGGGCTTAAGTGATTCTCTTGCCTCAGCCTCCCAAGTATCTGGGACTACAGGTGCCTCCACAATGCCCGTCTATTTTCTGTTGCAGTTGTCATTGTTGTTTAGCTGGCCTGGGCAGAGCTCAAACCTACCAGCCTCAGTGTACATGGCTGGTGCTATAACCACTGTGCTACAGGCGCTGAACCAGATTTTATCATTTTTTGAGATGAGGCCTTGATCTGTCACCCAAGCTGGAGTGGCATGATCATAGCTTACTGCCATCTGCAACTCCTGGGTTCCAACAGTTCTTTGGCCTCAGCCTCCAGGGGAGACTCTAAGTTAGGAGTACATTATCACACTTGGCCCCATGTTTTAAAGTTGTGGAAGAACAAAAAAATTAAATATGTAACTGAGATCTCTGATAAGAAGAAGATCCTACATCTTATGTAGACTTTATGGCATATTGTATTATCTTAAAATGGCCACAGCAATATTTCTGGCCTGACTTGCTGTTCTAGAACTTTGACAAAACTCCCATCAAAAAGTGGAGTCTAATACCTTTCTTTTTGAATATGGGCTGTCATCACTAACTTCTAACATATAGAATACAGTCATGGAACTCCTAATGACATTTCACTCAATATTGGACTGCATATAGGATGGTCATCCCATAAAATATTTATAATGGATCTGAAAAATTCCTATTACCTAGTAACATCATAGTTAGAGCACAACACGTTATGTGTTTGTGGTACTGTTGGTGTTTAAGCCTGTGCTACCAGTTGTATAAAAGTATAGTAGACAATTATGTATAGTGTGTGATACTTGATAGTGATAATAAATGACTGTATTACTAGTTTATATATATACCATTCTATAGTTTTTATCATTATTTTAGAAAGTACTTATATAACAAAAAAGTTAACTGTAAAACAGCCTTAGGCAAGTCCTTCGGAAGGTATACCAAAAGAAGGTATTATTATCATGGGAGATGACAGCTTCATATATGCCCCTAAAGACCGTCCAACAAGATAAGATGTAGAGGTAGAAGACAGTGATACTGATGATCCTAACCTGTGTAGACCTAGGCTAATGTGTGTGTTTGTGTCTTTTTTTTGAGAATTTTTTTGAGTCTGACTTTGTTGCCTTCAATAGAGTGCTGCTATGGTGTCATAACTTACAGCAACCTCAAAGCTTGGGCGTAAGCAATTCTCTTGCCTCAGCCTCCCAAGTAGCTGGGAACTACAGGTGCCTGCCACAACGCCCGACTATATTTAGAAAGTAAAAATAGAGGTCTTGCTCTGGCTCAGGCTGGTCTCCAACCTGTGAACTCAGACAATCTACCACCTTGGCCTCCCAAGTAGAATTACAGGCATGAGCCACTGTGCCTGGCCTGTGTCTTAGTCTTAAAATAAATAAGGATATAAAGAAATATTTTTGTACACCTATACATACATAGAATTTGTGTTTTAAATGTTACTAGAAAAATGTCAAAAATTTTTTTAAAAAATCAAAAAGTTTATAAAGTAAAAAACTTACAGTGAAGGTTAATTTATTGAAAAGAAATATTTTATAAATTTAGTATAGGCTAAGTGTACAATATTTATAAAGTCTGTAGTAGTATACAGTGATGTCCTAGGCCTTCACATTCACTTACCACTCATTCATCTAGAGCAACTTCTAGTCCTGTACTCGCCATTGAAGGTAAGTGCCCTATACAGGTATACCAATTTTTAAATTTTTCATACCATATTTTTACTGTTCCCTTCCTATGTTTAGGTATATTTATATACACAAATACTTACCATTGTGTTACTTTTGCCTACAGTATTCAATATAGTAACATGCTGTACAGGGTTGTAGCCTCGGAGCAATATATGTAGTAGACCATGCTACCTAGGTTTGTGTAAATATACTCTATAATGTGGGCACAGTGAAATCACCTCCTGACACATTTCTCATAATGTATCCCCATCATTGATACATGACTCTACATGACTTTTAACCCTATTTCATAAAGAACAGTATATACACCTTTTGCCTGGTTCTTTCTCCTTTGGGAAGCTTATCCTTGGTTAGATGTAGGTACTGTTTGGTAAGGGATATAAATGGGGTGATAGTCCATAGAAAGGAAAGGAGGCCAGTCCGGGGCCAGAGTCAGCCGGCTCCTCCCAGTTGCAAGCATCTTTATCAAGTTTATCAGTACAGCATGAACGTGAGTGAGGATAGCCATGTGAGGGTCTACCTCCTAAAAAAGGCCACCAGCCAGGGTGAAAGTCCATGCTTGCAACATTCCAGGAGTAATTGCCCTACAATATTCTGGAGAGATGGGGCTTTAACCATCGTTCTGCAGTTCGACCTGGACCTCTGGCTTGGCCATTATTCTGTGGTTTGATCTTTGGCTCAATGAATTTGACTCTTTGGCCCAATTCCTCTGAATGGGTACCTCACTAAAATGGCTGTGCTTTTTTATGCTAAGGGGGTATCTAAGGTTTGAGGATCCCTTTCCCACAGGCACCATGCTAGAGGAAACCAAAACTAGCTCAAACAGACCATGTGAGAAGTTCATATGGAAAGTCACTGAAGCACCAGCCAGCAGCAACAACTTCTAGATTTTGAATGAACAAGTCTTCAGAGGATTCCAGCTCCTAGCCATCACATCTTCCAATGGAAACCCAAGACATCACAGAGCAAAAATAAGCCATCCTGTGTCCTGTCCAAATTCTTAACTCAAAGAATACATGAGCATAGTAAATGGTTGTTTTAAGCTATTAGCTTCAGGATAATGTGTTATGCAAAGTAACTGGATCAGCCTTCATCCTACTTCAGAGAGATTTGTGTGGTAATGACCTACCTAACAAGCTAATATAGCCTATTCTATAGAAAATATATGATTTCAGGCTACTGTTACTGTGTACCATTCAATGGGTAAACCCTCATTTCTCAAACTTAATTGAATGTCTCAACCTCTTTAAAAAAATATTTTCACAGCCACTTTGGTATTGGTTTAAACTATATACGTATTGTTACTTAAGCATGTACAAACAGACCAGTTATAAACAACTTATTCTTAAAGCTTTATACACCTAAACAATAAAAATAAATATATAAATACATCAAGACTGTAGACGTGGTAAAATTCAAATTTGTGACCTTAATGGTAATGTTGCTTTGCTAAAACTTCATTGCATTAATGTGAAATTTGTAGTGACCATTAATTAAGCATGTTCTTTTGCATTTCAGCCATGGGGGATAGATAACTACTTTTCCCTAACAACTCTTTATCTGCCTTTCATGAGGAAGGAATGTATCATTTACATATTAAATTTTCCCTTTTAACTTTGACTCTATTGCTTGAAATCATTGTCATTATAAATGCTCATCAAGGTAATCCAAGACACTGTATGTGAATAAAGAATCAAAGTCCTTGTAGAAAACTGTCAGATCCTGAACCCTAGTTTGAGAATCACTAAAGTAAATGAGTCTATATTTAACAAGCCATTCATTTATCATTCAGGAATGCCTACAGTGTGCAGGAAAGTGACAAATTTGGAGATAGAGAAATTCTAGCAAATTGGAATAGTCCAGATGCAGAATAATGCTGGCTTAAAATAAAGCAGTGGCAGTGGGGAATGCAGAGACTTGCATGTGAGTTAAATAAATATACACAACATGACTTGATCAGTAGTTGGATAATTTGGTGTTTGAGGATGCAGTAAGCAATGATGACGCTAGCGCACTCTAGCCCAGGTGACAGAGATTTGGTGGTTAATTTGAATGTGGAGGAAAGAAGTTGAATATAATTCCATGTTTCCAACTCAGTAACTAGGTAATTGATTTGTAAACATCTTTCAAACCAGGCAATGTTCTATTCATTGGGCTTAGAAGAGTGAACAAGGATAGAGTATGGTAGAGGGAGAATTGTATCTCTGTCACCTGGGCTAGAGTGCAGTAGCATCATCATTGCTTACTGCATCCTCAAACTTCTAGGCTAAAGTGTTTCTTCTGCCTCAGGTGTGTACTACTATGCACAGCTAATTTTTCTATTTTTTGGTAGGGTCTTGATCTTGCTCAGGCTGATCTCAAACTCTTGCCCCTCATGGAAGCCTCCCACCTGGGCTTCCTAGTACATACATGAGCCACCACACCCAACTGACTACAAGTTTCTAAGTAAAACACTAAACTGTTAACAGTGCCTTTCACCCATGAAATCTTAGTAGGAAAATGAGTTCATTTGAGGCTGTGTTGAGATCAGGATGCTCATGACACATCCAACTGAGGGTATCTAGTAATGTGGTCCAGATGTGACTGGCTCAGGCTTAGATGTTTCTAGTTCTTGCAACCTCAAAGCCATACTTAGGCATACTTCACCGTATTTCACATTCATAAGCAAAGCACTTTTCTCAAAAGAACCGGCAAGCAATACAGGTTCTTTACAAAATGTTCAAAGTACAGTACTAAGAACATTTTCTCCCTTAACTATTTCAGACTAAGTTGCTAAGTTAAATGCAGAAGAAAGGAAGTTGAGACTACTTTGTAATATGTGTGGGAGCATTAATAGGACAGTAAGTAGTTTTTGGTCACAGAGAAGGATAGGTAAGACTTAACATTTCATAGGTACAGACCTCCAAATGAGATAAAATCAACAGTATGTTCCTAAACTGGAGTTGGTTTACTTGAATTCATTCATCGATAAATACTAACATTATATTGAGCACTGAAAAGGGAGAGGTAAGTGATGTACAATTTTTAGACTTCGGGAACTTAAAAGAGTAGAAGGAAAAAGCAAGTTTTGTAGTTCTGAAGCAGTACAAAGGAATAGTATCCAAACCAGCTTTGTTAAGGTGTGGGATAGAGGGCAGAAGAGCTGCTTGGGGAGGTAGCCAAACTGGATTCTGAATATGAATAGGAATTAGCTGTTCCAAGATGAGGGACCATAGAGAGAGGACAGTAAGGTCATAGGAACCAGTAAATATGGGCTCCAAGGTGACAGAGGGTGCCCAACTAGGGAACTGTAAGTCTTTCAGTATAACAAGGGATCAAGTAAAGATAGGTTGTAAAACAAGATTCTGTGAATTTCATCTTACATAACTGGAAAGTCAGTGTATTTTAAACAGGTGATTAGACTGACACGCATTTCAGAAAGATTATTCTTCCTCTACATATTGAAGGGAGCAAAATAAACAATCCAATTAGTGGGCTGTTAAGTAATATAAGATGGTAGTGACTTACAAGTTAATGATAAGTCAATGTGGAGAGAAATAGATGAATTCAAGATACAAGGATTTGGTTTAAGGTAGCAGTTAGTGGTTAATTTGAAGGCAAGAAATTGAATATAACTCCATGTTTCCAACTTAGTGACTAGTAAATTTATTGATTTGTAAACATTTTTTAAACCAAGCAATGTTCTATTCACTAGACTTAGAGAAGTAAACAAGAACAGAAGTTTCTGATAGCTTCTGTGCTTATGGTCACTAGACAGTAAGCAAGAACTTTCAGATGGTACATGGACCAAGGATGGTAGAATTGATTTGGCTTATGCTCTGAATATTTTACGGTAAAGTCACGGCTGTGGGAAGGCAGGGGCTGCCAGTCCCTTGTTACTCTCAGTGAGAGCATAGCGTTAAGAGGTAAAAGTAAAGAATGACCAAAAAAGCTGCATGAAAATCTTGTTTTCACTTCCCTCAAATCACTGTAAACCTTCAGCTGTTATACCTTAATTTTGGCAAGTTTTTTCCTCCCTTACCTACATGTTCCAAGATAGTTCTGCTTAAGTTTTATTTTTTGAAAGAGCTCACTTTGTCATCCTGGCATCATTGTAGCTCACTGCAACTTCTAACTCTTGGGCTAAGTAGTTCTGCCTCAGCCTCCTGAGTAGCTGGGACTATAGGCACCTGCTGTGATGCCAGGCTAATTTTTCAGAGACAGGGTCTTCCTCTTGCTCTTGCTCAGGTTAGTCTTGAACTCCTAAGCTCAAGCAATCCACCCGACGTGGCCTCCTAGAGTGCTGAGATCACAAGCGTGAGCCACCAGGCCCAGCCTTAAAGTTTTATTTTAAAAATAAAAGAATCACTATGCTTCAAAGTCTTTCAGGATGCTTCCAAAAAGTTTGTATAACCAAGAAAACTTAATTACCTCTTATCCAAGTCAAGGACCATGGCTTTCTTTACAGTGCTCTATCACTTCATTTACTGAAAAAAATAATATAGTAGTTCCAGATATTTGACACTTTTAAGAAATTCTTTCATTCAACAAATATTTGAATGCTTATTGCCTTCAAAACCCTGTACTTCAAGTTACAAAATTTAGTTTAACATCCTAAATTTTGTCAACTTTGGCTGTATCTTTTTAAATGGCTCCATTCTGTTGTGCTTTTTTGAGTGTTTGCTGATCTTAATTTTGTAACTGCTAGTCTGTGCAGCCTAGAGGATCAGATAGACACTCTAGGAATCAAAGCCTCTACACTTTATTGTACTTGGACTTCAATGCCTATATTTTTAGACAATTTGTAATTGCTTGAGAGGAATACTGTTATCTGTTTTTTTATGTGGACAGAATTTTTTAAGGAAAAATAACATAGATCTAGCTATTCCTTAAAGTTACTAAATGAATACATTAAAGGTGATCATTATATAAGCCTCTCATTTCTATAGGTCATAGTAGTGCTTATTAGACAAAACAAAAATTATAAATGTAGTTGGTGGTCAGGGAGCATGAGGTGCTTTGTTTTTGCTTTCTTAGAGCTAACTCATAGTACTCTATAAACACATCAAACCAAAACTATACCCTTATCCAGAGAATGGTAAACCAATTTAATCATTTAAGTAGCCAAACTTCAGCTTCCCCTTTGAGAAAGTATTTCACATACAAATACATGACCTGATGTTTTTCCTGAAGAGATGCTACTTGTATCAAAGTTACCAAGTAACAGTACAACTAGAAATAATCAAAGATACATTCTGAAAAAGATTCAGGAAATAAGAGTTATTTTACCCATGAAAGACATATTTATTTTTTTTTAGAGCAAGCACCTCTTTATACCGTGTAATTAAACTTAAGAACAGAAAGTCAGGTTTTCATTATGATGCTGTTTGTTTTAAAAACATTTGGACTTAAAAGGTAAGTATCATGGCTGATTTTAGATAATTCCCACAGCTTCGGATTTCTAATTATTGTCCTTAGGGAAAATTATGAAGCTCAAAAAAATTTTTTAGACATCTTTAGCAAAAATAAATTACTGCCTTTTCATAACGTAGCCAGGACTGTTATTGGAATATTTCATTATTCTATAACCAACTCACTTACAATCATACTTTTTATAAAATGTATAGCCCCATGTTTAGAAATGCAAGTTCCAGAATGCCTGAGGGACTCACTTCAGCAATAACTAGCTGTGTAACCTTGAATAAGTTGTTTAGCCTGTGTCTCAGTTTTTTGTCAGTGAGGATGGTGATAGTCCATTTTGTAGAATAAAATGAGATAACTATGGACTTTGCGAAGTGCATAGCACGTAAGTACTCAATAAAAGTTGCTCATTAAGACAGATTTCATTTTGTAATTGATAGTCTAAAGTTTTTTGGATTTTGAGGTAAAGAAAGATAATTTGCTTATATTTAATGTAAAATCTTGATAATAAGTCACATTTTAAATACACTTTTACACTGATTAGTGTTTAAAGAATTAATCTCTATGTTCATGCCTACACATTTACGGTGATGTAAATATTAGAAATAGCGTCAAACACTACCCAGGTGCAGTCTACCAAAGGTACTTCCAACCAGCCTCTTTATCAGGAAGAAGAACCCAATTTGGAACTAGATTATGAACAGATGTAGTTTTTCGTAGGTTTTAAGTAGGAAAGATTTGGTTCTCAGCAGATTTGCAGCAGGAGGAATTACATTTCTAAATAAAAAGGAATCCTCTTTGGGGTATTTTCACCAGGGATGCTCTATTAAGAATGAAGATTTATGGCTTCCATCAAAGGCTTACTAACAGTAAAGGAGTTGAGAGGATGAGCAATACTTAAGAATTTGAATTAATAAACCGCACAACTGAATTGTATTAACACAAAAACAAGAGAACTGTCTCAAGGGAATATCTCAATTTGAATTTAAACCTAGAAATTGCTATCTTTTAACACATAAAAATAGTCTTATCTTTATGGGATATGGAATGTTGGAGGGGGGGCAAATACTAAATATTGAAATCATTCTCTCAAAAGACCCTTTCAAGTCTGCCCTAGTAAGCTATTCTACAAGGTAAGCTTAAAATTCAGAAAACCCTCAGTAAAGTTCATTCTTGGTCTTCTCTTCCTGAATTTATTTTCAGTTTTATTAAATTTAATCACTAAACAAGACCAAAAGAGAACTTTATTTTACATTTACATGGCTTTATTTTACATTTAGAACCGTTTTAATGGTTTACTTTTTAAAAGGACTCCCTCTGCTTTTAGTATTACTGAAAGCATTTTAACCAAAATCTTGATTTAGGAAGACTTAAGACATTGTGCATTATTTTAAGTATTTTCATTCTTTCAATAACTATTAAAAATAAATTCACAATTAGGGTTTCAAATGTCCTAATCATATCTGTCTAGTTTGTTCTCATTTAATGTTTTATCAGTCCCATAGTGTGCATACAGAAGTTAAGGTGATAAATTTTATCTTTCAAACACATTGCTTATCAGCTCTTAATCTAATTACTATTTCATTTATTCAGAAATAGCATTTAGACATAAAAACCAATGTCTCACTTTGTAAGAGAACCTTTGGCTAATTTACACACATCTAATACAGCGTGTTATATAAGTTTTAATACAATGAATTTCACTACTATCATTCAGTTTTAAATATTTTTTATATCAACAGGGCTAAGGATATCATGTAGTTCAGTCTTTTGAAGGAAGTTATATAATAAAAGCATAGTGCCTTTGAACATGAAAGTTATCCCCAAGGCCAGAAGGCCTATAAAGGAACTGTAAAGTAGTAGAGATTCCAGAGAATTTCTCTCATTTGTAATATGTAAAGTGACTAAAGTCTTTATTGAAGACTTACTGAAGAAAACAGCTTTCCTTATTATGTCATTGAATAAAGCTACTATGATCACAAGAATTTAAGGATATTGGTCCTAGCTACATAATTAATGGGTCATCAAAAAAGGACCTGTCACTTAGTTATCAAGTGTAAGTTAACTTCCTATGCCAAGTAGGGGTCACACTTCACTTCTCTCATTTATAAAAAGAAAATGTGGCCTGGCCAGTGCCATTCAGGATTCTCTGCTAACTGTAAAATGTGGACTGATTTTTTTCTGTTTCTTATAGTCCATAAGTATATAAACTTTCAGTACGTTAAATCAAAATTTTTATGCACATAACCATGTCAGTATATTGCCCTTAGTTTAAAAATGTACAACTACATAAATAAAAACTATTGTTTCTTCAATATTACTTGACATTTCTTCTGTAATTTTATTTAAAAAAGTAAATGTAACAAGATACTTAAAAAAGGCTAGATACAAAAGTAGTTAAGCTGCTCACGAACATTTAAAATTTTCCAAAATGTATCTTCAATAATCATGATCTTATAAAACATTTTACAGTTATCAGAAAGTGCCCAGGCTGAGTTTACATAACTGAAATACCTTAGTACAAATGTCTAGTTCGAACTGAAGTGCAGTAACCTCCTGACTGCTCATAGGGATACAAAGAAAAAAAAAAGGTGACTGTGTTAAAGTATTGTGCATTGGCCCCATTGTATGTACAAAAAAGTGCCCTCACTTAAATGAACAAATTACATGCAAAATATTAGTGATATCATTTAATATCCTAGAGTTCAATGCAGCCAAAACCGCAATAAAAGTGGTTTTTATAGGTAAAAGTGATTTCATCTCTAAGATCTGAATGTCAAAGAACTTTTTACAAGTTCCAAATACATGATACACAATTGCAGCCAACCACAAATTAAACACCATAAAAAAAGTTAAAATGAAAACACAGAACATACTTAATTTTTTATTTTGAAATTCCCTATTCCCTCTATACAATAACCTTTGCTGAAACACTTTCCACAAAGGCAGCAGTGAATTATCAGAACATTTTACATTTTTCCCCCTCAGAAAAAAGATAAATCACAGTGTAAATTATGTTGTTCTGCTGTCATCTTTGGCTGGGGCAAGACCCAGAAGTTGTTGACTAGCAAACCATTATAGCCAAATGTTGCCAGGGCTCCTCAGGCCTTTAAGCTACAAACTCAGCAAGGAATGTTTGCATGTAACCTCTTGAAGGTACCACCAGTGGGGTATGACAGCATTAACTTCCATAAATTTTTATAGACAAATGGAAAAAAATCTACAAAATTAGCTAGTAATATTACACAGCAATACACACTTTTTATACTCTACACAAAACCAAAATTCTTGGTCTTAATGGCGAGTAGCAATTTCTGTTTGAGAATCTGTTTAGAGGAATAGAGTGGGACGTAAAGTCGAGAAATACAAGTATTTGCAGTAGGAAGATGTTGGTCATCTGGTGGTCTTATTGTGATTGAGGGCATAGGCTGGAATCCTTCTTCACTGGCTGGTAATGACGGGCTTGATGTCCAAAAGTAAACCTAAACAGGAATGTAATAATTATAATTTTGGCTTTTAACAGATGAATATTCAACTCTTAATTCTGGCAATAAACACAGAGCCTTGTTCTGATGTTAAAACCTATAGGAGGTAGTGGATATTATTTTGAAATGGGTTTTAAATTTATTATACTAAAAAGGAAAGGTATCACTCATACCTCATTCAAAAGGGATACAAAGAAAATAAAAGGTGACTGTGGTAAAGTACTTTTTCTTTAAAAAGTGTGTTTAATGAGTTAGCAGAAGAAAAAAGTATCACAAAATGAAAAAGTGACTTTCTGTCTCAGGGCCTCAGTTTTCTCACCTGTGACATAAGGCTATTGTACTAAGTGGTTTTTAAATCGCAGCTAAATTCTACAGAGTGAATATCAATGGGAAAAGAGGCACAAGGCCTCCAAACAAAATATATGGTCTTAGGTTCAAAACTCACACAGGTTATGTAAAGTTATTTTGCATTTTATCTAGTATCAAAAACAATCCAGTATTATCAGTGCTACCTGGTAATACAGAATAATTTTTTAGTAATTAAGGGTTGGAGAGCATCTGTACATCAAAATTCATGTAATAAACCATATTACCCCTGAGTTTTACTATATATCTATAATATTGTATGCAACACAGTGTAAATAAATGAAGCCCAATAAATGTTAACTTTTTAAAATAATAAATGTTAACTTCTACTTTACTTTTTAACCTAAATGTAATAACCAAGGATATACTTCCCTGAAATACTGATTTCTCTGAACACATAGGTTAATTCCTCATCAATTCATACGCACGTACCATTCTTCAGTCATAATAAGACAGTGTCTCTCTCCTACGGAAAAGCTTTTTTAATCTAATGCATTTATAGCGCACAACTAAACAGTGAAGTACATCCAATTTCCCAGAGTGACAAGGAAATCTAAACAAACTAATGTTATTTCCTGAAGCATAGTTGTATGAAAAACCTCATTTAGAATGCTATAGGAAGGAATAAGAAAAAAACTCCCCCCAAGTATCAGGATCTACAAAATCCAAAGAGAAATACATAAGAATTTGAAAGGTTCTCTGTAAATGAAGACAGCCCAAATCCACTCATTCTGTAGACAGAAACAAGCTTAACATAAAGTGTTTCTTCAAAGAAATGTTGTTAACCAAGGTAGATGACTACGTCACTGGACCTCTAAGAAGTTGGAATAAGAGAGATATGAGAGGACTTCTCAAAACTTTTACTAGTGAACTATGACTCTCCAAGAGGAAATTAAACTGTGTAGTCTTACCCAATAACCCCAGACATCTTAATAATTTATAGGACTAATAATTCATGGGAACATTATTTGGGAAACCCTCTTGTGTCCTTCAGCTCCTCAGGCACAACAGAATAATACATCTCAGAAGGGGAGAAGGCACAAGAGTGTACGGGGTGGAGACACCTTGATAAAATGCTAAAGCCCTAGGAACAGATTTTCAAGACTTTAAGCTGTGAAGCTCACAAATTAAAGCTGTTGACAGGAAATTTTGAGGTTTTTACTGAAGGAGATTTTCTTTTTATTAAGGTTAAGTAGTTAGCAAAATTTTCTTTCAGTAGACAGCAGAAACTAAAGTGGGCTGACTAAACTGAGGATATGGCTTAAAAACAGAAAGCTGAAACTAGAGAATAGATTAAAATAGTTCTAAAATGTAGACCTCACAACAGCAAATTATTTCCATTACAGAACTGATAAGGGTCTTGTCTTAGGGCAATAGGTATACTGAATTCAAAGACTGACTACAGGTGGTAAACCCAAATAAGCTATCTGAGTGATTATGAAACCAAACAGGGACAGATGAGGTACTGGCACTGGTAAGGACTTTAAGAAGTAAGACTGGGAAAGTCAAATGCTGACCCAATATATCAAAACTACCTGAGGAACGCTGTAAGTCAAAATTACCAGGATAGAGAAAAGACAAGAACTGAATCAGGTGGCAGCTAAGGACTGCTGAACAACCTATTTCACCACAGTAGAGGAGGAAAGCTCTTAAAGCCATGTAAAGATTCAGGAGTACTAACAGCAAAAACTTCCCTCCTTCCCTCCACTACCCCCCAAATAAGCTCCTGCTTGAATGAAGGTAAATGGGAGTCTGAAAGTTGTGTTCTTTTCCTGCACAAATAACTGCTTCTCATCATTCAAATAAAGCAGGTATATATACCGTAGAAATTGCATCGCTTTTAAACATTCCATGAGTGGTCTGGTTTAAAGACCTAAGACTGGTTAGATAGGGGAAATGTCCCGGAGAACCATGAAGAATGAGTATAGAAAAGATTTTTGGGGTTTTCTGGATAAGAAATGACCTTCACATTTTGACAAGAAAGTCTAGAGTAAACTGCCTTTTAAGATTAACGGGCAGGTTGATTTGGTTAACAGGCATCCTTGAGGACAGACAAAAGTTCACTGAGTTGGTAGACTTTCCACTAAGATCAAAACTTCTGTTATCTAATTTAATTTATAATTCGAAGTTGCCTGGGGCTCTGTGCTGATAAGAAGTAGAATTTAATATCCACATAGCACAATTAAGCTACTTTTTTCCTAGTGAACAGCTGTCAAAAGACTCTTCAGAAATTTTGTCAGAGCTTGCCACCAGTCAAAAGGATTAAGTATGAATATAAGGAGTAAGCACTATGATAGGGAAAGAAAACATGTTCCAACAGCAAGGTGGTATCATCTTAGGGAAAGAAGGACAGCATATTAATATCTAAATACTACTTAACTTTGCTTAAAGCTTTAGAGTAATTCAGATATTCTATTATATGGAGTACAAGAACAAAAACTGCCTTTTATTTTTAAAAATTTCTGAAATTAAAATGACTAACATTACAAACTGCAAAGGCACAGTATTTTAAAATTTTATATCTCCTACAAATTTAACTTACAAGATCTTGTCGTTCTGTCATGCTCATCTTCTCTACTATTGACCAGAACCAACGCTTGAACTGTAACAGCTTCTCAGCATTTTCTCCTAAGAAAGAATATAAACTCAATAGACATTACTGTCTCAGTTATATCTTCAGAATACTGCTGACCTTCTTATAAAAAAAAAAAAGATACAAAATTAAAATGTTATTGAAGATTAGTCTAATTCTTAATACAGAAAATAAAGACCATTTATACAATGTAAAACTTCTCTACAGTTTATCAGTCTATCCTAACTCAAGATGACCAAAACAAAAAAAAAAAAAGAATCACTAGCCTCAGAATGGATAATCACAATAACTTTAACCCAATCTGTAAATCATGATTCAGTCCATGACCTAAACCCAGTATTTTTCAAATTTTAATGAGTTAATAAATGACATGGGAATCCTTATATAATGCAGATCATTCATTCACTGGGTCTTTGGGGCTGAAGGAAGGTAACATGAGTGATGTTACAATACAATTCTAAAAAGCTTCCAGATGATGCCTACACTGTTAATCTGAGGATCATACCTGAAGTGGCAAAGTCTTAAGGCAGTTTCTTTAGACATTTTGTTTTCCCTCCTAGATTTTTGGTTTATAGATGTGACAAATTCTCACCTTAGTACTAAAAACTATATTTAAAAGTAGCACAAAAACTATTATACAGCAACCTATATATTTTAAAAAGAAAAAACAAGAACACTTATCCAAATTTAACTTACTACAATTTGGCTCAATCTTCTTACAAAATAGGAAAAAGGGAAAAAAATGGTACCTTTATGTACCAATACATAGACATATATGTATATCATATATAAACCGATACATAGTTTATACCTCCAGGGTAAGACATCATAGTCTTAAACTTTTTCTTTTGTTTGTTTTTGAGACAGAATCTCACTTTGTCGCCCTTGGTAGAGTGCTGTGGCATCACAGCTCACGTTAATCTCCAGCTCTTGGGCTTAGGCGATTCTCTTGCCTGAGCCTCCCAAGTAGCTGGGACTACAGGCATCCACCACAATGCCTGGCTGTTTTTTTTTGTTGTTGTTGCAGTTTGGCTGAGGCCGGGTTCAAACCCACCACCCTCAGTATATGAAGCCAGTGCCCTACTCACTGAGCCACAGGGGCCATCCAGGTATAAACTTTTTATAGTGAACATCTTGGAGCTTCCAAAGTATAGTGAAGATTTATCTAAGAGGATTATAGGTACCAATCTTTGTTCTTCATAGATTCTCCATGTGTTTATGTGTTGTTATGTTTTTATAAGTGTGATCTGGGTCTACCTCTATAAAGCAAACATGTCATCAAATTCCTTCACTAGGGAGATTAAGATACATGAATCAGGAAGGCCAGTAGAACTGTCACATGGGATTTTTTTTTCTTAATAAGTATATATGAATCCTTTTTATACAATTCCCATGAAAATGTTTTATTCATATTTACACTAAGCCATATATTTTTAAAAACCAAGAAAAATTAAGAAGTAAAAGAATTAAGAATAACCTAATGCTAAGCCATCAAAATACTTAGTTCAACCCTATGCTTAAAAATAATGTAAAAAAAAATTTAATGCCAAGCCCTGTAAATTAGATCAAGGACCAGAAACTCAGAAAATGCTTACTCACCAAACTATCTAGATAGTACATTCCTTAAGTAAACATTTTTTAAAATGTCCTACCTGATTCATCATTGAAAGAGGTAAAACTGATCAGCATTTGCACATTAACTTCACCACAGCCATTTACCAAAAGCCTAAAATCTTCCGCTGTTAAATCTTCTAATGAATTTTTTGGAAGCACATCTAGTAGACCTTTTCTCATTGCCTAGAGAATTTCAAAAAAATATTTTTTATTGCAATCAGTACTTCATTTTCCATGTAGCATATTTACATTGTTAACTCCTATATGTAGTCTTTACAACCTTCTCAAAGAATGGCATTTTAAACTAGAGAGCAAAAAATTTCTTTATTTTGAATTTATTAACAGATTCAAAAAAGAGAAAGGCAAAGAAGGAAAAAAGACATATTGAATAGGCTACAGGTTCAAAAGTGAAGTATTATATATATTAGTAGCTAACTGAAATGTTTTAAATAATGTTAAAACAAATAAGGCTAGCCATTAAGTAAGAAGTTTCAATTTGTCGTAAGTGCTATCTGGTCAGCAGCCTAGGAAAGGTATGGTAATGACAACAACAAATCTCCCAGACACAAATTCAAAATCTAGAGGGTTACTATTGTGTGTCAGGAAATGTTCTAAGTATCTTTCTTAATTCATTTAATCTTATCCTCATTTTGTAGAAGAGGGAACCCTGCTGTACCGGATTGCGTATACCATTTGTATAAAGAGCTTTAGTAATTTGCTAACATTAATACTTACATCTACAGGGGTGATTTTCAACTGGTGTGTCATGAAAGAATCTTAGGTGTGCCAAGAAAATTTTTAAATTATTTTTGAAAGAAGTTCAAAGCACAGTAAGTTATATTCTTTTTTTTAACTCTTTTTTTGGATCAACATAAGGGAAGTTTGACTATAGGTTCAAGTGTGCCATGAGATAAAAAGGGCTGGAAAAACACTGACCTAAAGGGTGGTAGAGCTGTGATTTGAACTCCAGAGTCTACACAATTATTGTTTTATAGGGATCAGAAACATGTGAAACCATCAGGCCTAAATCTATATAACATTTTACCGTGGTTAAGGAAAAGAGTTAACGTAGTAGGTCTGTTATTACTCTTTAGAAGGGCTTGATTGCAGGGCTGGTCCTCGGCTGGTGTTTGAGAACTTGATTTGGAATGTTCCCTATATTACCCTATATTACCCTATATTACCAATAAGACTGTTTTGAATGCCTGGGGCAATAAACCCTGCTGTACCAGACTGCCTATATTATTTGTACAAACAACATGATTCAAACCAAACAGGTGCTTTCCTCTGAGAGTATGGAATTTTAGTAATCATGGCTGGTTGCATAAGCAGTAAAAGAGAAAAGTGGTGACAGGGTTAATCTCCAATAAAAACTCTGAGCTCTAATTCTTAAGTGGGCTCCCCCAAGCACAAACAATGTGCACGTGTTGCTTCATTTCACTGGTGGACAAAGAAGTGTGTTCTTTGTGACAGCCATGACCCTGCATGTATCTGGATTACCCTGCCTAATCTATCTTTTTCCGTGGCTGATGTTGCTATGGGTCCTATTACCACAATAAATAATAACTGTTAGGTACAGCTGCCTATAAGTCCTTCTAGCAGGTCACCCAAAGTATGGGTAGAGAGGTAGGACCCTAAAAACAGTCATTTTAGCTCCACAAGCACCCTTTACAAACTGTGTTTACCAAAGCTACTTTCTGATAATTACATGGTTTTACCAAGTAAATCAAAAGGGATATTTGGTTTGGATTCTGAAATATAATTTACATAGTAAATCAATTCATTTTGGTTTGGAAATTTTGACCTTTTATTAACAAGTTGAATATACAGAACTAGTTTACCACATAGGAAGATAAAATAGCCTCATCAGATCACATAACACTTTCTAGAAAATACTTACATGCAATGGCTGTTCTGCAACTACCAACATTCTGTGTTCTGCATATTTTCGTACATACTCATACACATTCTGAGGAGTGACTGGTATATTTACACCATTAGGAATGAGCTCAACCTGTGAAAAATTTAGCAGAATTATATAAAGGCAATCTTATCAAAGCAGTATTAACAATTCACAAAACTGTTTCCTAAAAGCTTTTCAAATACAAAGCTGATGCTTTATCTGATAAATATCTAAGAGATACAAATATTTCAGGCCAAACAAAAAGCCCTTATGCATCTCAGTTTGCCTCACTAACTCTTGACCCATCTCTTAGTTTACCTCCTACTGTATCTTTTTCCTCCTGTGTACGTGTACGTGTGTGTGTGTGTGTATGTGTATGTATGCATGCATGTGTACATTGCTCTTTCTTGGTCTCTAATTAAACTGTTTCTGTATAAGACAAGAACAACAAGACTAACCAAATTCTCTTGCCAGAATCAGGATATTGTGTATTTGCTTTACCTGTCCTCCACCCTCTTCTTTACACAAGTCAATTGCAAATGCCAAATCCATTGCTGAGAAAACAGCATCAGCATCTGAACTCTGAGAAGCCAGGATTAGTTGCCGCAAACTCTCGTACATTACAGGATCAAAAAAAGCAAAGTCATGCCAATTGACCTAAGGAAATAATCATATGAAACTCAATTGTGAAAGAAACATATTCAATTCTTTAGTAAATTTATATCTCATAAGGAATTTTATCTAATTTGGACATGCTGATATAAAATAATTTTCTACTGAATATATATAACAACCAATTTAAAGAGCTCATTAGCTCTGACAATATATTCAATTTTCAAAGTACAAAAAGTGTTATTCTGAAAAAATATAAAGCCAATAATGGTTTTTAAGTTTCAAAAACATTTCCAAAACCACTGATTATGTATAGCAGTTTATTCAGGAATATGTATCCTATTTATTATTGGCAATCATAAAATATAAATTTTTTAAAATCTAGTTAATACGATGCTCAAAGAAATCAGTAACTTGTCCAAGGTCACAATATTGGGTTTTTAAGCTATTCGCTATACTTTGCTAAAGACTCAATATATCAACATTTTTATGTTGCTGGGCTTTGAGTCTAGTTATTTCTTACATGAGAACTTTTTAGCTGGAACACTGTAAGAACTCAATGGGGTCAGGGTTAAAAAAAATATATAACATAGTATTATACAAATGTGCTAATAGAAAACAATATTCCTTGGTGGGTTTGATTAAAGAGAAGTTATTAGATTATAGTTTTAATAATGCTAATTTATACCAGATGGGTGATATGCAGCTCTAGAAAAGATTATAAAGTAAATCCTCATTTAATGCTATAGAAAAGGTCTTGGAAACTGCAGCTTTAAGTGAAATGTCATTTTACTATAATGTTGATGAGGAAAATAAAACTGGTTTGGTTTTATGTTGATTTGCTTAAAGCTGCAGTTTCCAGTATTCCAAGGTATTAATAAGTGAAGACTTACTGTATAATGTTTTATGTCAAAGTAATTTCTTTGAAGAAACTTTAGGGACATTGGCAGTAATCAAGCTAATTCCATCACCCAGAGATAAATGTTAAGCATACTGTGCTATATATCTTAGATTTTTTGCTACCTCCTTATAACTTTTATATATATATTGTTTAAGTTGGAATGCTCTTTTCAACATAATAATAATGGAGAAATCTTATTGAGCACTTAGAATCTCCCAGGCAAATACACTACAGTCTATAAACTATGTGCTGTTTTCTTTACCCTATATAAATGAGAAAATATGCTGCAATGTTAGGGGATTTGTTTGCAATTTGATGCAGGTTTGTCAGACTCCCCCAAGCCCACCTGTGTTACCCATGCTGCCATGCCACCTCCCAATACATAGAGACTTTAACTGTGTCATTTTTTTTAATTTTTAATTTTTGTTTTAATTGACGGTAATTATATCATGAAATGTTTGAAAATTATCGTGGCTGTACTACTTTGAAATTTAATAATAAGCAAATGCCATAACAGTATGTTAGCATTTTATTATAATAAAAATGTATAACTGTAAAGAGAGTTAGGTTCATCAAAATCACTTACTTTTCTGCCAAGCAACACTTTAATTACATGTCTATTCAATGTAATAGGACATAGTTCATTCTGTAACAGACATAGTCCAAGAATCCTAATAACAAAACCACAGGAAAATAAGATTTAAATTCAAAGATAATTCTAGAATACATATAACCCCCGAACACATACATAAATATACATATAATATTTCAAGAAACTGATCATATCCTACGACACAAGTCTAACCTCAGCAAATTTAAAAGTATAGAAATTATTCCTTATATCTTCTTGGACCACCACAGAATAAAAGCTGAATTCAACAGCAATAGGAATCTTCATACTCAAACAAAATCATGGAAGCTAAATAATCTTAGGCTGAATGATAGCTGGGTCAAAGATGAGATTAAGAAGGAAATCAGCAAGTTTTTGGAACAAAATGATAACAAAGACACAAATTATCAAAACCTGTGGGATACTGCAAAGGCAGTCCTAAGAGGGAAATTTATAGCATTGGAAGCCTTCATCAAGAAAACAGAAAAAGAGGAAGCCAACAACTTACTGGATCATCTCAACCAACTGAAAAAGGAAGAACATTACAACCCCAAGCCCCTCAGAAGAAAAGAAATAACCAAAATTAGGGCAGAATTAAATGAAATTGAAAACAAAAGAATCATTCAGAAGATCAATGAAACAAAAGTTGGTTTTCTGAAAAGATTAACAAAATTGATAAACCTTTAGCCAACCTAACCAGAAGTAGAAAAGTAAAATCTCTAATATTGTCTATCAGAAACGATAAAGGAGAAAAAACACACTTCAGAAATTCCAAAAATCCTCAATGATTACTACAAAAATCTCTATTCCCAGAAATATGAAAATCTGAAGGAAATGAACCAATACCTGGAAGCAGGCCACCTTCCTACACTCAACCAGAAAGAATTAGAAATCTTGAATAGACCTATATCAAGCACTGAAATAGCATCAACAATACAAAATCTCCCTAAAAAGAAAAGTCCAGGACCAGAAGGCTTCACATCTGAATTCTACCAAACCTTTCAAGAGGAACTAGTTAGAACTGTATTATACAACCTTTTCCAAAGCATAGAAAAAGAAGGAATACTTCCCAACACATTCTATGAAACAAATATCACCCTGATACCCAAACCAGGAAAAGACCAACAAAGAAAGAAAATTGTAGACCAATATCATTAATGAATATCAATGCAAAAATATTCAATAAGATCTTAGCAAACAGAATTCAACAACACATCAAAAAAAATATACCATGATCAAGTTGGTTTTATTCCACGGTTACAGAGTTGAGTTCAACATAGGCAGATCTATAAATATAATACATCACATCAATATAATAAAAAACAAAGACCATATGATTCTCTCAATTGATGCAGAAAAGGCCTTTGATAATATTCAGCATCCTTTCATGATCAGAATTCTTAAGAAAATAGGCATAGAAGGGACATTTCTTAAACTGATAGAAGCCATCTACAGCAAACCCATAGCCAATACCATTAAGAATAGTGTAAAATTGAAAACATTTCCACTCAGATCAGGAATGAGGCAAGGATGCCCACTGTCTCCACTGCTACTCAACACAGTAATGGAAGTCTTAGACATTGCAATCAGGCAAGAGAAGGCGATCAAGGGTATCCAAATAGGGTCAGAGAAGCTCAGACTCTCACTTGTTGCTGATGACATGATCCTGTACCTGGAAAATGCCAGGGACTCAACTTTAAAACTCTTAGAAGTGACCAAGGAATACAGCAGCATCTCAGGATACAAAATCAATACTTACAAGTCAGTAGCTTTTATATATGCAAACAACAGTCAAGCTGAAGAAACAATCAAGGACTCTATTCCTTTTACAATAGTGCCAAAGAAGATGAAATATCTAGGAATTTACCTAATAAAGAACATGAAAGATCTCTATAAAGAGAACTATGAAACTCTGAGAAAAGTTGTTAACAAAAGGAAAAACACACCATGCTCATGGCTGGGAAGAATAAACATTGTTAAAATGTACATATTACCCAAAGCAATCTACACATTTAATGTAATCCCTATTAAAGCACCATTGTCATACCTTAAAGAACTTGAAAAAATAGTACTTTGTTTTATATGGAATGAGAAAAAACCTTGAATAGCAAATATATTACTCAGAAATAAGAACAAATCAGGAGGCGTCACATTACCAGACTTTAAACTATACTATAAATCTATAGTGATCAAAATCGCATGGTACTGGCACAAAAACAGAGCAGCAGATTTATGGAACAGAACAGAGAACCAAGATATGAACCCAACTACCTATGGTCATTTGATCTTCTACAAGCCTATCAAAAATATTCAGTGGGGGAAAAATATTCATTTAACAAATGGTGCTGGGTATACTGGCTGGAGACCTGTAAAAGACTGAAATTGGACCCCCACCTTTCACCATTAACAAAAATTGATTCTCATTGGATAAAAGATTTAAACTTAAGACATGAAACTATAAAAATACTAGAAGAGAGTGCAGGGAAAAGACTTGAAGAAATCTGCCTGGGCGAATATTTTATGAGGTAGACCCCCTGGGCAATTGAAGCAACACCAAAAATACATTACTGGGATCTGATCAAACTAAAAAGCTTTTGCACATCCAAGAGCACAGTAAGTAAAGCAGACAACCTTCAGATTGGGAGAAGAGTTTTTCACTTTATACTTCTGACAAAGGTCTGATAACTAAAATCTACAGAGAACTCAAACTAATCAATAAGAAAAGAATAAGTAACCCCATTTCTATGTGGCCAAGAGACATGAACAGAAACTTCTCTGATTAAGACAGGCACAAGGCCTATAAATACACGAAAAAATGCTCATCATCCTTAATCATCAGAGAAATCCAAATCAAAACCACTTTGAGATATCTAAATCCAGTAAGATTAGCCCACATCACAAAATTCCCAAACTACAGATGTTCGTGTGGATGTGGAGAGAAAGGAACCCTTCTACACTGCCGGTGGAATGCAAGCTAATATGGCCCTTTTGGAAGGAATTTTGGAGAACACTCAAGGAACTAAAAGTAGACCTACCGTTTGATCCTGCAATTCCTCTACTAGGTATATACCCAGATGATCAAAAATTATTTTACAACAAAGACATTTGTACCAGAATGTTTATTGCAGCCCAATTCATAATAGCCAAGACATGGAAACAGCCCAAGTGCACATGAATTCATGAATGGATTAACAAATTGTGGTATATGTACACCATGGAATACTATGCAGCCATAAAAAAGACAGAGACTTCACATCTTTTATGTTTACCTGGATGGAGCTGGAACATATTCTTCCTAGTAAAGTATCTCAAGAATGGAATAAAAAGTATCCATTGTACTCAATGCTACTATGAAATCAAAATATAACCACTTACACACTCATGCAAAAGGCAAAACATAACTATAGTCCAGAAAGTAGAAGGGAAGAGGAGAGAGGGGGGAGAAAAGGGGGGATATGCAAGGGAGGGAGGGTATTTGGGGGGACCTCGCCTAATGTGCATGATGCAGTGGTACATTTCAAAACTATTAAGAAATGAGTATAATTGTGATTGATGTATTACTTAGTTCCATGTAAGCATTTCACATTGTATATTGAAGCAGTACCCTGAACCCCATAAATGCATCAATGTACAAAGTTATGATTTAATAAAAAAATTTTTTAAAAGTTCAAGAAATTATCTACAGCCTTATTTCTATCTAATATAAAACAGAGCATATGTATTTTTTATAACTAATATATTTCAGAAAATTTATAAATTCAAATTTTTTAAAAATTCAAATATAAAATTAGACTTATTTTACCTGCCAATGTTTCTGAAACAATTCAACCTTGCTTCTGTGTTTTTGCCAGGTCTTGGAGTATAAAATCCTCTTTTCCCAGGTTGGTAAAACAAAGGGGCATTGTCATCACCATCGTCTGTATCATCTAAATCCATATCTACTACACTTCGACTAGAACCATGACGCTTTCGGTTTTCCTAGTTTTAGAGAATATCCAAAATTAAGCACCCTAGGTTCGCTTTTAAAAAAACAAATATGTGAACTCATTCTCTGAAATCATTCAAACATAACTCAGACAGGTAAAGCAACATTCATATTTAAATGTGTGTAACAATACTAAAGGTAAAGAAAACTTTTAAATTTTGCCCTTTTAGAAATAAGAGTACACAAAACTTGCGCATATTAAGTCTTTAACATCTGTTATTAAAATCACTTGATAGGGAAGGCAAGGAGAGAGTACAATGGGTACAATGTAGAGGTCTGTGGCACATTGCCGGGGGGAAGGACTCAACTGCAACTGGACTTCACTTTACAAACTCAAACAATGTAACCTAATCACCTCATATTAATCTGAAATTTTAAAAAAATTTAATTTAAAAAATCAAAAACCACTAAATGCAATAGAGGTTACCTTCTTTCACTTTAATGTCTGAAAGATATTTTCACTGGATAAAGAATTCTGTATTAATAATCTTACCACACTCTTAATAAGTTTCCATTGTCTTCTGGCTCCCATTGTTTCTGATGAGAAATTCACTGTCTTTTAAATCACTATCTTCTATAATACACTATTCTTTGTCTACTTTCAACAATATGTGTTTTAACAAAGTTTGACTATAGTATGTCTGGACAGTGTCTTCTTTCAGTTTATCCTGTTTGGAGTTCACTGACCATGAATCTGTATATTTATGCCTTTTACCAAATTCAGGAAGGTTTTAGTTATTATTTTTTCTATAGCTATTTCTTTCTTCTTTTCCTTCAAGTACTCCAATGACATCAATGTTAAAACTTTTGATACTATCCCATGAGTCCCTGAAACTGTTCTTTGGATTTAAATCTTTTAATCTATCTCTTCTTCAGAAAGGATAATTTCCACCTATCCTTCCACTGTCACCCTTGTTCTGCTATTGACCCATCCAGTGAATATTTTTCTTTCAGATGCTGTACTAAAAATTTCCCTTGGTTCTCTATTAAAGTTAGAGGTTCAATCTTTCCATTCATTAGTATTCACCTTTATCTTATGGAGATAAAGTCTTTGATAATTTCAACACAAGTCATCTCATAGCTGAGTAATTTTAGAGTGTATCCTGGATATTTTGAATATTAACCTAGAAACTCTGGGTCTTGTTAAATTGATATGGAGAATGATGATGGGAGGGTACTTTAGTAGGTGTATTAATTTAGTTAGGTTTCAAACTGGAAGTGTCACTTTCTGTGTATAGTGGTTTCAATGCCAGTTAAGTTTTCAAAGCTTTTATTATGCTGTTTGGGTCTGGCCTGCATATATAACACTTGGGCAGTGGTTTAGACTTTAGTTCTCAAAGTCTTTACTATCAGCTTCAGCTAAGATAGAATAACAAGGATCAGCTTTACCCTCTCTGTCTGAAATGATACTTTACTGGTTACTTCTCAAGTTTTGACTTCCTTCTCCAATCTGTATGCTATTGTTTACTTTTCAGAATTTTAGGCGGTTCCCTCTTTGCATTGTGTCCAGAAGTTTTAGGTGTTATCAGCATAAGAGATAAGATTATGGTGGGCTTGCTCCACTTTGGCTGGCATAGCAAGTTTTTAGATAGCCTAAGAATGAAATGCGTGCAATGAAATACACCATGCACTAAAAAGCCTCCCTTATTACTATATCATAATATGTCCTATTTTTCTGCACTGTTGGTACCAGATGTTTTAAGAGGAATGAGTCCTATGATTTTATACTTCTCTACTATTCAGTTCATTGCATCTCCAAATTAAAGCTATGCTGAAATGGAGGCAGCTAGTGAGTAGCGTTATACTAAACCCTAAACTAACCAATTTCACTACTTGATTCTGTACATGACTTGTATACCTATTTTTGCTTCTTTCTGCTGTAATTATGCATTTTACTTATAAAGATAATTTCTTCATAAATCTTTTGTTCCTTCAGATTTCCTTATAATTTAAATTCTAAGCGCACATGTATAAAAATATCGCTTACCTGTACCTTTTCTGAGGAGTCTAATAATCCAAGATCTAGGATACTATCAGCTCCATTTTCCCTAAAAACAAACAAAAAGCCTTTCACATTCTCAATAACTAGAACATCAAGAATTTACTAAAGAACATACTGATTTAAACTTATAAGGATTTATAAATGGATTTTATGTTTTGAAATCATTTATAAGTATCTGGTGTACTTAATCACAATAATCCAGTTCTAGGAGCAGAAATGTCCAAAACCCAGTATGTATTTATAAATAAGTTTTGAAAGTTAAAATAAGTTTTGAAATCATTTATAAGTATCTGGTGTACTTAATCACAATAATCCAGTTCTAGGAGCAGAAATGTCCAAAACCCACTGGATTATTGTGATTAAGTACACTAGATACTTATAAATACCTACAGTGCATCTTACAAGGGTATGTGTGAAACTTAGTAAATGTAGAATATAAATGTCTTAACACAGTAAGAAAATGCCATGAAGGCTATGTTAATCAGTTTGATGAAAATATTTCAAATTGTATAAAACCAGCACATTGTACCCCATGATTACATTAATGTACATAGCTATGATTTAAAAAAAAAAAAAGCACTAGATGTTACATATATGATTCAAGATAATGGGATAGAGGTTACCTGATTTAAAACAAAATAAATGCAGTCTTCATATAGGTATGGAAACTTAAGCTCAGAGGAAGCATTGTAGAACAGAAAAATGCTCAGAAAGCAATCACAGTAAGAACCAAATTCTCTATAGTGAATTTAATGATTTTTCAATACTAAATTCACTCTATAAAACCAACTAAAAGCAGCCAATATTGTGTATTAGTTACAAGCAATAGAAGACACTACTGAACTTGAAACACATGTATTTGTAAAAATCTTTTTGTCAAAAATTCACATTATTCTCAACTTTTTTGATAATGGGCTGAGCTATGTCAGTATGCTGACAGCTCTAGACACAGGGCAGAGGAATAAAGAAACAGTCCATAAATATCCAGAGAAGAAAAGTAGTGACAACAACAAAGAAACTTCTTTGGCTTGGACTATTCAAAGGCTCTGAAGTGGCTATTCCATTCCAGTGCTCAGCCTACTTGCTTACTTATCTGATGTAAATTCCTTATTCGAAATCATGATTAGGAAGAAAAAATAGAAATTGTATCTAAAATAATAAACACTTCAAAGCTTCAACTGATTATTACAGTAGCCCCAGGATAAAAGCCACAGAATAAGTATGGCATATCTTCTTTTTCTTTCCCCTTTGGCATACCTTCTTAATGTCACTTTTACTTGTCACTTTGGAAAAAGAGGGATAAGTAATCTGTTAGATATTTTTAGATTTTCTATTAAAAGAAATACAGAATAGAAAGCAAAACTTTAATGAATTTTTAACATAAATCAGAAAGCCTGAAAGAAATTCTACATTTATCATAAGAATTTAGGATTATCCTAAGATTCTTTGAGGTATACTATGGCCCCTACTATAAGGATATTCTGATGAATCTGAGATTACTTTTTCCATGTATTTTCTAAATATCAGGTACATAAAAGACATTTTAGAATCTAAGTGACTACTAAAATGCTATGTTTTTAATAATACATGAGAAACTCAGCTGTTGCTCACTTGTGGATTTTAAGCCATCATTTAAAATAATTTTTAAAATCTTGTCTGGGAGGCCAAGGTGGGAAGATCCCTTGAGCTCAGGAGCTTGAGACTAGCCTAAGCAAGAACAGGACCCCATCTCTACTAAAAAATAAATAAATAAAAGAAATTATCCAGGTGTGGTGGTACAGCTACTTGGGAGGCTGATACAGGAGGGTGACTTGAGCCCATCAGTTTGAGGCTGTAGTGAGCTGTGATGATGCCACTACACACTAGCAAGGGTGACAGAGCAAGATTCTGTCACAAAAAATAAATAACGTCTGTGCTTTATGGTATAAATGTTAAGAAACAGACTAGACCTAAAGGTCACGTGTGATTTGCACTGCACACGAACTTTATGTCCACCCTGTATGATGACACCCTCATACTCAAAATAAAGTAACTGATGTTTCAACTGAAATGCCTTCTCAATTGTATGCATTACCGTCCATGTGCAATTATGAGTTCCATGGCCTCATCCACTCTTGCTCTCAGAGAATCTTCACTTGCTAGAAGGAGAAGCAGCTGAGCTGGGGATAATTCTAACAGCATGCCAGTGATTTTACTTGCAAATGCCTATAAGAAATTAAGAAATGTTACTCTGAAAACTCTTGTCTAAATCTACAATTTTTTTTTTTTTTTTTGAGACAGAGCCTCACTCTGCCACCCTAGGTAGAGTGCCAATAGTATCATCATAGCTCACAGCAACCTCAAACTCTTGGGCTTCAGCAATCCCCTTGTCTCAGCCTCCCAAGGAAATGGGACTACAGGTATCCACGGCCATAACACCCAGTTAATTTTTCTATTTTTAGTAGAGACAAGGTCTCACTTTTGCTCAGGCTGGTCTCAAACACCTGAGTTCAAGAAATCCACCTGACTCAGCCTCCCAGAGTGCTAGGATTACAGGCATGAGCGACCACACCTGGCCTAAATCTACAATTGTGTATTCAGAAGGAAAAGAAAAAAAATATAAGAAAC